>NW_027478642.1:0-300000 GCF_051014685.1 Ptiloglossa arizonensis | reverse complement strand
TTCTGATGCTCGAAACGAATAACTAGAACGGCCTAGGGGAAAAGTACGCATAGTATTGTAATCGGGCGAGTTTCTACTTTCAGATGCAACAGAAATTTTGCGGATTGGTCAATCCGTTCGCGAGATATGGCAGTTTGGAGGTAAGAAACGCTCGAGAAACTCAAAATTTTCGCAGTTCTGATGCTCGACAAGCATAACTAGAACGGCCTAGGGGAAAAGTACGCATACCGTTGTAATCGGGCGAGTTTCTACTTTCAGATGCAACAGAAATTTTGCGGATTGGTCAATCTGTTCGCGAGATATGGCAGTTTGGAGGTAAGAAACGCTTGAGAAACTCAAAATTTTCCCAGTTCTGATGCTCGACAAGCATAACTAGAACGGCCTAGGGGAAAAGTACGCATACCGTTGTAATCGGGCGAGTTTCTACTTTCAGATGCATCAGAAATTTTGCGGATTGGACAATCCGTTCGCGAGATGTGGCAGTTTGTACGTGAGAAACGCTTGAGAAACTCAAAATTTTCGCAGTTCTGATGCTCGAAACGAATAACTAGAACGGCCTAGGGGAAAAGTACGCATACCGTTGTAATCGGGCGAGTTTCTACTTTCAGATGCAAAAGAAATTTTGCGGATTGGTCAATCCGTTCGCGAGATATGGCAGTTTGGAGGTAAGAAACGCTCGAGAAACTCAAAATTTTCGCAGTTCTGATGCTCGACAAGCATAACTAGAACGACCTAGGGGAAAAGTACGCATACCGTTGTAATCGGGCGAGTTTCTACTTTCAGATGCAACAGAAATTTTGCGGATTGGTCAATCCGTTCACGAGATATGGCAGTTTGGAAGTAAGAACCGCTCGAGAAACTCAAAATTTTCGCAGTTCTGTTGCTCGAAACGAATAACTAGAACGGGCTAGGGGAAAAGTACGCTCTCCGTTGTAATCGGGCGAGTTTCTACTTTCAGATGCAACAGAAATTTTGCGGATTGCTCAATCCGTTCGCGAGTTATGGCAGTTTGGAGGTAAGAAACGCTTGAGAAACTCAAAATTTTCGCAATTCTGATGCTCGAAACGAATAACTAGAACGGCTTAGGGGAAAAGTACGCATAGTGTTGTAATCGGGCGAGTTTCTACTTCCAGATGCAACAGAAATTTTGCGGATTGGTCAATCCGTTCGCGAGATATGGCAGTTTGGAGGTAAGCAACGCTTGAAAAACTCAAAATTTTCGCAGTTCTGTTGCCCGAAACGAATAACTAGAACGGGCAAGGGGAAAAGTACGCATACCGCTGTAATCGGGCGAGTTTCTACTTTCAGATGCAACAGAAATTTTGCGGATTGGTCAATCCGTTCGCGAGTTATGGCAGTTTGGAGGTAAGAAACGCTTGAGAAACTCAAAATTTTCGCAAATCTGATGCTCGAAACGAATAACTAAAACGGCTTAGGGGAAAAGTACGCATAGTGTTGTAATCTGGCGAGTTTCTACTTCCAGATGCAACAGAAATTTTGCGGATTGGTCAATCCGTTTGCGAGATATTGCAGTTTGGAAGTAAGAAACGCTTGAGAAACTCAAAATTTTCCCAGTTCTGATGCTCGACAAGCATAACTAGAACGGCCTAGGGGAAAAGTACGCATACCGTTGTAATCGGGCGAGTTTCTACTTTCAGATGCATCAGAAAATTTGCGGATTGGACAATCCGTTCGCGAGATGTGGCAGTTTGTACGTGAGAAACGCTTGAGAAACTCAAAATTTTCGCAGTTCTGATGCTCGGAACGAATAACTAGAACGGCCTAGGGGAAAAGTACGCATACCGTTGTAATCGGGCGAGTTTCTACTTTCAGATGCAACAGAAATTTTGCGGATTGGTCAATCCGTTCGCGAGATATGGCAGTTTGGAAGTAAGAACCGCTCGAGAAACTCAAAATTTTCGCAGTTCTGTTGCTCGAAACGAATAACTAGAACGGGCTAGGGGAAAAGTACGCTCACCGTTGTAATCGGGCGAGTTTCTACTTTCAGATGCAACAGAAATTTTGCGGATTGCTCAATCCGTTCGCGAGTTATGGCAGTTTGGAGGTAAGAAACGCTTGAGAAACTCAAAATTTTCGCAATTCTGATGCTCGAAACGAATAACTAGAACGGCTTAGGGGAAAAGTACGCATAGTGTTGTAATCGGGCGAGTTTCTACTTCCAGATGCAACAGAAATTTTGCGGATTGGTCAATCCGTTCTCGAGATATGGCAGTTTGGAGGTAAGAAACGCTTGAGAAACTCAAAATTTTCACAGTTCTGATGCTCGAAACGAATAACTAGAACGGCCTAGGGGAAAAGTACGCATAGTATTGTAATCGGGCGAGTTTCTACTTTCAGATGCAACAGAAATTTTGCGGATTGGTCAATCCGTTCGCGAGATATGGCAGTTTGGAGGTAAGCAACGCTTGAAAAACTCAAAATTTTCGCAGTTCTGTTGCTCGAAACGAATAACTAGAACGGGCTAGGGGAAAAGTACGCATACCGTTGTAATCGGGCGAGTTTCTACTTTCAGATGCAACAGAAATTTTGCGGATTGGTCAATCCGTTCGCGAGATATGGCAGTTTGGAGGTAAGAAACGCTCGAGAAACTCAAAATTTTCACAGTTCTGATGCTCGAAACGAATAACCAGAACGGCCTAGGGGAAAAGCACGCATACCGTTGTAATCGGGCGAGTTTCTACTTTCAGATGCAACAGAAATTTTGCGGATTGGTCAATCCGTTCGCGAGTTATGGCAGTTTGGAGGTAAGAAACGCTTGAGAAACTCAAAATTTTCGCAGTTCTGATGCTCGAAACGAATAACTAGGACGGCCTAGGGGAAAAGTACGCATAGTATTGTAATCGGGCGAGTTTCTACTTTCAGATGCAACAGAAATTGTGCGGATTGGTCAATCCGTTCGCGAGATATGGCAGTTTGGAAGTAAGAAACGCTTGAGAAACTCAAAATTTTCGCAGTTCTGATGCTCGAAACGAATAACCAGAACGGCCTAGGGGAAAAGTACGCATACCGTTGTAATCGGGCGAGTTTCTACTTTCAGATGCAACAGAAATTTTGCGGATTGGTCAATCCGTTCGCGAGTTATGGCAGTTTGGAGGTAAGAAACGCTTGAGAAACTCAAAATTTTCGCAGTTCTGTTGCTCGAAACGAATAACTAGGACGGCCTAGGGGAAAAGGACGCATAGTATTGTAATCGGGCGAGTTTCTACTTTCAGATGCAACAGAAATTGTGCGGATTGGTCAATCCGTTCGCGAGATATGGCAGTTTGGAAGTAAGAAACGCTTGAGAAACTCAAAATTTTCGCAGTTCTGATGCTCGAAACGAATAACTAGAACGGCCTAGGGGAAAAGTACGCATAGTGTTGTAATCGGGCGAGTTTCTACTTTCAGATGCAACAGAAATGTTGCGGATTGGTCAATCCGTTCGCGAGATATGGCAGTTTGGAGGTAAGAACCGCTCGAGAAACTCAAAATTTTCGCAGTTCTGATGCTCGACAAGCATAACTAGAACGGCCTAGGGGAAAAGTACGCACACCGTTGCAATCGGGCGAGTTTCTTCTTCCAGATGCAACAGAAATTTTGCGGATTGGTCAATCCGTTTGCGAGATATGGCAGTTTGGAAGTAAGAAACGCTTGAGAAACTCAAAATTTTCCCAGTTCTGATGCTCGACAAGCATAACTAGAACGGCCTAGGGGAAAAGTACGCATAGTGTTGTAATCGGGCGAGTTTCTACTTTCAGATGCAACAGAAATTTTGCGGATTGGTCAATCCGTTCGCGAGATATGGCAGTTTGGACGTAAGAAACGCTTGAGAAACTCAAAATTTTCGCAGTTCTGATGCTCGACAAGCATAACTAGAAAGGCCTAGGGGAAAAGTACGCACACCGTTGTAATCGGGCGAGTTTCTACTTTCAGATGCAACAGTAATTTTGCGGATTGGTCAATCCGTTCGCGAGATATGGCAGTTTGGAAGTAAGAACCGCTCGAGAAACTCAAAATTTTCGCAGTTCTGATGCTCGACAAGCATAACTAGAACGGCCTAGGGGAAAAGTACGCATACCGTTGTAATCGGGCGAGTTTCTACTTTCAGATGCAACAGAAATTTTGCGGATTGGTCAATCCGTTCGCGAGATATGGCAGTTTGGAGGTAAGCAACGCTTGAAAAACTCAAACTTTTCGCAGTTCTGTTGCCCGAAACGAATAACTAGAACGGGCTAGGGGAAAAGTACGCATACCGCTGTAATCGGGCGAGTTTCTACTTTCAGATGCAACAGAAATTTTGCGGATTGGTCAATCCGTTCGCGAGTTATGGCAGTTTGGAGGTAAGAAACGCTTGAGAAACTCAAAATTTTCGCAGTTCTGATGCTCGAAACGAATAACTAGAACGGCCTAGGGGAAAAGTACGCATAGTATTGTAATCGGGCGAGTTTCTACTTTCAGATGCAACAGAAATTTTGCGGATTGGTCAATCCGTTCGCGAGATATGGCAGTTTGGAAGTAAGAACCGCTCGAGAAACTCAAAATTTTCGCAGTTCTGTTGCTCGAAACGAATAACTAGAACGGGCTAGGGGAAAAGTACGCACACCGTTGTAATCGGGCGAGTTTCTCTTTTCAGATGCAACAGAAATTTTGCGGATTGGTCAATCCGTTCGCGAGTTATGGCAGTTTGGAGGTAAGAAACGCTTGAGAAACTCAAAATTTTCGCAAATCTGATGCTCGAAACGAATAACTAGAACGGCTTAGGGGAAAAGTACGCATAGTGTTGTAATCGGGCGAGTTTCTACTTCCAGATGCAACAGAAATTTTGCGGATTGGTCAATCCGTTTGCGAGATATGGCAGTTTGGAAGTAAGAAACGCTTGAGAAACTCAAAATTTTCGCAGTTCTGATGCTCGACAAGCATAACTAGAACGGCCTAGGGGAAAAGTACGCATAGTGTTGTAATCGGGCGAGTTTCTACTTTCAGATGCAACAGAAATTTTGCGGATTGGTCAATCCGTTCGCGAGATATGGCAGTTTGGACGTAAGAAACGCTTGAGAAACTCAAAATTTTCGCAGTTCTGATGCTCGACAAGCATAACTAGAACGGCCTAGGGGAAAAGTGCGCATAGTGTTGTAATCGGGCGAGTTTCTACTTTCAGATGCAACAGAAATTTTGCGGATTGGTCAATCCGTTCGCGAGATATGGCAGTTTGGAGGTAAGAAACGCTCGAGAAACTAAAAATTTTCGCAGTTCTGGTGCTCGAAACGAATAACTAGAACGGCCTAGGGGAAAAGTACGCATAGTGTTGTAATCGGGCAAGTTTCTACTTTCAGATGCAACAGAAATTTTGCGGATTTGTCAATCCGTTCGCGAGTTATGGCAGTTTGGAGGTAAGAAACACTGGAGAAACTCAAAATTTTCGCAGTTCTGATGCTCGAAACGAATAACTAGAACGGCCTAGGGGAAAAGTACGCATAGTGTTGTAATCGGGCAAGTTTCTACTTTCAGATGCAACAGAAATTTTGCGGATTTGTCAATCCGTTCGCGAGTTATGGCAGTTTGGAGGTAAGAAACGCTGGAGAAACTCAAAATTTTCGCAGTTCTGATGCTCGAAACGAATAACTAGAACGGCCTAGGGGAAAAGTACGCATAGTTTTGTAATCGGGCGAGTTTCTACTTTCAGATGCAACAGAAATTTTGCGGATTGGTCAATCCGTTCGCGAGATATGGCAGTTTGGATGTAAGAAACGCTTGAGAAAATCAAAATTTTCGCAGTTCTGATGCTCGAAACGAATAACTAGAACGGCCTAGGGGAAAAGTACGCATAGTGTTGTAATCGGGCGAGTTTCTACTTTCAGATGCAACAGAAATTTTGCGGATTGGTCAATCCGTTCGCGAGATATGGCAGTTTGGATGTAAGAAACGCTTGAGAAAATCAAAATTTTCGCAGTTCTGATGCTCGAAACGAATAACTAGAACGGCCTAGGGGAAAAGTACGCATAGTGTTGTAATCGGGCGAGTTTCTACTTTCAGATGCAACAGAAATTTTGCGGATTGGTCAATCCGTTCGCGAGTTATGGCAGTTTGGAGGTAAGAAACGCTTGAGAAACTCAAAATTTTGGCAGTTCTGATGCTCGAAACGAATAACTAGAACGGCCTAGGGGAAAAGTACGCATAGTATTGTAATCGGGCGAGTTTCTACTTTCAGATGCAACAGAAATTTTGCGGATTGGTCAATCCGTTCGCGAGTTATGGCAGTTTGGAGGTAAGAAACGCTTGAGAAACTCAAAATTTTCGCAATTCTGATGCTCGAAACGAATAACTAGAACGGCTTAGGGGAAAAGTACGCATAGTGTTGTAATCGGGCGAGTTTCTACTTTCAGATGCAACAAAAATTTTGCGGATTGGTCAATCCGTTCGCGAGATATGGCAGTTTGGAGGTAAGAACCGCTCGAGAAAATCAAAATTTTCGCAGTTCTGATGCTCGACAAGCATAACTAGAACGGCCTAGGGGAAAAGTACGCACACCGTTGCAATCGGGCGAGTTTCTACTTTCTGATGCAACAGAAATTTTGCGGATTGGTCAATCCGTTCGCGAGATATGGCAGTTTGAAGGTAAGCAACGCTTGAAAAACTCAAAATTTTCGCAGTTCTGATGCTCGAAACGAACAACTAGAACGGCCTAGGGGAAAAGTACGCATAGTATTGTAATCGGGCGAGTTTCTACTTTCAGATGCAACAGAAATTTTGCGGATTGGTCAATCCGTTCGCGAGATATGGCAGTTTGGGAGTAAGAAACGCTTGAGAAACTCAAAATTTTCGCAGTTCTGATGCTCGAAACGAATAACTAGAACGGCCTAGGGGAAAAGTACGCATAGTGTTGTAATCGGGCGAGTTTCTACTTTCAGATGCAACAGAAATTTTGCGGATTGGTCAATCCGTTCGCGAGTTATGGCAGTTTGGAGGTAAGAAACGCTTGAGAAACTCAAAATTTTCGCAATTCTGATGCTCGAAACGAATAACTAGAACGGCTTAGGGGAAAAGTACGCATAGTGTTGTAATCGGGCGAGTTTCTACTTTCAGATGCAATAAAAATTTTGCGGATTGGTCAATCCGTTCGCGAGATATG
Organism: Ptiloglossa arizonensis; assembly: GCF_051014685.1. Classification (NCBI taxonomy): domain Eukaryota; kingdom Metazoa; phylum Arthropoda; class Insecta; order Hymenoptera; family Colletidae; genus Ptiloglossa; species Ptiloglossa arizonensis. The sequence goes on along the minus strand of NW_027478642.1, from coordinate 292,871 downwards.
GCAGTTTGGAGGTAAGAACCGCTCGAGAAAATCAAAATTTTCGCAGTTCTGATGCTCGACAAGCATAACTAGAACGGCCTAGGGGAAAAGTACGCACACCGTTGCAATCGGGCGAGTTTCTACTTTCTGATGCAACAGAAATTTTGCGGATTGGTCAATCCGTTCGCGAGATATGGCAGTTTGAAGGTAAGCAACGCTTGAAAAACTCAAAATTTTCGCAGTTCTGATGCTCGAAACGAACAACTAGAACGGCCTAGGGGAAAAGTACGCATAGTATTGTAATCGGGCGAGTTTCTACTTTCAGATGCAACAGAAATTTTGCGGATTGGTCAATCCGTTCGCGAGTTATGGCAGTTTGGAGGTAAGAAACGCTTGAGAAACTCAAAATTTTCGCAATTCTGATGCTCGAAACGAATAACTAGAACGGCTTAGGGGAAAAGTACGCATAGTGTTATAATCGGGCGAGTTTCTACTTCCAGATGCAACAGAAATTTTGCGGATTGGTCAATCCGTTTGCGAGATATGGCAGTTTGCAAGTAAGAAACGCTTGAGAAACTGAAAATTTTCGCAGTTCTGATGCTCGAAACGAATAACTAGAACGGCCTAGGGGAAAAGTACGCATAGTGTTGTAGTCGGGGGAGTTTCTACTTTCAGATGCAACAGAAATTTTGCGGATTGGTCAATCCGTTCGCGAGATATGGCAGTTTGGAGGTAAGAAACGCTCGAGAAACTCAAAATTTTCGCAGTTCTGATGCTCGACAAGCATAACTAGAACGGCCTAGGGGAAAAGTACGCACACCGTTGTAATCGGGCGAGTTTCTACTTTCAGATGCAACAGAAATTTTGCGGATTGGTCAATCCGCTCGCGAGATATGGCAGTTTGGACGTAAGCAACGCTTGAAAAACTCAAAATTTTTGCAGTTCTGTTGCTCGAAACGAATAACTAGAACGGGCTAGGGGAAAAGTACGCATACCGTTGTAATCGGGCGAGTTTCTACTTTCAGATGCAACAGAAATTTTGCGGATTGGTCAATCCGTTCGCGGGATATGGCAGTTTGGATGTAAGAAACGGTTGAGAAACTCAAAATTGTCACAGTTCTGATGCTCGAAACGAATAACTAGGGCGGCCTAGGGGAAAAGTACGCATACCGTTGTAATCGGGCGAGTTTCTACTTTCAGGTGCAACAGAAATATTGCGGATTGGTCAATCCGTTCGCGAGATATGGCAGTTTGGATGTAAGAAACGCTCGAGAAACTCAAAATTTTCGCAGTTCTGATGCTCGAAACGAATAACTAGAACGGCCTAGGGGAAAAGTACGCACACCGTTGTAATCGGGCGAGTTTCTACTTTCAGATGCAACAGAAATTTTGCGGATTGGTCAATCCGTTCGCGAGATATGGCAGTTTGGAGGTAAGAAACGCTTGAGAAACTCTAAAATTTTCGCAGTTCTGATGCTCGAAACGAATAACTAGAACGGCCTAGGGGAAAAGTACGCACTGTGTTGTAATCGGGCGAGTTTCTACTTTCAGATGCAACAGAAATTTTGCGGATTGGTCAATCCGTTCGCGAGTTATGGCAGTTTGGATGTAAGAAACGCTTGAGAAACTCAAAATTTTCGCAATTCTGATGCTCGAAACGAATAACTAGAACGGCTTAGGGGAAAAGTACGCATAGTGTTATAATCGGGCGAGTTTCTACTTCCAGATGCAACAGAAATTTTGCGGATTGGTCAATCCGTTTGCGAGATATGGCAGTTTGGAAGTAAGAAACGCTTGAGAAACTCAAAATTTTCGCAGTTCTGATGCTCGAAACGAATAATTAGAACGGCCTAGGGGAAAAGTACGCATAGTGTTGTAGTCGGGGGAGTTTCTACTTTCAGATGCAACAGAAATTTTGCGGATTGGTCAATCCGTTCGCGAGATATGGCAGTTTGGAGGTAAGAAACGCTCGAGAAACTCAAAATTTTCGCAGTTCTGATGCTCGACAAGCATAACTAGAACGGCCTAGGGGAAAAGTACGCATACCGTTGTAATCGGGCGAGTTTCTACTTTCAGATGCAACAGAAATTTTGCGGATTGGTCAATCCGTTCGCGAGATATGGCAGTTTGGAAGTAAGAAACGCTTGAGAAACTCAAAATTTTCGCAGTTCTGATGCTCGAAACGAATAACTAGAACGGCCTATGGGAAAAGTACGCATACCGTTGTAATCGGGCGAGTTTCTACTTTCAGATGCAACAGAAATTTTGCGGATTGGTCAATCCGTTCGCGAGATGTGGCAGTTTGGAGGTAAGAAACGCTCGAGAAACTCAAAATTTTCGCAGTTCTGATGCTCGAAACGAATAACTAGAACGGCCTAGGGGAAAAGTACGCATACCGTTGTAATCGGGCGAGTTTCTACTTTCAGATGCAACAGAAATTTTGCGGATTGGTCAATCCGTTCGCGAGATATGGCAGTTTGGAAGTAAGAACCGTTCGAGAAACTCAAAATTTTCGCAGTTCTGTTGCTCGAAACGAATAAATAGAACGGCCTAGGGGAAAAGTACGCATACCGTTGTAATCGGGCGAGTTTCTACTTTCAGATGCAACAGAAATTTTGCGGATTGGACAATCCGTTCGCGAGATGTGGCAGTTTGTACGTGAGAAACGCTTGGGAAACTCAAAATTTTCGCTGTTCTGATGCTCGAAACGAATAACTAGAACGGCCTAGGGGAAAAGTACGCACACCGTTGTAATCGGGCGAGTTTCTACTTTCAGATGCAACAGAAATTTTGCGGATTGGTCTATCCGTTCGCGAGATATGGCAGTCTGGAGGTAAGAAACGCTTGAGAAACTCTAAAATTTTCGCAGTTCTGATGCTCGAAACGAATAACTAGAACGGCCTAGGGGAAAAGTACGCACTGTGTTGTAATCGGGCGAGTTTCTACTTTCAGATGCAACAGAAATTCTGCGGATTGGTCAATCCGTTCGCGAGATATGGCAGTTTGGATGTAAGCAACGCTTGAAAAACTCAAAATTTTCGCAGTTCTGTTGCCCGAAACGAATAACTAGAACGGGCAAGGGGAAAAGTACGCACACCGTTGTAATCGGGCGAGTTTCTACTTTCAGATGCAACAGAAATTTTGCGGATTGGTCAATCCGTTCGCGAGATATGGCAGTTTGGAAGTAAGAACCGCTCGAGAAACTCAAAATTTTCGCAGTTCTGTTGCTCGAAACGAATAACTAGAACGGGCTAGGGGAAAAGTACGCATACCGTTGTAATCGGGCGAGTTTCTACTTTCAGATGGAACAGAAATTTTGCGGATTGGTCAATCCGTTCGCGAGATATGGCAGTTTGGAGGTAAGAAACGCTCGAGAAACTCAAAATTTTCGCAGTTCTGATGCTCGAAACGAATAACTAGAACGGTCTAGGGGAAAAGTACGCATACCGTTGTAATCGGGCGAGTTTCTACTTTCAGATGCAACAGAAATTTTGCGGATTGGTCAATCCGTTCGCGAGATGTGGCAGTTTGGAGGTAAGAAACGCTTGAGAAACTCAAAATTTTCGCAGTTCTGATGCTCGAAACGAATAACTAGGGCGGCCTAGGGGAAAAGTACGCATACCGTTGTAATCGGGCGAATTTCTACTTTCAGATGCATCAGAAATTTTGCGGATTGGACAATCCGTTCGCGAGATGTGGCAGTTTGTACGTGAGAAACGCTTGAGAAACTCAAAATTTTCGCAGTTCTGATGCTCGAAACGAATAACTAGAACGGCCTAGGGGAAAAGTACGCATACCGTTGTAATCGGGCGAGTTTCTACTTTCAGATGCAACAGAAATTTTGCGGATTGGTCAAACCGTTCGCGAGATATGGCAGTTTGGAGGTAAGAAACGCTCGAGAAACTCAAAATTTTCGCAGTTCTGATGCTCGACAAGCATAACTAGAACGGCCTAGGGGAAAAGTACGCATACCGTTGTAATCGGGCGAGTTTCTACTTTCAGATGCAACAGAAATTTTGCGGATTGGTCAATCCGTTCGCGAGATATGGCAGTTTGGAAGTAAGAAACGCTTGAGAAACTCAAAATTTTTGCAGTTCTGATGCTCGAAACGAATAACTAGGGCGGCCTAGGGGAAAAGTACGCATACCGTTGTAATCGGGCGAATTTCTACTTTCAGATGCATCAGAAATTTTGCGGATTGGACAATCCGTTCGCGAGATGTGGCAGTTTGTACGTGAGAAACGCTTGAGAAACTCAAAATTTTCGCAGTTCTGATGCTCGAAACGAATAACTAGAACGGCCTAGGGGAAAAGTACGCATACCGTTGTAATCGGGCGAGTTTCTACTTTCAGATGCAACAGAAATTTTGCGGATTGGTCAATCCGTTCGCGAGATGTGGCAGTTTGGAGGTAAGAAACGCTTGAGAAACTCAAAATTTTCGCAGTTCTGATGCTCGAAACGAATAACTAGAACGGCCTAGGGGAAAAGTGCGCATAGTGTTGTAATCGGGCGAGTTTCTACTTTCAGATGCAACAGAAATATTGCGGATTGGTCAATCCGTTCGCGAGATATGGCAGTTTGGAGGTAAGAAACGCTCGAGAAACTCAAAATTTTCGCAGTTCTGATGCTCGACAAGCATAACTAGAACGGCCTAGGGGAAAAGTACGCACACCGTTGTAATCGGGCGAGTTTCTACTTTCAGATGCAACAGAAATTTTGCGGATTGGTCAATCCGCTCGCGAGATATGGCAGTTTGGACGTAAGCAACGCTTGAAAAACTCAAAATTTTCGCAGTTCTGCTGCTCGAAACGAATAACTAGAACGGGCTAGGGGAAAAGTACGCATACCGTTGTAATCGGGCGAGTTTCTACTTTCAGATGCAACAGAAATTTTGCGGATTGGTCAAACCGTTCGCGAGATATGGCAGTTTGGAGGTAAGAAACGCTCGAGAAACTCAAAATTTTCGCAGTTCTGATGCTCGACAAGCATAACTAGAACGGCCTAGGGGAAAAGTACGCATACCGTTGTAATCGGGCGAGTTTCTACTTTCAGATGCAACAGAAATTTTGCGGATTGGTCAATCCGTTCGCGAGATATGGCAGTTTGGAAGTAAGAAACGCTTGAGAAACTCAAAATTTTTGCAGTTCTGATGCTCGAAACGAATAACTAGGGCGGCCTAGGGGAAAAGTACGCATACCGTTGTAATCGGGCGAATTTCTACTTTCAGATGCATCAGAAATTTTGCGGATTGGACAATCCGTTCGCGAGATGTGGCAGTTTGTACGTGAGAAACGCTTGAGAAACTCAAAATTTTCGCAGTTCTGATGCTCGAAACGAATAACTAGAACGGCCTAGGGGAAAAGTACGCATACCGTTGTAATCGGGCGAGTTTCTACTTTCAGATGCAACAGAAATTTTGCGGATTGGTCAATCCGTTCGCGAGATGTGGCAGTTTGGAGGTAAGAAACGCTTGAGAAACTCAAAATTTTCGCAGTTCTGATGCTCGAAACGAATAACTAGAACGGCCTAGGGGAAAAGTGCGCATAGTGTTGTAATCGGGCGAGTTTCTACTTTCAGATGCAACAGAAATATTGCGGATTGGTCAATCCGTTCGCGAGATATGGCAGTTTGGAGGTAAGAAACGCTCGAGAAACTCAAAATTTTCGCAGTTCTGATGCTCGACAAGCATAACTAGAACGGCCTAGGGGAAAAGTACGCACACCGTTGTAATCGGGCGAGTTTCTACTTTCAGATGCAACAGAAATTTTGCGGATTGGTCAATCCGCTCGCGAGATATGGCAGTTTGGACGTAAGCAACGCTTGAAAAACTCAAAATTTTCGCAGTTCTGTTGCTCGAAACGAATAACTAGAACGGGCTAGGGGAAAAGTACGCATACCGTTGTAATCGGGCGAGTTTCTACTTTCAGATGCAACAGAAATTTTGCGGATTGGTCAAACCGTTCGCGAGATATGGCAGTTTGGAGGTAAGAAACGCTCGAGAAACTCAAAATTTTCGCAGTTCTGATGCTCGACAAGCATAACTAGAACGGCCTAGGGGAAAAGTACGCATACCGTTGTAATCGGGCGAGTTTCTACTTTCAGATGCAACAGAAATTTTGCGGATTGGTCAATCCGTTCGCGAGATATGGCAGTTTGGAAGTAAGAAACGCTTGAGAAACTCAAAATTTTTGCAGTTCTGATGCTCGACAAGCATAACTAGAACGGCCTAGGGGAAAAGTACGCATACCGTTGTAATCGGGCGAATTTCTACTTTCAGATGCATCAGAAATTTTGCGGATTGGACAATCCGTTCGCGAGATGTGGCAGTTTGTACGTGAGAAACGCTTGAGAAACTCAAAATTTTCGCAGTTCTGATGCTCGAAACGAATAACTAGAACGGCCTAGGGGAAAAGTACGCATACCGTTGTAATCGGGCGAGTTTCTACTTTCAGATGCAACAGAAATTTTGCGGATTGGTCAATCCGTTCGCGAGATGTGGCAGTTTGGAGGTAAGAAACGCTTGAGAAACTCAAAATTTTCGCAGTTCTGATGCTCGAAACGAATAAATAGAACGGCCTAGGGGAAAAGTACGCACACCGTTGTAATCGGGCGAGTTTCTACTTTCAGATGCAACAGAAATTTTGCGGATTGGTCTATCCGTTCGCGAGATATGGCAGTCTGGAGGTAAGAAACGCTTGAGAAACTCTAAAATTTTCGCAGTTCTGATGCTCGAAACGAATAACTAGAACGGCCTAGGGGAAAAGTACGCACTGTGTTGTAATCGGGCGAGTTTCTACTTTCAGATGCAACAGAAATTCTGCGGATTGGTCAATCCGTTCGCGAGATATGGCAGTTTGGAGGTAAGCAACGCTTGAAAAACTCAAAATTTTCGCAGTTCTGTTGCCCGAAACGAATAACTAGAACGGGCAAGGGGAAAAGTACGCACACCGTTGTAATCGGGCGAGTTTCTACTTTCAGATGCAACAGAAATTTTGCGGATTGGTCAATCCGTTCGCGAGATATGGCAGTTTGGAAGTAAGAACCGCTCGAGAAACTCAAAATTTTTGCAGTTCTGATGCTCGAAACGAATAACTAGGGCGGCCTAGGGGAAAAGTACGCATACCGTTGTAATCGGGCGAGTTTCTACTTTCAGATGCAACACAAATTTTGCGGATTGGTCAATCCGTTCGCGAGATATGGCAGTTTGGAGGTAAGAACCGCTCGAGAAAATCAAAATTTTCGCAGTTCTGATGCTCGACAAGCATAACTAGAACGGCCTAGGGGAAAAGTACGCACACCGTTGTAATCGGGCGAGTTTCTACTTTCAGATGCAACAGAAATTTTGCGGATTGGTCAATCCGCTGGCGAGATATGGCAGTTTGGACGTAAGCAACGCTTGAAAAACTCAAAATTTTCGCAGTTCTGTTGCTCGAAACGAATAACTAGAACGGGCTAGGGGAAAAGTACGCATACCGTTGTAATCGGGCGAGTTTCTACTTTCAGATGCAACAGAAATTTTGCGGATTGGTCAATCCGTTCGCGAGATATGGCAGTTTGGAGGTAAGAAACGCTCGAGAAACTCAAAATTTTCGCAGTTCTGATGCTCGACAAGCATAACTAGAACGGCCTAGGGGAAAAGTACGCATAGTGTTGTAATCGGGCGAGTTTCTACTTTCAGATGCAACAGAAATTTTGCGGATTGGTCAATCCGTTCGCGAGATATGGCAGTTTGGAAGTAAGAACCGCTCGAGAAACTCAAAATTTTCGCAGTTCTGATGCTCGACAAGCATAACTAGAACGGCCTAGGGGAAAAGTACGCATACCGTTGTAATCGGGCGAGTTTCTACTTTCAGATGCAACAGAAATTTTGCGGATTGGTCAATCCGTTCGCGAGATATGGCAGTTTGGAAGTAAGAAACGCTTGAGAAACTCAAAATTTTCGCAGTTCTGATGCTCGAAACAAATAACTAGAACGGCCTAGGGGAAAAGTGCGCATAGTGTTGTAATCGGGCGAGTTTCTACTCTCAGATGCAACAGAAATATTGCGGATTGGACAATCCGTTCGCGAGATGTGGCAGTTTGTACGTGAGAAACGCTTGAGAAACTCAAAATTTTCGCAGTTCTGATGCTCGAAACGAATAACTAGAACGGCCTAGGGGAAAAGTACGCATACCGTTGTAATCGGGCGAGTTTCTACTTTCAGATGCAACAGAAATTTTGCGGATTGGTCAATCCGTTCGCGAGATGTGGCAGTTTGGAGGTAAGAAACGCTTGAGAAACTCAAAATTTTCGCAGTTCTGATGCTCGAAACAAATAACTAGAACGGCCTAGGGGAAAAGTGCGCATAGTGTTGTAATCGGGCGAGTTTCTACTCTCAGATGCAACAGAAATATTGCGGATTGGTCAATCCGTTCGCGAGATATGGCAGTTTGGAGGTAAGAAACGCTCGAGAAACTCAAAATTTTCGCAGTTCTGATGCTCGAAACGAATAACTAGTTCGGCCTAGGGGAAAAGTACGCATACCGTTGTAATCGGGCGAATTTCTACTTTCAGATGCATCAGAAATTTTGCGGATTGGACAATCCGTTCGCGAGATGTGGCAGTTTGTACGTGAGAAACGCTTGAGAAACTCAAAATTTTCGCAGTTCTGATGCTCGAAACGAATAACTAGAACGGCCTAGGGGAAAAGTACGCATACCGTTGTAATCGGGCGAGTTTCTACTTTCAGATGCAACAGAAATTTTGCGGATTGGTCAATCCGTTCGCGAGATGTGGCAGTTTGGAGGTAAGAAACGCTTGAGAAACTCAAAATTTTCGCAGTTCTGATGCTCGAAACGAATAACTAGAACGGCCTAGGGGAAAAGTGCGCATAGTGTTGCAATCGGGCGAGTTTCTACTTTCAGATGCAACAGAAATATTGCGGATTGGTCAATCCGTTCGCGAGATATGGCAGTTTGGAGGTAAGAAACGCTCGAGAAACTCAAAATTTTCGCAGTTCTGATGCTCGACAAGCATAACTAGAACGGCCTAGGGGAAAAGTACGCACACCGTTGTAATCGGGCGAGTTTCTACTTTCAGATGCAACAGAAATTTTGCGGATTGGTCAATCCGCTCGCGAGATATGGCAGTTTGGACGTAAGCAACGCTTGAAAAACTCAAAATTTTCGCAGTTCTGCTGCTCGAAACGAATAACTAGAACGGGCTAGGGGAAAAGTACGCATACCGTTGTAATCGGGCGAGTTTCTACTTTCAGATGCAACAGAAATTTTGCGGATTGGTCAAACCGTTCGCGAGATATGGCAGTTTGGAGGTAAGAAACGCTCGAGAAACTCAAAATTTTCGCAGTTCTGATGCTCGACAAGCATAACTAGAACGGCCTAGGGGAAAAGTACGCATACCGTTGTAATCGGGCGAGTTTCTACTTTCAGATGCAACAGAAATTTTGCGGATTGGTCAATCCGTTCGCGAGATATGGCAGTTTGGAAGTAAGAAACGCTTGAGAAACTCAAAATTTTTGCAGTTCTGATGCTCGAAACGAATAACTAGGGCGGCCTAGGGGAAAAGTACGCATACCGTTGTAATCGGGCGAATTTCTACTTTCAGATGCATCAGAAATTTTGCGGATTGGACAATCCGTTCGCGAGATGTGGCAGTTTGTACGTGAGAAACGCTTGAGAAACTCAAAATTTTCGCAGTTCTGATGCTCGAAACGAATAACTAGAACGGCCTAGGGGAAAAGTACGCATACCGTTGTAATCGGGCGAGTTTCTACTTTCAGATGCAACAGAAATTTTGCGGATTGGTCAATCCGTTCGCGAGATGTGGCAGTTTGGAGGTAAGAAACGCTTGAGAAACTCAAAATTTTCGCAGTTCTGATGCTCGAAACGAATAACTAGAACGGCCTAGGGGAAAAGTGCGCATAGTGTTGTAATCGGGCGAGTTTCTACTTTCAGATGCAACAGAAATATTGCGGATTGGTCAATCCGTTCGCGAGATATGGCAGTTTGGAGGTAAGAAACGCTCGAGAAACTCAAAATTTTCGCAGTTCTGATGCTCGACAAGCATAACTAGAACGGCCTAGGGGAAAAGTACGCACAACGTTGTAATCGGGCGAGTTTCTACTTTCAGATGCAACAGAAATTTTGCGGATTGGTCAATCCGCTCGCGAGATATGGCAGTTTGGACGTAAGCAACGCTTGAAAAACTCAAAATTTTCGCAGTTCTGTTGCTCGAAACGAATAACTAGAACGGGCTAGGGGAAAAGTACGCATACCGTTGTAATCGGGCGAGTTTCTACTTTCAGATGCAACAGAAATTTTGCTGATTGGTCAAACCGTTCGCGAGATATGGCAGTTTGGAGGTAAGAAACGCTCGAGAAACTCAAAATTTTCGCAGTTCTGATGCTCGACAAGCATAACTAGAACGGCCTAGGGGAAAAGTACGCATACCGTTGTAATCGGGCGAGTTTCTACTTTCAGATGCAACAGAAATTTTGCGGATTGGTCAATCCGTTCGCGAGATATGGCAGTTTGGAAGTAAGAAACGCTTGAGAAACTCAAAATTTTTGCAGTTCTGATGCTCGACAAGCATAACTAGAACGGCCTAGGGGAAAAGTACGCATACCGTTGTAATCGGGCGAATTTCTACTTTCAGATGCATCAGAAATTTTGCGGATTGGACAATCCGTTCGCGAGATGTGGCAGTTTGTACGTGAGAAACGCTTGAGAAACTCAAAATTTTCGCAGTTCTGATGCTCGAAACGAATAACTAGAACGGCCTAGGGGAAAAGTACGCATACCGTTGTAATCGGGCGAGTTTCTACTTTCAGATGCAACAGAAATTTTGCGGATTGGTCAATCCGTTCGCGAGATGTGGCAGTTTGGAGGTAAGAAACGCTTGAGAAACTCAAAATTTTCGCAGTTCTGATGCTCGAAACGAATAAATAGAACGGCCTAGGGGAAAAGTACGCACACCGTTGTAATCGGGCGAGTTTCTACTTTCAGATGCAACAGAAATTTTGCGGATTGGTCTATCCGTTCGCGAGATATGGCAGTCTGGAGGTAAGAAACGCTTGAGAAACTCTAAAATTTTCGCAGTTCTGATGCTCGAAACGAATAACTAGAACGGCCTAGGGGAAAAGTACGCACTGTGTTGTAATCGGGCGAGTTTCTACTTTCAGATGCAACAGAAATTCTGCGGATTGGTCAATCCGTTCGCGAGATATGGCAGTTTGGAGGTAAGCAACGCTTGAAAAACTCAAAATTTTCGCAGTTCTGTTGCCCGAAACGAATAACTAGAACGGGCAAGGGGAAAAGTACGCACACCGTTGTAATCGGGCGAGTTTCTACTTTCAGATGCAACAGAAATTTTGCGGATTGGTCAATCCGTTCGCGAGATATGGCAGTTTGGAAGTAAGAACCGCTCGAGAAACTCAAAATTTTTGCAGTTCTGATGCTCGAAACGAATAACTAGGGCGGCCTAGGGGAAAAGTACGCATACCGTTGTAATCGGGCGAGTTTCTACTTTCAGATGCAACAAAAATTTTGCGGATTGGTCAATCCGTTCGCGAGATATGGCAGTTTGGAGGTAAGAACCGCTCGAGAAAATCAAAATTTTCGCAGTTCTGATGCTCGACAAGCATAACTAGAACGGCCTAGGGGAAAAGTACGCACACCGTTGTAATCGGGCGAGTTTCTACTTTCAGATGCAACAGAAATTTTGCGGATTGGTCAATCCGCTGGCGAGATATGGCAGTTTGGACGTAAGCAACGCTTGAAAAACTCAAAATTTTCGCAGTTCTGTTGCTCGAAACGAATAACTAGAACGGGCTAGGGGAAAAGTACGCATACCGTTGTAATCGGGCGAGTTTCTACTTTCAGATGCAACAGAAATTTTGCGGATTGGTCAATCCGTTCGCGAGATATGGCAGTTTGGAGGTAAGAAACGCTCGAGAAACTCAAAATTTTCGCAGTTCTGATGCTCGACAAGCATAACTAGAACGGCCTAGGGGAAAAGTACGCATAGTGTTGTAATCGGGCGAGTTTCTACTTTCAGATGCAACAGAAATTTTGCGGATTGGTCAATCCGTTCGCGAGATATGGCAGTTTGGAAGTAAGAACCGCTCGAGAAACTCAAAATTTTCGCAGTTCTGATGCTCGACAAGCATAACTAGAACGGCCTAGGGGAAAAGTACGCATACCGTTGTAATCGGGCGAGTTTCTACTTTCAGATGCAACAGAAATTTTGCGGATTGGTCAATCCGTTCGCGAGATATGGCAGTTTGGAAGTAAGAAACGCTTGAGAAACTCAAAATTTTCGCAGTTCTGATGCTCGAAACAAATAACTAGAACGGCCTAGGGGAAAAGTGCGCATAGTGTTGTAATCGGGCGAGTTTCTACTCTCAGATGCAACAGAAATATTGCGGATTGGACAATCCGTTCGCGAGATGTGGCAGTTTGTACGTGAGAAACGCTTGAGAAACTCAAAATTTTCGCAGTTCTGATGCTCGAAACGAATAACTAGAACGGCCTAGGGGAAAAGTACGCATACCGTTGTAATCGGGCGAGTTTCTACTTTCAGATGCAACAGAAATTTTGCGGATTGGTCAATCCGTTCGCGAGATGTGGCAGTTTGGAGGTAAGAAACGCTTGAGAAACTCAAAATTTTCGCAGTTCTGATGCTCGAAACAAATAACTAGAACGGCCTAGGGGAAAAGTGCGCATAGTGTTGTAATCGGGCGAGTTTCTACTCTCAGATGCAACAGAAATATTGCGGATTGGTCAATCCGTTCGCGAGATATGGCAGTTTGGAGGTAAGAAACGCTCGAGAAACTCAAAATTTTCGCAGTTCTGATGCTCGAAACGAATAACTAGAACGGCCTAGGGGAAAAGTACGCACACCGTTGTAATCGGGCGAGTTTCTACTTTCAGATGCAACAGAAATTTTGCGGATTGGTCAATCCGTTCGCGAGATATGGCAGTTTGGAGGTAAGAAACGCTTGAGAAACTCTAAAATTTTCGCAGTTCTGATGCTCGAAACGAATAACTAGAACGGCCTAGGGGAAAAGTACGCATACCGTTGTAATCGGGCGAGTTTCTACTTTCAGGTGGAACAGAAATTTTGCGGATTGGTCAATCCGTTCGCGAGATATGGCAGTTTGGAGGTAAGAAACGCTCGAGAAACTCAAAATTTTCGCAGTTCTGATGCTCGACAAGCATAACTAGAACGGCCTAGGGGAAAAGTACGCATACCGTTGTAATCGGGCGAGTTTCTACTTTCAGATGCAACAGAAATTTTGCGGATTGGTCAATCCGTTCGCGAGATATGGCAGTTTGGAGGTAAGAAACGCTCGACAAACTCAAAATTTTCGCAGTTCTGATGCTCGACAAGCATAACTAGAACGGCCTAGGGGAAGAGTACGCATACCGTTGTAATCGGGCGAGTTTCTACTTTCAGATGCAACAGAAATATTGCGGATTGGTCAATCCGTTCGCGAGATATGGCAGTTTGGAGGTAAGAAACGCTCGAGAAACTCAAAATTTTCGCAGTTCTGATGCTCGAAACGAATAACTAGAACGGCCTAGGGGAAAAGTACGCAGACCGTTGTAATCGGGCGAGTTTCTACTTTCAGATGCAACAGAAATTTTGCGGATTGGTCAATCCGTTCGCGAGATATGGCAGTTTGGAAGTAAGAAACGCTTGAGAAACTCAAAATTTTCGCAGTTCTGATGCTCGAAACGAATAACTAGAACGGCCTAGGGGAACAGTACGCATAGTGTTGTAATCGGGCGAGTTTCTACTTTCAGATGCAACGAAAATTTTGCGGATTGGTCAATCCGTTCGCGAGATATGGCAGTTTGGAGGTAAGAACCGCTCGAGAAAATCAAAATTTTCGCAGTTCTGATGCTCGACAAGCATAACTAGAACGGCCTAGGGGAAAAGTACGCACACCGTTGTAATCGGGCGAGTTTCTACTTTCAGATGCAACAGAAATTTTGCGGATTGGTCAATCCGCTCGCGAGATATGGCAGTTTGGACGTAAGCAACGCTTGAAAAACTCAAAATTTTCGCAGTTCTGTTGCTCGAAACGAATAACTTGAACGGGCTAGGGGAAAAGTACGCATACCGATGTAATCGGGCGAGTTTCTACTTTCAGATGCAACAGAAATTTTGCGGATTGGTCAATCCGTTCGCGAGATATGGCAGTTTGGAGGTAAGAAACGCTCGAGAAACTCAAAATTTTCGCAGTTCTGATGCTCGACAAGCATAACTAGAACGGCCTAGGGGAAAAGTACGCATAGTGTTGTAATCGGGCGAGTTTCTACTTTCAGATGCAACAGAAATTTTGCGGATTGGTCAATCCGTTCGCGAGATATGGCAGTTTGGAAGTAAGAACCGCTCGAGAAACACAAAATTTTCGCAGTTCTGTTGCTCGAAACGAATAACTAGAACGGGCTAGGGGAAAAGTACGCATACCGTTGTAATCGGGCGAGTTTCTACTTTCAGATGCAACAGAAATTTTGCGGATTGGTCAATCCGTTCGCGAGATATGGCAGTTTGGAGGTAAGAAACGCTCGAGAAACTCAAAATTTTCGCAGTTCTGATGCTCGACAAGCATAACTAGAACGGCCTAGGGGAAAAGTACGCATACCGTTGTAATCGGGCGAGTTTCTACTTTCAGATGCAACAGAAATTTTGCGGATTGGTCAATCCGTTCGCGAGATATGGCAGTTTGGAAGTAAGAAACGCTTGAGAAACTCAAAATTTTTGCAGTTCTGATGCTCGAAACAAATATCTAGGGCGGCCTAGGGGAAAAGTACGCATACCGTTGTAATCGGGCGAGTTTCTACTTTCAGATGCATCAGAAATTTTGCGGATTGGACAATCCGTTCGCGAGATGTGGCAGTTTGTACGTGAGAAACGCTTGAGAAACTCAAAATTTTCGCAGTTCTGATGCTCGAAACGAATAACTAGAACGGCCTAGGGGAAAAGTACGCATACCGTTGAAATCGGGCGAGTTTCTACTTTCAGATGCAACAGAAATTTTGCGGATTGGTCAATCCGTTCGCGAGATGTGGCAGTTTGGAGGTAAGAAACGCTTGAGAAACTCAAAATTTTCGCAGTTCTGGTGCTCGAAACAAATAACTAGAACGGCCTAGGGGAAAAGTGCGCATAGTGTTGTGATCGGGCGAGTTTCTACTCTCAGGTGCAACAGAAATATTGCGGATTGGTCAATCCGTTCGCGAGATATGGCAGTTTGGAGGTAAGAAACGCTCGAGAAACTCAAAATTTTCGCAGTTCTGATGCTCGAAACGAATAACTAGAACGGCCTAGGGGAAAAGTACGCATACCGTTGTAATCGGGCGAGTTTCTACTTTCAGATGCAACAGAAATTTTGCGGATTGGTCAAACCGTTCGCGAGATATGGCAGTTTGGAGGTAAGAAACGCTCGAGAAACTCAAAATTTTCGCAGTTCTGATGCTCGACAAGCATAACTAGAACGGCCTAGGGGAAAAGTACGCATACCGTTGTAATCGGGCGAGTTTCTACTTTCAGATGCAACAGAAATTTTGCGGATTGGTCAATCCGTTCGCGAGATATGGCAGTTTGGAGGTAAGAAACGCTCGAGAAACTCAAAATTTTCGCGGTTCTGATGCTCGACAAGCATAACTAGAACGGCCTAGGGGAAAAGTACGCATACCGTTGTAATCGGGCGAGTTTCTACTTTCAGATGCAACAGAAATTTTGCGGATTGGTCAATCCGTTCGCGAGATATGGCAGTTTGGAGGTAAGAAACGCTCGAGAAACTCAAAATTTTCGCAGTTCTGATGCTCGAAACGAATAACTAGAACGGCCTAGGGGAAAAGTACGCACACCGTTGTAATCGGGCGAGTTTCTACTTTCAGATGCAACAGAAATATTGCGGATTGGTCAATCCGTTCGCGAGATATGGCAGTTTGGAGGTAAGAAACGCTCGAGAAACTCAAAATTTTCGCAGTTCTGATGCTCGAAACGAATAACTAGAACGGCCTAGGGGAAAAGTACGCAGACCGTTGTAATCGGGCGAGTTTCTACTTTCAGATGCAACAGAAATTTTGCGGATTGGTCAATCCGTTCGCGAGATATGGCAGTTTGGAAGTAAGAAACGCTTGAGAAACTCAAAATTTTCGCAGTTCTGATGCTCGAAACGAATAACTAGAACGGCCTAGGGGAAAAGTACGCATAGTGTTGTAATCGGGCGAGTTTCTACTTTCAGATGCAACGAAAATTTTGCGGATTGGTCAATCCGTTCGCGAGATATGGCAGTTTGGAGGTAAGAACCGCTCGAGAAAATCAAAATTTTCGCAGTTCTGATGCTCGACAAGCATAACTAGAACGGCCTAGGGGAAAAGTACGCACACCGTTGTAATCGGGCGAGTTTCTACTTTCAGATGCAACAGAAATTTTGCGAATTGGTCAATCCGCTCGCGAGATATGGCAGTTTGGACGTAAGCAACGCTTGAAAAACTCAAAATTTTCGCAGTTCTGTTGCTCGAAACGAATAACTTGAACGGGCTAGGGGAAAAGTACGCATACCGATGTAATCGGGCGAGTTTCTACTTTCAGATGCAACAGAAATTTTGCGGATTGGTCAATCCGTTCGCGAGATATGGCAGTTTGGAGGTAAGAAACGCTCGAGAAACTCAAAATTTTCGCAGTTCTGATGCTCGACAAGCATAACTAGAACGGCCTAGGGGAAAAGTACGCATAGTGTTGTAATCGGGCGAGTTTCTACTTTCAGATGCAACAGAAATTTTGCGGATTGGTCAATCCGTTCGCGAGATATGGCAGTTTGGAAGTAAGAACCGCTCGAGAAACACAAAATTTTCGCAGTTCTGTTGCTCGAAACGAATAACTAGAACGGGCTAGGGGAAAAGTACGCATACCGTTGTAATCGGGCGAGTTTCTACTTTCAGATGCAACAGAAATTTTGCGGATTGGTCAATCCGTTCGCGAGATATGGCAGTTTGGAGGTAAGAAACGCTCGAGAAACTCAAAATTTTCGCAGTTCTGATGCTCGACAAGCATAACTAGAACGGCCTAGGGGAAAAGTACGCATACCGTTGTAATCGGGCGAGTTTCTACTTTCAGATGCAACAGAAATTTTGCGGATTGGTCAATCCGTTCGCGAGATATGGCAGTTTGGAAGTAAGAAACGCTTGAGAAACTCAAAATTTTTGCAGTTCTGATGCTCGAAACAAATAACTAGGGCGGCCTAGGGGAAAAGTACGCATACCGTTGTAATCGGGCGAGTTTCTACTTTCAGATGCATCAGAAATTTTGCGGATTGGACAATCCGTTCGCGAGATGTGGCAGTTTGTACGTGAGAAACGCTTGAGAAACTCAAAATTTTCGCAGTTCTGATGCTCGAAACGAATAACTAGAACGGCCTAGGGGAAAAGTACGCATACCGTTGAAATCGGGCGAGTTTCTACTTTCAGATGCAACAGAAATTTTGCGGATTGGTCAATCCGTTCGCGAGATGTGGCAGTTTGGAGGTAAGAAACGCTTGAGAAACTCAAAATTTTCGCAGTTCTGGTGCTCGAAACAAATAACTAGAACGGCCTAGGGGAAAAGTGCGCATAGTGTTGTGATCGGGCGAGTTTCTACTCTCAGGTGCAACAGAAATATTGCGGATTGGTCAATCCGTTCGCGAGATATGGCAGTTTGGAGGTAAGAAACGCTCGAGAAACTCAAAATTTTCGCAGTTCTGATGCTCGAAACGAATAACTAGAACGGCCTAGGGGAAAAGTACGCATACCGTTGTAATCGGGCGAGTTTCTACTTTCAGATGCAACAGAAATTTTGCGGATTGGTCAAACCGTTCGCGAGATATGGCAGTTTGGAGGTAAGAAACGCTCGAGAAACTCAAAATTTTCGCAGTTCTGATGCTCGACAAGCATAACTAGAACGGCCTAGGGGAAAAGTACGCATACCGTTGTAATCGGGCGAGTTTCTACTTTCAGATGCAACAGAAATTTTGCGGATTGGTCAATCCGTTCGCGAGATATGGCAGTTTGGAGATAAGAAACGCTCGAGAAACTCAAAATTTTCGCGGTTCTGATGCTCGACAAGCATAACTAGAACGGCCTAGGGGAAAAGTACGCATACCGTTGTAATCGGGCGAGTTTCTACTTTCAGATGCAACAGAAATTTTGCGGATTGGTCAATCCGTTCGCGAGATATGGCAGTTTGGATGTAAGAAACGCTCGAGAAACTCAAAATTTTCGCAGTTCTGATGCTCGAAACGAATAACTAGAACGGCCTAGGGGAAAAGTACGCACACCGTTGTAATCGGGCGAGTTTCTACTTTCAGATGCAACAGAAATTTTGCGGATTGGTCAATCCGTTCGCGAGATATGGCAGTTTGGAGGTAAGAAACGCTTGAGAAACTCTAAAATTTTCGCAGTTCTGATGCTCGAAACGAATAACTAGAACGGCCTAGGGGAAAAGTACGCACTGTGTTGTAATCGGGCGAGTTTCTACTTTCAGATGCAACAGAAATTCTGCGGATTGGTCAATCCGTTCGCGAGATATGGCAGTTTGGAGGTAAGCAACGCTTGAAAAACTCAAAATTTTCGCAGTTCTGTTGCCCGAAACGAATAACTAGAACGGGCAAGGGGAAAAGTACGCATACCGCTGTAATCGGGCGAGTTTCTACTTTCAGATGCAACAGAAATTTTGCGGATTGGTCAATCCGTTCGCGAGATATGGCAGTTTGGAAGTAAGAAACGCTTGAGAAACTCAAAATTTTCGCAGTTCTGATGCTCGAAACGAATAACTAGAACAGCCTAGGGGAAAAGTACGCATAGTGTTGTAGTCGGGGGAGTTTCTACTTTCAGATGCAACAGAAATTTTGCGGATTGGTCAATCCGTTCGCGAGATATGGCAGTTTGGAGGTAAGAAACGCTCGAGAAACTCAAAATTTTCGCAGTTCTGATGCTCGACAAGCATAACTAGAACGGCCCTGGGGAAAAGTACGCACACCGTTGTAATCGGGCGAGTTTCTACTTTCAGATGCAACAGAAATTTTGCGGATTGGTCAATCCGCTCGCGAGATATGGCAGTTTGGACGTAAGCAACGCTTGAAAAACTCAAAATTTTCGCAGTTCTGTTGCTCGAAACGAATAACTAGAACGGGCTAGGGGAAAAGTACGCATACCGTTGTAATCGGGCGAGTTTCTACTTTCAGATGCAACAGAAATTTTGCGGATTGGTCAATCCGTTCGCGAGATATGGCAGTTTGGAGGTAAGAAACGCTCGAGAACCTCAAAATTTTCGCAGTTCTGATGCTCGACAAGCATAACTAGAACGGCCTAGGGGAAAAGTACGCATAGTGTTGTAATCGGGCGAGTTTCTACTCTCAGATGCAACAGAAATTTTGCGGATTGGTCAATCCGTTCGCGAGATATGGCAGCTTGGAAGTAAGAACCGCTCGAGAAACTCAAAATTTTCGGAGTTCTGTTGCTCGAAACGAATAACTAGAACGGGCTAGGGGAAAAGTACGCATACCGTTGTAATCGGGCGAGTTTCTACTTTCAGATGCAACAGAAATTTTGCGGACTGGTCAATCCGTTCGCGAGATATGGCAGTTTGGAGGTAAGAAACGCTCGAGAAACTCAAAATTTTCGCAGTTCTGATGCTCGACAAGCATAACTAGAACGGCCTAGGGGAAAAGTACGCATACCGTTGTAATCGGGCGAGTTTCTACTTTCAGATGCAACAGAAATTTTGCGGATTGGTCAATCCGTTCGCGAGATATGGCAGTTTGGAAGTAAGAAACGCTTGAGAAACTCAAAATTTTCGCAGTTCTGATGCTCGAAACGAATAACTAGAACGGCCTAGGGGAAAAGTACGCATAGGGTTGTAATCGGGCGAGTTTCTACTTTCAGATGCAACAGAAATTTTGCGGATTGGTCAATCCGTTCGCGAGATGTGGCAGTTTGGAGGTAAGAAACGCTTGAGAAACTCAAAATTTTCGCAGTTCTGATGCTCGAAACGAATAACTAGAACGGCCTAGGGGAAAAGTGCGCATAGTGTTGTAATCGGGCGAGTTTCTACTTTCAGATGCAACAGAAATATTGCGGATTGGTCAATCCGTTCGCGAGATATGGCAGTTTGGAGGTAAGAAACGCTCGAGAAACTCAAAATTTTCGCAGTTCTGATGCTCGAAACGAATAACTAGAACGGCCTATGGGAAAAGTACGCACACCGTTGTAATCGGGCGAGTTTCTACTTTCAGATGCAACAGAAATTTTGCGGATTGGTCAATCCGTTCGCGAGATATGGCAGTTTGGAGGTAAGAAACGCTGGAGAAACTCTAAAATTTTCGCAGTTCTGATGCTCGAAACGAATAACTAGAACGGCCTAGGGGAAAAGTACGCACTGTGTTGTAATCGGGCGAGTTTCTACTTTCAGATGCAACAGAAATTCTGCGGATTGGTCAATCCGTTCGCGAGATATGGCAGTTTGGAGGTAAGAACCGCTCGAGAAACTCAAAATTTTCGCAGTTCTGTTGCTCGAAACGAATAACTAGAACGGGCTAGGGGAAAAGTACGCACTGTGTTGTAATCGGGCGAGTTTCTACTTTCAGATGCAACAGAAATTCTGCGGATTGGTCAATCCGTTCGCGAGATATGGCAGTTTGGAGGTAAGCAACGCTTGAAAAACTCAAAATTTTCGCAGTTCTGTTGCCCGAAACGAATAACTAGAACGGGCAAGGGGAAAAGTACGCATACCGCTGTAATCGGGCGAGTTTCTACTTTCAGATGCAACAGAAATTTTGCGGATTGGTCAATCCGTTCGCGAGATATGGCAGTTTGGAAGTAAGAAACGCTTGAGAAACTCAAAATTTTCGCAGTTCTGATGCTCGAAACGAATAACTAGAACGGACTAGGGGAAAAGTACGCATAGTGTTGTAGTCGGGGGAGTTTCTACTTTCAGATGCAACAGAAATTTTGCGGATTGGTCAATCCGTTCGCGAGATATGGCAGTTTGGAGGTAAGAAACGCTCGAGAAACTCAAAATTTTCGCAGTTCTGATGCTCGACAAGCATAACTAGAACGGCCTAGGGGAAAAGTACGCACACCGTTGTAATCGGGCGAGTTTCTACTTTCAGATGCAACAGAAATTTTGCGGATTGGTCAATCCGCTCGCGAGATATGGCAGTTTGGACGTAAGCAACGCTTGAAAAACTCAAAATTTTCGCAGTTCTGTTGCTCGAAACGAATAACTAGAACGGGCTAGGGGAAAAGTACGCATACCGTTGTAATCGGGCGAGTTTCTACTTTCAGATGCAACAGAAATTTTGCGGATTGGTCAATCCGTTCGCGAGATATGGCAGTTTGGAGGTAAGAAACGCTCGAGAAACTCAAAATTTTCGCAGTTCTGATGCTCGACAAGCATAACTAGAACGGCCCTGGGGAAAAGTACGCACACCGTTGTAATCGGGCGAGTTTCTACTTTCAGATGCAACAGAAATTTTGCGGATTGGTCAATCCGCTCGCGAGATATGGCAGTTTGGACGTAAGCAACGCTTGAAAAACTCAAAATTTTCGCAGTTCTGTTGCTCGAAACGAATAACTAGAACGGGCTAGGGGAAAAGTACGCATACCGTTGTAATCGGGCGAGTTTCTACTTTCAGATGCAACAGAAATTTTGCGGATTGGTCAATCCGTTCGCGAGATATGGCAGTTTGGAGGTAAGAAACGCTCGAGAACCTCAAAATTTTCGCAGTTCTGATGCTCGACAAGCATAACTAGAACGGCCTAGGGGAAAAGTACGCATAGTGTTGTAATCGGGCGAGTTTCTACTCTCAGATGCAACAGAAATTTTGCGGATTGGTCAATCCGTTCGCGAGATATGGCAGCTTGGAAGTAAGAACCGCTCGAGAAACTCAAAATTTTCGGAGTTCTGTTGCTCGAAACGAATAACTAGAACGGGCTAGGGGAAAAGTACGCATACCGTTGTAATCGGGCGAGTTTCTACTTTCAGATGCAACAGAAATTTTGCGGACTGGTCAATCCGTTCGCGAGATATGGCAGTTTGGAGGTAAGAAACGCTCGAGAAACTCAAAATTTTCGCAGTTCTGATGCTCGACAAGCATAACTAGAACGGCCTAGGGGAAAAGTACGCATACCGTTGTAATCGGGCGAGTTTCTACTTTCAGATGCAACAGAAATTTTGCGGATTGGTCAATCCGTTCGCGAGATATGGCAGTTTGGAAGTAAGAAACGCTTGAGAAACTCAAAATTTTCGCAGTTCTGATGCTCGAAACGAATAACTAGAACGGCCTAGGGGAAAAGTACGCATAGGGTTGTAATCGGGCGAGTTTCTACTTTCAGATGCAACAGAAATTTTGCGGATTGGTCAATCCGTTCGCGAGATGTGGCAGTTTGGAGGTAAGAAACGCTTGAGAAACTCAAAATTTTCGCAGTTCTGATGCTCGAAACGAATAACTAGAACGGCCTAGGGGAAAAGTGCGCATAGTGTTGTAATCGGGCGAGTTTCTACTTTCAGATGCAACAGAAATATTGCGGATTGGTCAATCCGTTCGCGAGATATGGCAGTTTGGAGGTAAGAAACGCTCGAGAAACTCAAAATTTTCGCAGTTCTGATGCTCGAAACGAATAACTAGAACGGCCTATGGGAAAAGTACGCACACCGTTGTAATCGGGCGAGTTTCTACTTTCAGATGCAACAGAAATTTTGCGGATTGGTCAATCCGTTCGCGAGATATGGCAGTTTGGAGGTAAGAAACGCTGGAGAAACTCTAAAATTTTCGCAGTTCTGATGCTCGAAACGAATAACTAGAACGGCCTAGGGGAAAAGTACGCACTGTGTTGTAATCGGGCGAGTTTCTACTTTCAGATGCAACAGAAATTCTGCGGATTGGTCAATCCGTTCGCGAGATATGGCAGTTTGGAGGTAAGAACCGCTCGAGAAACTCAAAATTTTCGCAGTTCTGTTGCTCGAAACGAATAACTAGAACGGGCTAGGGGAAAAGTACGCACTGTGTTGTAATCGGGCGAGTTTCTACTTTCAGATGCAACAGAAATTCTGCGGATTGGTCAATCCGTTCGCGAGATATGGCAGTTTGGAGGTAAGCAACGCTTGAAAAACTCAAAATTTTCGCAGTTCTGTTGCCCGAAACGAATAACTAGAACGGGCAAGGGGAAAAGTACGCATACCCCTGTAATCGGGCGAGTTTCTACTTTCAGATGCAACAGAAATTTTGCGGATTGGTCAATCCGTTCGCGAGATATGGCAGTTTGGAAGTAAGAAACGCTTGAGAAACTCAAAATTTTCGCAGTTCTGATGCTCGAAACGAATAACTAGAACGGACTAGGGGAAAAGTACGCATAGTGTTGTAGTCGGGGGAGTTTCTACTTTCAGATGCAACAGAAATTTTGCGGATTGGTCAATCCGTTCGCGAGATATGGCAGTTTGGAGGTAAGAAACGCTCGAGAAACTCAAAATTTTCGCAGTTCTGATGCTCGACAAGCATAACTAGAACGGCCTAGGGGAAAAGTACGCACACCGTTGTAATCGGGCGAGTTTCTACTTTCAGATGCAACAGAAATTTTGCGGATTGGTCAATCCGCTCGCGAGATATGGCAGTTTGGACGTAAGCAACGCTTGAAAAACTCAAAATTTTCGCAGTTCTGTTGCTCGAAACGAATAACTAGAACGGGCTAGGGGAAAAGTACGCATACCGTTGTAATCGGGTGAGTTTCTACTTTCAGATGCAACAGAAATTTTGCGGATTGGTCAATCCGTTCGCGAGATATGGCAGTTTGGAGGTAAGAAACGCTCGAGAAACTCAAAATTTTCGCAGTTCTGATGCTCGACAAGCATAACTAGAACGGCCTAGGGGAAAAGTACGCATACCGTTGTAATCGGGCGAGTTTCTACTTTCAGATGCAACAGAAATTTTGCGGATTGGTCAATCCGTTCGCGAGATGTGGCAGTTTGGAGGTAAGAAACGCTTGAGAAACTCAAAATTTTCGCAGTTCTGATGCTCGAAACGAATAACTAGAACGGCCTAGGGGAAAAGTGCGCATAGTGTTGTAATCGGGCGAGTTTCTACTTTCAGATGCAACAGAAATATTGCGGATTGGTCAATCCGTTCGCGAGATATGGCAGTTTGGAGGTAAGAAACGCTTGAGAAACTCAATATTTTCGCAGTTCTGATGCTCGAAACGAATAACTAGAACGGCCTAGGGGAAAAGTACGCATAGTGTTGTAGTCGGGGGAGTTTCTACTTTCAGATGCAACAGAAATTTTGCGGATTGGTCAATCCGTTCGCGAGATATGGCAGTTTGGAGGTAAGAAACGCTCGAGAAACTCAAAATTTTCGCAGTTCTGATGCTCGACAAGCATAACTAGAACGGCCTAGGGGAAAAGTACGCACACCGTTGCAATCGGGCGAGTTTCTACTTTCTGATGCAACAGAAATTTTGCGGATTGGTCAATCCGTTCGCGAGATATGGCAGTTTGGAGGTAAGCAACGCTTGAAAAACTCAAAATTTTCGCAGTTCTGATGCTCGAAACGAATAACTAGAACGGCCTAGGGGAAAAGTACGCATAGTATTGTAATCGGGCGAGTTTCTACATTCAGATGCAACAGAAATTTTGCGGATTGGTCAATTCGTTCGCGAGATATGGCAGTTTGGAAGTAAGAAACGCTTGAGAAACTCAAAATTTTCGCAGTTCTGATGCTCGAAACGAATAACTAGAACGGCCTAGGGGAAAAGTACGCATAGTGTTGTAGTCGGGGGAGTTTCTACTTTCAGATGCAACAGAAATTTTGCGGATTGGTCAATCCGTTCGCGAGATATGGCAGTTTGGAGGTAAGAAACGCTCGAGAAACTCAAAATTTTCGCAGTTCTGATGCTCGACAAGCATAACTAGAACGGCCTAGGGGAAAAGTACGCACAACGTTGCAATTGGGCGAGTTTCTACTTTCTGATGCAACAGAAATTTTGCGGATTGGTCAATCCGTTCGCGAGATATGGCAGTTTGGAGGTAAGCAACGCTTGAAAAACTCAAAATTTTCGCAGTTCTGATGCTCGAAACGAATAACTAGAACGGCCTAGGGGAAAAGTACGCATAGTATTGTAATCGGGCGAGTTTCTACTTTCAGATGCAACAGAAATTTTGCGGATTGGTCAATTCGTTCGCGAGATATGGCAGTTTGGAAGTAAGAAACGCTTGAGAAACTCAAAATTTTCGCAGTTCTGATGCTCGAAACGAATAACTAGAACGGCCTAGGGGAAAAGTACGCATAGTGTTGTAAACGGGCGAGTTTCTACTTTCAGATGCAACAGAAATTTTGCGGATTGGTCAATCCGTTCGCGAGATATGGCAGTTTGGAGGTAAGAACCGCTCGAGAAACTCAAAATTTTCGCAGTTCTGATGCTCGACAAGCATAACTAGAACGGCCTAGGGGTTAAAGTACGCACACCGTTGCAATCGGGCGAGTTTCTACTTTCAGATGCAACAGAAATTTTGCGGATTGGTCAATCCGTTCGCGAGATATGGCAGTTTGGAAGTAAGAACCGCTCGAGAAACTCAAAATTTTCGCAGTTCTGTTGCTCGAAACGAATAACTAGAACGGGCTAGGGGAAAAGTACGCACACCGTTGTAGTCGGGGGAGTTTCTACTTTCAGATGCAACAGAAATTTTGCGGATTGGTCAATCCGTTCGCGAGATATGGCAGTTTGGAGGTAAGAAACGCTCGAGAAACTCAAAATTTTCGCAGTTCTGATGCTCGACAAGCATAACTAGAACGGCCTAGGGGAAAAGTACGCACACCGTTGTAATCGGGCGAGTTTCTACTTTCAGATGCAACAGAAATTTTGCGGATTGGTCAATCCGCTCGCGAGATATGGCAGTTTGGAGGTAAGCAACGCTTGAAAAACTCAAAATTTTCGCAGTTCTGTTGCTCGAAACGAATAACTAGAACGGGCTAGGGGAAAAGTACGCATACCGTTGTAATCGGGCGAGTTTCTACTTTCAGATGCAACAGAAATTTTGCGGATTGGTCAATCCGTTCGCGAGATATGGCAGTTTGGAGGTAAGAAACGCTCGAGAAACTCAAAATTTTCGCAGTTCTGATGCTCGACAAGCATAACTAGAACGGCCTAGGGGAAAAGTACGCATACCGTTGTAATCGGGCGAGTTTCTACTTTCAGATGCAACAGAAATTTTGCGGATTGGTCAATCCGTTCGCGAGATATGGCAGTTTGGAAGTAAGAAACGCTTGAGAAACTCAAAATTTTCGCAGTTCTGATGCTCGAAACGAATAACTAGAACGGCCTAGGGGAAAAGTGCGCATAGTGTTGTAATCGGGCGAGTTTCTACTTTCAGATGCAACAGAAATATTGCGGATTGGTCAATCCGTTCGCGAGATGTGGCAGTTTGGAGGTAAGAAACGCTTGAGAAACTCAAAATTTTCGCAGTTCTGATGCTCGAAACGAATAACTAGAACGGCCTAGGGGAAAAGTGCGCATAGTGTTGTAATCGGGCGAGTTTCTACTTTCAGATGCAACAGAAATATTGCGGATTGGTCAATCCGTTCGCGAGATATGGCAGTTTGGAGGTAAGAAACGCTTGAGAAACTCAAAATTTTCGCAGTTCTGATGCTCGAAACGAATAACTAGAACGGCCTAGGGGAAAAGTACGCACAGTGTTGTAGTCGGGGGAGTTTCTACTTTCAGATGCAACAGAAATTTTGCGGATTGGTCAATCCGTTCGCGAGATATGGCAGTTTGGAGGTAAGAAACGCTCGAGAAACTCAAAATTTTCGCAGTTCTGATGCTCGACAAGCATAACTAGAACGGCCTAGGGGAAAAGTACGCATACCGTTGTAATCGGGCGAGTTTCTACTTTCAGATGCAACAGAAATTTTGCGGATTGGTCAATCCGTTCGCGAGATATGGCAGTTTGGAAGTAAGAAACGCTTGAGAAACTCAAAATTTTCGCAGTTCTGATGCTCGAAACGAATAACTAGAACGGCCTATGGGAAAAGTACGCATACCGTTGTAATCGGGCGAGTTTCTACTTTCAGATGCAACAGAAATTTTGCGGATTGGTCAATCCGTTCGCGAGATGTGGCAGTTTGGAGGTAAGAAACGCTTGAGAAACTCAAAATTTTCGCAGTTCTGATGCTCGAAACGAATAACTAGAACGGCCTAGGGGAAAAGTGCGCATAGTGTTGTAATCGGGCGAGTTTCTACTTTCAGATGCAACAGAAATATTGCGGATTGGTCAATCCGTTCGCGAGATATGGCAGTTTGGAGGTAAGAAACGCTTGAGAAACTCAAAATTTTCGCAGTTCTGATGCTCGAAACGAATAACTAGAACGGCCTAGGGGAAAAGTACGCACAGTGTTGTAGTCGGGGGAGTTTCTACTTTCAGATGCAACAGAAATTTTGCGGATTGGTCAATCCGTTCGCGAGATATGGCAGTTTGGAGGTAAGAAACGCTCGAGAAACTCAAAATTTTCGCAGTTCTGATGCTCGACAAGCATAACTAGAACGGCCTAGGGGAAAAGTACGCACACCGTTGCAATCGGGCGAGTTTCTACTTTCTGATGCAACAGAAATTTTGCGGATTGGTCAATCCGTTCGCGAGATATGGCAGTTTGGAGGTAAGCAACGCTTGAAAAACTCAAAATTTTCGCAGTTCTGATGCTCGAAACGAATAACTAGAACGGCCTAGGGGAAAAGTACGCATAGTATTGTAATCGGGCGAGTTTCTACATTCAGATGCAACAGAAATTTTGCGGATTGGTCAATTCGTTCGCGAGATATGGCAGTTTGGAAGTAAGAAACGCTTGAGAAACTCAAAATTTTCGCAGTTCTGATGCTCGAAACGAATAACTAGAACGGCCTAGGGGAAAAGTACGCACAGTGTTGTAGTCGGGGGAGTTTCTACTTTCAGATGCAACAGAAATTTTGCGGATTGGTCAATCCGTTCGCGAGATATGGCAGTTTGGAGGTAAGAACCGCTCGAGAAACTCAAAATTTTCGCAGTTCTGATGCTCGACAAGCATAACTAGAACGGCCTAGGGGTTAAAGTACGCACACCGTTGAAATCGGGCGAGTTTCTACTTTCAGATGCAACAGAAATTTTGCGGATTGGTCAATCCGTTTGCGAGATATGGCAGTTTGGAAGTAAGAAACGCTTGAAAAACTCAAAATTTTCGCAGTTCTGTTGCTCGAAACGAATAACTAGAACGGGCTAGGGGAAAAGTACGCATACCGTTGTAATCGGGCGAGTTTCTACTTTCAGATGCAACAGAAATTTTGCGGATTGGTCAATCCGTTCGCGAGATGTGGCAGTTTGGAGGTAAGAAACGCTTGAGAAACTCAAAATTTTCGCAGTTCTGATGCTCGAAACGAATAACTAGAACGGCCTAGGGGAAAAGTGCGCATAGTGTTGTAATCGGGCGAGTTTCTACTTTCAGATGCAACAGAAATATTGCGGATTGGTCAATCCGTTCGCGAGATATGGCAGTTTGGAGGTAAGAAACGCTTGAGAAACTCAAAATTTTCGCAGTTCTGATGCTCGAAACGAATAACTAGAACGGCCTAGGGGAAAAGTACGCATACCGTTGTAATCGGGCGAGTTTCTACTTTCAGATGCAACAGAAATTTTGCGGATTGGTCAATCCGTTCGCGAGATATGGCAGTTTGGAGGTAAGAACCGCTCGAGAAACTCAAAATTTTCGCAGTTCTGATGCTCGACAAGCATAACTAGAACGGCCTAGGGGTTAAAGTACGCACACCGTTGCAATCGGGCGAGTTTCTACTTTCAGATGCAACAGAAATTTTGCGGATTGGTCAATCCGTTCGCGAGATATGGCAGTTTGGAAGTAAGAACCGCTCGAGAAACTCAAAATTTTCGCAGTTCTGTTGCTCGAAACGAATAACTAGAACGGGCTAGGGGAAAAGTACGCACACCGTTGTAGTCGGGGGAGTTTCTACTTTCAGATGCAACAGAAATTTTGCGGATTGGTCAATCCGTTCGCGAGATATGGCAGTTTGGAGGTAAGAAACGCTCGAGAAACTCAAAATTTTCGCAGTTCTGATGCTCGACAAGCATAACTAGAACGGCCTAGGGGAAAAGTACGCACACCGTTGTAATCGGGCGAGTTTCTACTTTCAGATGCAACAGAAATTTTGCGGATTGGTCAATCCGCTCGCGAGATATGGCAGTTTGGAGGTAAGCAACGCTTGAAAAACTCAAAATTTTCGCAGTTCTGTTGCTCGAAACGAATAACTAGAACGGGCTAGGGGAAAAGTACGCATACCGTTGTAATCGGGCGAGTTTCTACTTTCAGATGCAACAGAAATTTTGCGGATTGGTCAATCCGTTCGCGAGATATGGCAGTTTGGAGGTAAGAAACGCTCGAGAAACTCAAAATTTTCGCAGTTCTGATGCTCGACAAGCATAACTAGAACGGCCTAGGGGAAAAGTACGCATACCGTTGTAATCGGGCGAGTTTCTACTTTCAGATGCAACAGAAATTTTGCGGATTGGTCAATCCGTTCGCGAGATATGGCAGTTTGGAAGTAAGAAACGCTTGAGAAACTCAAAA
Source organism: Ptiloglossa arizonensis (assembly GCF_051014685.1). NCBI lineage: Eukaryota > Metazoa > Arthropoda > Insecta > Hymenoptera > Colletidae > Ptiloglossa > Ptiloglossa arizonensis. Next base: position 263,248 of record NW_027478642.1, on the reverse strand, counting down.
TTTTCGCAGTTCTGATGCTCGAAACGAATAACTAGAACGGCCTATGGGAAAAGTACGCATACCGTTGTAATCGGGCGAGTTTCTACTTTCAGATGCAACAGAAATATTGCGGATTGGTCAATCCGTTCGCGAGATGTGGCAGTTTGGAGGTAAGAAACGCTTGAGAAACTCAAAATTTTCGCAGTTCTGATGCTCGAAACGAATAACTAGAACGGCCTAGGGGAAAAGTGCGCATAGTGTTGTAATCGGGCGAGTTTCTACTTTCAGATGCAACAGAAATATTGCGGATTGGTCAATCCGTTCGCGAGATATGGCAGTTTGGAGGTAAGAAACGCTTGAGAAACTCAAAATTTTCGCAGTTCTGATGCTCGAAACGAATAACTAGAACGGCCTAGGGGAAAAGTACGCACAGTGTTGTAGTCGGGGGAGTTTCTACTTTCAGATGCAACAGAAATTTTGCGGATTGGTCAATCCGTTCGCGAGATATGGCAGTTTGGAGGTAAGAAACGCTCGAGAAACTCAAAATTTTCGCAGTTCTGATGCTCGACAAGCATAACTAGAACGGCCTAGGGGAAAAGTACGCATACCGTTGTAATCGGGCGAGTTTCTACTTTCAGATGCAACAAAAATTTTGCGGATTGGTCAATCCGTTCGCGAGATATGGCAGTTTGGAAGTAAGAAACGCTTGAGAAACTCAAAATTTTCGCAGTTCTGATGCTCGAAACGAATAACTAGAACGGCCTATGGGAAAAGTACGCATACCGTTGTAATCGGGCGAGTTTCTACTTTCAGATGCAACAGAAATTTTGCGGATTGGTCAATCCGTTCGCGAGATGTGGCAGTTTGGAGGTAAGAAACGCTTGAGAAACTCAAAATTTTCGCAGTTCTGATGCTCGAAACGAATAACTAGAACGGCCTAGGGGAAAAGTGCGCATAGTGTTGTAATCGGGCGAGTTTCTACTTTCAGATGCAACAGAAATATTGCGGATTGGTCAATCCGTTCGCGAGATATGGCAGTTTGGAGGTAAGAAACGCTTGAGAAACTCAAAATTTTCGCAGTTCTGATGCTCGAAACGAATAACTAGAACGGCCTAGGGGAAAAGTACGCACAGTGTTGTAGTCGGGGGAGTTTCTACTTTCAGATGCAACAGAAATTTTGCGGATTGGTCAATCCGTTCGCGAGATATGGCAGTTTGGAGGTAAGAAACGCTCGAGAAACTCAAAATTTTCGCAGTTCTGATGCTCGACAAGCATAACTAGAACGGCCTAGGGGAAAAGTACGCACACCGTTGCAATCGGGCGAGTTTCTACTTTCTGATGCAACAGAAATTTTGCGGATTGGTCAATCCGTTCGCGAGATATGGCAGTTTGGAGGTAAGCAACGCTTGAAAAACTCAAAATTTTCGCAGTTCTGATGCTCGAAACGAATAACTAGAACGGCCTAGGGGAAAAGTACGCATAGTATTGTAATCGGGCGAGTTTCTACATTCAGATGCAACAGAAATTTTGCGGATTGGTCAATTCGTTCGCGAGATATGGCAGTTTGGAAGTAAGAAACGCTTGAGAAACTCAAAATTTTCGCAGTTCTGATGCTCGAAACGAATAACTAGAACGGCCTAGGGGAAAAGTACGCACAGTGTTGTAGTCGGGGGAGTTTCTACTTTCAGATGCAACAGAAATTTTGCGGATTGGTCAATCCGTTCGCGAGATATGGCAGTTTGGAGGTAAGAACCGCTCGAGAAACTCAAAATTTTCGCAGTTCTGATGCTCGACAAGCATAACTAGAACGGCCTAGGGGTTAAAGTACGCACACCGTTGAAATCGGGCGAGTTTCTACTTTCAGATGCAACAGAAATTTTGCGGATTGGTCAATCCGTTTGCGAGATATGGCAGTTTGGAAGTAAGAAACGCTTGAAAAACTCAAAATTTTCGCAGTTCTGTTGCTCGAAACGAATAACTAGAACGGGCTAGGGGAAAAGTACGCATACCGTTGTAATCGGGCGAGTTTCTACTTTCAGATGCAACAGAAATTTTGCGGATTGGTCAATCCGTTCGCGAGATGTGGCAGTTTGGAGGTAAGAAACGCTTGAGAAACTCAAAATTTTCGCAGTTCTGATGCTCGAAACGAATAACTAGAACGGCCTAGGGGAAAAGTGCGCATAGTGTTGTAATCGGGCGAGTTTCTACTTTCAGATGCAACAGAAATATTGCGGATTGGTCAATCCGTTCGCGAGATATGGCAGTTTGGAGGTAAGAAACGCTTGAGAAACTCAAAATTTTCGCAGTTCTGATGCTCGAAACGAATAACTAGAACGGCCTAGGGGAAAAGTACGCATAGTGTTGTAGTCGGGGGAGTTTCTACTTTCAGATGCAACAGAAATTTTGCGGATTGGTCAATCCGTTCGCGAGATATGGCAGTTTGGAGGTAAGAAACGCTCGAGAAACTCAAAATTTTCGCAGTTCTGATGCTCGACAAGCATAACTAGAACGGCCTAGGGGAAAAGTACGCACACCGTTGCAATCGGGCGAGTTTCTACTTTCTGATGCAACAGAAATTTTGCGGATTGGTCAATCCGTTCGCGAGATATGGCAGTTTGGAGGTAAGCAACGCTTGAAAAACTCAAAATTTTCGCAGTTCTGATGCTCGAAACGAATAACTAGAACGGCCTAGGGGAAAAGTACGCATAGTATTGTAATCGGGCGAGTTTCTACTTTCAGATGCAACAGAAATTTTGCGGATTGGTCAATTCGTTCGCGAGATATGGCAGTTTGGAAGTAAGAAACGCTTGAGAAACTCAAAATTTTCGCAGTTCTGATGCTCGAAACGAATAACTAGAACGGCCTAGGGGAAAAGTACGCATAGTGTTGTAATCGGGCGAGTTTCTACTTTCAGATGCAACAGAAATTTTGCGGATTGGTCAATCCGTTCGCGAGATATGGCAGTTTGGAGGTAAGAACCGCTCGAGAAACTCAAAATTTTCGCAGTTCTGATGCTCGACAAGCATAACTAGAACGGCCTAGGGGTTAAAGTACGCACACCGTTGCAATCGGGCGAGTTTCTACTTTCAGATGCAACAGAAATTTTGCGGATTGGTCAATCCGTTCGCGAGATATGGCAGTTTGGAAGTAAGAACCGCTCGAGAAACTCAAAATTTTCGCAGTTCTGTTGCTCGAAACGAATAACTAGAACGGGCTAGGGGAAAAGTACGCACACCGTTGTAATCGGGCGAGTTTCTACTTTCAGATGCAACAGAAATTTTGCGGATTGGTCAATCCGTTCGCGAGTTATGGCAGTTGGGAGGTAAGAGACGCAGGAGAAACTCAAAATTTTCGCAATTCTGATGCTCGAAACGAATAACTATAACGGCTTAGGGGAAAAGTACGCATAGTGTTATAATCGGGCGAGTTTCTACTTCCAGATGCAACAGAAATTTTGCGGATTGGTCAATCCGTTCGCGAGATATGGCAGTTTGGAGGTAAGAAACGCTTGAGAAACTCAAAATTTTCGCAGTTCTGATGCTCGAAATGAATAACTAGAACGGCCTAGGGGAAAAGTACGCATACCGTTGTAATCGGGCGAGTTTCTACTTTCAGATGCAACAGAAATTTTGCGGATTAGTCAATCCGTTCGCGAGATATGGCAGTTTGGAGGTAAGAAACGCTTGAGAAACTCAAAATTTTCGCAGTTCTGATGCTCGAAATGAATAACTAGAACGGCCTAGGGGAAAAGTACGCATACCGTTGTAATCGGGCGAGTTTCTACTTTCAGATGCGACAGAAATTCTGCGGATTGGTCAATCCGTTCGCGAGATATGGCAGTTTGGAGGTAAGAACCGCTCGAGAAACTCAAAATTTTCGCAGTTCTGTTGCTCGAAACGAATAACTAGAACGGGCTAGGGGAAAAGTACGCACTGTGTTGTAATCGGGCGAGTTTCTACTTTCAGATGCAACAGAAATTCTGCGGATTGGTCAATCCGTTCGCGAGATATGGCAGTTTGGAGGTAAGCAACGCTTGAAAAACTCAAAATTTTCGCAGTTCTGTTGCCCGAAACGAATAACTAGAACGGGCAAGGGGAAAAGTACGCATACCGCTGTAATCGGGCGAGTTTCTACTTTCAGATGCAACAGAAATTTTGCGGATTGGTCAATCCGTTCGCGAGATATGGCAGTTTGGAAGTAAGAAACGCTTGAGAAACTCAAAATTTTCGCAGTTCTGATGCTCGAAACGAGTAACTAGAACGGCCTAGGGGAAAAGTACGCATAGTGTTGTAGTCGGGGGAGTTTCTACTTTCAGATGCAACAGAAATTTTGCGGATTGGTCAATCCGTTCGCGAGATATGGCAGTTTGGAGGTAAGAAACGCTCGAGAAACTCAAAATTTTCGCAGTTCTGATTCTCGACAAGCATAACTAGAACGGCCTAGGGGAAAAGTACGCACACCGTTGTAATCGGGCGAGTTTCTACTTTCAGATGCAACAGAAATTTTGCGGATTGGTCAATCCGCTCGCGAGATATGGCAGTTTGGACGTAAGCAACGCTTGAAAAACTCAAAATTTTCGCAGTTCTGTTGCTCGAAACGAATAACTAGAACGGGCTAGGGGAAAAGTACGCATACCGTTGTAATCGGGCGAGTTTCTACTTTCAGATGCAACAGAAATTTTGCGGATTGGTCAATCCGTTCGCGAGATATGGCAGTTTGGAGGTAAGAAACGCTCGAGAAACTCAAAATTTTCGCAGTTCTGATGCTCGACAAGCATAACTAGAACGGCCTATGGGAAAAGTACGCATACCGTTGTAATCGGGCGAGTTTCTACTTTCAGATGCAACAGAAATTTTGCGGATTGGTCAATCCGTTCGCGAGATGTGGCAGTTTGGAGGTAAGAAACGCTTGAGAAACTCAAAATTTTCGCAGTTCTGATGCTCGAAACGAATAACTAGAACGGCCTAGGGGAAAAGTGCGCATAGTGTTGTAATCGGGCGAGTTTCTACTTTCAGATGCAACAGAAATATTGCGGATTGGTCAATCCGTTCGCGAGATATGGCAGTTTGGGGTAAGAAACGCTTGAGAAACTCAAAATTTTCGCAGTTCTGATGCTCGAAACGAATAACTAGAACGGCCTAGGGGAAAAGTACGCATAGTGTTGTAGTCGGGGGAGTTTCTACTTTCAGATGCAACAGAAATTTTGCGGATTGGTCAATCCGTTCGCGAGATATGGCAGTTTGGAGGTAAGAAACGCTCGAGAAACTCAAAATTTTCGCAGTTCTGATGCTCGACAAGCATAACTAGAACGGCCTAGGGGAAAAGTACGCACACCGTTGCAATCGGGCGAGTTTCTACTTTCTGATGCAACAGAAATTTTGCGGATTGGTCAATCCGTTCGCGAGATATGGCAGTTTGGAGGTAAGCAACGCTTGAAAAACTCAAAATTTTCGCAGTTCTGATGCTCGAAACGAATAACTAGAACGGCCTAGGGGAAAAGTACGCATAGTATTGTAATCGGGCGAGTTTCTACTTTCAGATGCAACAGAAATTTTGCGGATTGGTCAATTCGTTCGCGAGATATGGCAGTTTGGAAGTAAGAAACGCTTGAGAAACTCAAAATTTTCGCAGTTCTGATGCTCGAAACGAATAACTAGAACGGCCTAGGGGAAAAGTACGCATAGTGTTGTAATCGGGCGAGTTTCTACTTTCAGATGCAACAGAAATTTTGCGGATTGGTCAATCCGTTCGCGAGATATGGCAGTTTGGAGGTAAGAACCGCTCGAGAAACTCAAAATTTTCGCAGTTCTGATGCTCGACAAGCATAACTAGAACGGCCTAGGGGTTAAAGTACGCACACCGTTGCAATCGGGCGAGTTTCTACTTTCAGATGCAACAGAAATTTTGCGGATTGGTCAATCCGTTCGCGAGATATGGCAGTTTGGAAGTAAGAACCGCTCGAGAAACTCAAAATTTTCGCAGTTCTGTTGCTCGAAACGAATAACTAGAACGGGCTAGGGGAAAAGTACGCACACCGTTGTAGTCGGGGGAGTTTCTACTTTCAGATGCAACAGAAATTTTGCGGATTGGTCAATCCGTTCGCGAGATATGGCAGTTTGGAGGTAAGAAACGCTCGAGAAACTCAAAATTTTCGCAGTTCTGATGCTCGACAAGCATAACTAGAACGGCCTAGGGGAAAAGTACGCACACCGTTGTAATCGGGCGAGTTTCTACTTTCAGATGCAACAGAAATTTTGCGGATTGGTCAATCCGCTCGCGAGATATGGCAGTTTGGAGGTAAGCAACGCTTGAAAAACTCAAAATTTTCGCAGTTCTGTTGCTCGAAACGAATAACTGGAACGGGCTAGGGGAAAAGTACGCATACCGTTGTAATCGGGCGAGTTTCTACTTTCAGATGCAACAGAAATTTTGCGGATTGGTCAATCCGTTCGCGAGATATGGCAGTTTGGAGGTAAGAAACGCTCGAGAAACTCAAAATTTTCGCAGTTCTGATGCTCGACAAGCATAACTAGAACGGCCTAGGGGAAAAGTACGCATACCGTTGTAATCGGGCGAGTTTCTACTTTCAGATGCAACAGAAATTTTGCGGATTGGTCAATCCGTTCGCGAGATATGGCAGTTTGGAAGTAAGAAACGCTTGAGAAACTCAAAATTTTCGCAGTTCTGATGCTCGAAACGAATAACTAGAACGGCCTATGGGAAAAGTACGCATACCGTTGTAATCGGGCGAGTTTCTACTTTCAGATGCAACAGAAATTTTGCGGATTGGTCAATCCGTTCGCGAGATGTGGCAGTTTGGAGGTAAGAAACGCTTGAGAAACTCAAAATTTTCGCAGTTCTGATGCTCGAAACGAATAACTAGAACGGCCTAGGGGAAAAGTGCGCATAGTGTTGTAATCGGGCGAGTTTCTACTTTCAGATGCAACAGAAATATTGCGGATTGGTCAATCCGTTCGCGAGATATGGCAGTTTGGAGGTAAGAAACGCTTGAGAAACTCAAAATTTTCGCAGTTCTGATGCTCGAAACGAATAACTAGAACGGCCTAGGGGAAAAGTACGCATAGTGTTGTAGTCGGGGGAGTTTCTACTTTCAGATGCAACAGAAATTTTGCGGATTGGTCAATCCGTTCGCGAGATATGGCAGTTTGGAGGTAAGAAACGCTCGAGAAACTCAAAATTTTCGCAGTTCTGATGCTCGACAAGCATAACTAGAACGGCCTAGGGGAAAAGTACGCACACCGTTGCAATCGGGCGAGTTTCTACTTTCTGATGCAACAGAAATTTTGCGGATTGGTCAATCCGTTCGCGAGATATGGCAGTTTGGAGGTAAGCAACGCTTGAAAAACTCAAAATTTTGGCAGTTCTGATGCTCGAAACGAATAACTAGAACGGCCTAGGGGAAAAGTACGCATAGTATTGTAATCGGGCGAGTTTCTACATTCAGATGCAACAGAAATGTTGCGGATTGGTCAATTCGTTCGCGAGATATGGCAGTTTGGAAGTAAGAAACGCTTGAGAAACTCAAAATTTTCGCAGTTCTGATGCTCGACAAGCATAACTAGAACGGTCTAGGGGGAAAGTACGCATACCGTTGGAATCGGGCGACTTTCTACTTTCAGATGCAGAGAAATTTTGGAGATTGGTCAATCCGTTCGCGAGATATGGCAGTTTGGAAGTAAGAAACGCTTGAGAAACTCAAAATTTTCGCAGTTCTGATGCTCGACAAGCATAACTAGAACGGTCTAGGGGAAAAGAACGCATACCGTTGTAATCGGGCGAGTTTCTACTTTCAGATGCAACAGAAATTTTGCGGATTGGTCAATCCGTTCGCGAGATATGGCAGTTTGTAGGTAAGAAACGCTTGTGAAACTCAACATTTTCGCAGTTCTGATGCTCGAAACGAATAACTAGAACGGCCTAGGGGAAAAGTACGAATACCGTTGTAATCGGGCGAGTTTCTACTTTCAGATGCAACAGAAATTTTGCGGATTCGTCAATCCGTTCGCGAGATATGGCAGTTTGGAGGTAAGAAACGCTTGAGAAACTCAAAATTTTCGCAGTTCTGATGCTCGAAACGAATAACTAGAACGGACTGGGGGAAAAGTACGCATACCGTTGTAATCGGGCGAGTTTCTACGTTCAGATGCAACAGAAATTTTGCGGTTTGGTCAATCCGTTCGCGAGATATGGCAGTTTGGAGGTCAGAAACGCTTGAGAAACTCAAAATTTTCTCAGTTCTGATGCTCGAAACGAATAACTAGAACGGCCTAGGGGAAAAGTACGCATACCGTTGTAATCGGGCGAGTTTCTACTTTCAGATGCCACAGAAATTTTGCGGATTGGTCAATCCGTTCGCGAGATATGCTAGTTTGGAGGTCAGAAACGCTTGAGAAACTCAAAATTTTCGCAGTTCTGATGCTCGAAACGAATAACTAGAACGGACTAGGGGAAAAGTACGCATACCGTTGTAATCGGGCGAGTTTCTACTTTCACATGCAACAGAAATTTTGCGGATTGGTCAATCCGTTCGCGAGATATGGCAGTTTGTAGGTAAGAAACGCTTGAGAAACTCAAAATTTTCGCAGTTCTGATGCTCGAAACGAATAACTAGAACGGCCTAGCGGAAAAGTACGCATACCGTTGTAATCAGGCGAGTTTCTACTTTCAGATGCAACAGAAATTTTGCGAATTGGTCAATCCGTTCGCGAGATATGGCAGTTTGGAGGTAAGCAACGCTTGAGAAACCCAAAATTTTCGCAGTTCTCATGCTCGAAACGAATAACTAGAAAGGCCTAGGGGAAAAGTACGCATACCGTTGTAATCGGGCGAGTTTCTACTTTCAGATGCAACAGAAATTTTGCGGATTGGTCAATCCGTTCGCGAGATATGGCAGTTTGTAGGTAAGAAACGCTTGAGAAACTCAAAATTTTCGCAGTTCTCATGCTCGAAACGAATAACTAGAACGGCCTAGGGGAAAAGTACGCATACCGTTGTAATCGGGCGAGTTTCTACTTTCAGATGCAACAGAAATTTTGCGGATTGGTCAATCCGTTCGCGAGATATGGCAGTTTGTAGGTAAGAAACGCTTGAGAAACTCAAAATTTTCGCAGTTCTGATGCTCGAAACGAATAACTAGAACGGCCTAGGGGAAAAGTACGCATACCGTTGTAATCGGGCGAGTTTCTACTTTCAGATGCAACAGAAATTTTGCGGATTGGTCAATCCGTTCGCGAGATATGCTAGTTTGGAGGTCAGAAACGCTTGAGAAACCCAAAATTTTCGCAGTTCTGATGCTCGAAACGAATAACTAGAACGGACTAGGGGAAAAGTACGCATACCGTTGTAATCAGGCGAGTTTCTACTTTCAGATGCAACAGAAATTTTGCGAATTGGTCAATCCGTTCGCGAGATATGGCAGTTTGGAGGTAAGCAACGCTTGAGAAACCCAAAATTTTCGCAGTTCTCATGCTCGAAACGAATAACTAGAAAGACCTAGGGGAAAAGTACGCATACCGTTGTAATCGGGCGAGTTTCTACTTTCAGATGCAACAGAAATTTTGCGGATTGGTCAATCCGTTCGCGAGATATGGCAGTTTGTAGGTAAGAAACGCTTGAGAAACTCAAAATTTTCGCAGTTCTCATGCTCGAAACGAATAACTAGAACGGCCTAGGGGAAAAGTACGCATACCGTTGTAATCGGGCGAGTTTCTACTTTCAGATGCAACAGAAATTTTGCGGATTGGTCAATCCGTTCGCGAGATATGGCAGTTTGTAGGTAAGAAACGCTTGAGAAACTCAAAATTTTCGCAGTTCTGATGCTCGAAACGAATAACTAGAACGGCGTAGGGGAAAAGTACGCATACCGTTGTAATCGGGCGAGTTTCTACTTTCAGATGCAACAGAAATTTTGCGGATTGGTCAATCCGTTCGCGAGATATGGCAGTTTGTAGGTAAGAAACGCTTGTGAAACTCAACATTTTCGCAGTTCTGATGCTCGAAACGAATAACTAGAACGGCCTAGAGGAAAAGTACGCATACCGTTGTAATCGGGCGAGTTTCTACTTTCAGATGCAACAGAAATTTTGCGGATTGGTCAATCCGTTCGCGAGATATGGCAGTTTGTAGGTAAGAAACGCTTGTGAAACTCAACATTTTCGCAGTTCTGATGCTCGAAACGAATAACTAGAAAGGCCTAGGGGAAAAGTACGCATACCGTTGTAATCGGGCGAGTTTCTACTTTCAGATGCAACAGAAATTTTGCGGATTGGTCAATCCGTTCGCGAGATATGGCAGTTTGTAGGTAAGAAACGCTTGAGAAACTCAAAATTTTCGCAGTTCTGATGCTCGAAACGAATAACTAGAACGGCGTAGCGGAAAAGTACGCATACCGTTGTAATCGGGCGAGTTTCTACTTTCAGATTCAACAGAAATTTTGCGGATTGGTCAATCCGTTCGCGAGATATGGCAGTTTGTAGGTAAGAAACGCTTGTGAAACTCAACATTTTCGCAGTTCTGATGCTCGAAACGAATAACTAGAACGGCCTAGAGGAAAAGTACGCATACCGTTGTAATCGGGCGAGTTTCTACTTTCAGATGCAACAGAAATTTTGCGGATTGGTCAATCCGTTCGCGAGATATGGCAGTTTGTAGGTAAGAAACGCTTGTGAAACTCAACATTTTCGCAGTTCTGATGCTCGAAACGAATAACTAGAACGGCCTAGAGGAAAAGTACGCATACCGTTGTAATCGGGCGAGTTTCTACTTTCAGATGCAACAGAAATTTTGCGGATTCGTCAATCCGTTCGCGAGATATGGCAGTTTGGAGGTAAGAAACGCTTGAGAAACTCAAAATTTTCGCAGTTCTGATGCTCGAAACGAATAACTAGAACGGACTGGGGGAAAAGTACGCATACCGTTGTAATCGGGCGAGTTTCTACGTTCAGATGCAACAGAAATTTTGCGGTTTGGTCAATCCGTTCGCGAGATATGGCAGTTTGGAGGTCAGAAACGCTTGAGAAACTCAAAATTTTCTCAGTTCTGATGCTCGAAACGAATAACTAGAACGGCCTAGGGGAAAAGTACGCATACCGTTGTAATCGGGCGAGTTTCTACTTTCAGATGCCACAGAAATTTTGCGGATTGGTCAATCCGTTCGCGAGATATGCTAGTTTGGAGGTCAGAAACGCTTGAGAAACTCAAAATTTTCGCAGTTCTGATGCTCGAAACGAATAACTAGAACGGACTAGGGGAAAAGTACGCATACCGTTGTAATCGGGCGAGTTTCTACTTTCAGATGCAACAGAAATTTTGCGGATTGGTCAATCCGTTCGCGAGATATGGCAGTTTGTAGGTAAGAAACGCTTGAGAAACTCAAAATTTTCGCAGTTCTGATGCTCGAAACGAATAACTAGAACGGCCTAGGGGAAAAGCACGCATACCGTTGTAATCGGGCGAGTTTCTACTTTCAGATGCAACAGAAATTTTGCGGATTGGTCAATCCGTTCGCGAGATATGCTAGTTTGGAGGTCAGAAACGCTTGAGAAACCCAAAATTTTCGCAGTTCTGATGCTCGAAACGAATAACTAGAACGGACTAGGGGAAAAGTACGCATACCGTTGTAATCAGGCGAGTTTCTACTTTCAGATGCAACAGAAATTTTGCGTATTGGTCAATCCGTTCGCGAGATATGGCAGTTTGGAGGTAAGCAACGCTTGAGAAACCCAAAATTTTCGCAGTTCTCATGCTCGAAACGAATAACTAGAAAGGCCTAGGGGAAAAGTACGCATACCGTTGTAATCGGGCGAGTTTCTACTTTCAGATGCAACAGAAATTTTGCGGATTGGTCAATCCGTTCGCGAGATATGGCAGTTTGTAGGTAAGAAACGCTTGAAAAACTCAAAATTTTCGCAGTTCTGATGCTCGACAAGCATAACTAGAACGGCCTAGGGGTTAAAGTACGCACACCGTTGCAATCGGGCGAGTTTCTACTTTCTGATGCAACAGAAATTTTGCGGATTGGTCAATCCGTTCGCGAGATATGGCAGTTTGGAGGTAAGCAACGCTTGAAAAACTCAAAATTTTCGCAGTTCTGATGCTCGAAACGAATAACTAGAACGGCCTAGGGGAAAAGTACGCATAGTATTGTAATCGGGCGAGTTTCTACTTTCAGATGCAACAGAAATTTTGCGGATTGGTCAATTCGTTCGCGAGATATGGCAGTTTGGAAGTAAGAAACGCTTGAGAAACTCAAAATTTTCGCAGTTCTGATGCTCGAAACGAATAACTAGAACGGCCTAGGGGAAAAGTGCGCATAGTGTTGTAATCGGGCGAGTTTCTACTTTCAGATGCAACAGAAATATTGCGGATTGGTCAATCCGTTCGCGAGATATGGCAGTTTGGAGGTAAGAAACGCTCGAGAAACTCAAAATTTTCGCAGTTCTGATGCTCGAAACGAATAACTAGAACGGCCTAGGGGAAAAGTACGCACACCGTTGTAATCGGGCGAGTTTCTACTTTCTGATGCAACAGAAATTTTGCGGATTGGTCAATCCGTTCGCGAGATATGGCAGTTTGGAGGTAAGAAACGCTTGAGGAACTCTAAAATTTTCGCAGTTCTGATGCTCGAAACGAATAACTAGAACGGCCTAGGGGAAAAGTACGCACACCGTTGCAATCGGGCGAGTTACTACTTTCAGATGCAACAGAAATTTTGCGGATTGGTCAATCCGTTCGCGAGATATGGCAGTTTGGAAGTAAGAACCGCTCGAGAAACTCAAAATTTTCGCAGTTCTGTTGCTCGACAAGCATAACTAGAACGGCCTAGGGGAAAAGTACGCACACCGTTGCAATCGGGCGAGTTTCTACTTTCAGATGCAACAGAAATTTTGCGGATTGGTCAATCCGATCGCGAGATATGGCAGTTTGGAAGTAAGAAACGCTTCAGAAACTCAAAATTTTCGCAGTTCTGATGCTCGAAACGAATAACTAGAACGGCCTAGGGGAAAAGTACGCATAGTATTGTAATCGGGCGAGTTTCTACTTTCAGATGCAACAGAAATTTTGCGGATTGGTCAATCCGTTCGCGAGATATGGCAGTTTGGAGGTAAGAAACGCTTGAGAAACTCAAAATTTTCGCAGTTCTGATGATCGAAACGAATAACTAGAACGGCCTAGGGAAAAACTACGCATAGTGTTGTAATCGGGCGAGTTTTTACTTTCAGATGCAACAGAAATTTTGCGGATTGGTCAATCCGTTCGCGAGATATGGCAGTTTGGAGGTAAGCAACGCTTGAGAAACCCAAAATTTTCGCAGTTCTCATGCTCGAAACGAATAACTAGAAAGGCCTAGGGGAAAAGTACGCATACCGTTGTAATCGGGCGAGTTTCTACTTTCAGATGCAACAGAAATTTTGCGGATTGGTCAATCCGTTCGCGAGATATGCTAGTTTGGAGGTCAGAAACGCTTGAGAAACTCAAAATTTTCGCAGTTCTGATGCTCGAAACGAATAACTAGAACGGACTAGGGAAAAAGTACGCATACCGTTGTAATCGGGCGAGTTTCTACTTTCAGATGCAACAGAAATTTTGCGGATTAGTCAATCCGTTCGCGAGATATGGCAGTTTGGAGGTAAGAAACGCTTGAGAAACTCAAAATTTTCGCAGTTCTGATGCTCGACAAGCATAACTAGAACGGTCTAGGGGGAAAGTACGCATACCGTTGGAATCGGGCGACTTTCTACTTTCAGATGCAAAGAAATTTTGGAGATTGGTCAATCCGTTCGCGAGATATGGCAGTTTGGAAGTAAGAAACGCTTGAGAAACTCAAAATTTTCGCAGTTCTGATGATCGACAAGCATAACTAGAACGGTCTAGGGGAAAAGAACGCATACCGTTGTAATCGGGCGAGTTTCTACTTTCAGATGCAACAGAAATTTTGCGGATTGGTCAATCCGTTCGCGAGATATGGCAGTTTGTAGGTAAGAAACGCTTGTGAAACTCAACATTTTCGCAGTTCTGATGCTCGAAACGAATAACTAGAACGGCCTAGGGGAAAAGTACGCATACCGTTGTAATCGGGCGAGTTTCTACTTTCAGATGCAACAGAAATTTTGCGGATTCGTCAATCCGTTCGCGAGATATGGCAGTTTGGAGGTAAGAAACGCTTGAGAAACTCAAAATTTTCGCAGTTCTGATGCTCGAAACGAATAACTAGAACGGACTGGGGGAAAAGTACGCATACCGTTGTAATCGGGCGAGTTTCTACGTTCAGATGCAACAGAAATTTTGCGGTTTGGTCAATCCGTTCGCGAGATATGGCAGTTTGGAGGTCAGAAACGCTTGAGAAACTCAAAATTTTCTCAGTTCTGATGCTCGAAACGAATAACTAGAACGGCCTAGGGGAAAAGTACGCATACCGTTGTAATCGTGCGAGTTTCTACTTTCAGATGCCACAGAAATTTTGCGGATTGGTCAATCCGTTCGCGAGATATGCTAGTTTGGAGGTCAGAAACGCTTGAGAAACTCAAAATTTTCGCAGTTCTGATGCTCGAAACGAATAACTAGAACGGGCTAGGGGAAAAGTACGCATACCGTTGTAATCGGGCGAGTTTCTACTTTCAGATGCAACAGAAATTTTGCGGATTGGTCAATCCGTTCGCGAGATATGGCAGTTTGTAGGTAAGAAACGCTTGAGAAACTCAAAATTTTCGCAGTTCTCATGCTCGAAACGAATAACTAGAACGGCCTAGGGGAAAAGTACGCATACCGTTGTAATCGGGCGAGTTTCTACTTTCAGATGCAACAGAAATTTTGCGGATTGGTCAATCCGTTCGCGAGATATGGCAGTTTGGAGGTAAGAAACGCTTGAGAAACTCAAAATTTTCGCAGTTCTGATGCTCGAAACGAATAACTAGAACGGACAAGGGGAGAAGTACCCATACCGTTGTAATCGGGCGAGTTTCTACTTTCAGAGGCAACACAAATTTTGCGGACTGCTCAATCCGTTCGCGAGATATGGCAGTTTGGATGTAAGAAACGCTTGAGAAACTCAAAATTTTCGCATTTCTGATGCTCGAAACGAATAACTAGAACGGCCTAGGGGAAAAGTACGCATACCGTTGCAATCGGGCGAGTTTCTACTTTCAGATGCAACAGAAATTTTGCGGATTGGTCAATCCGTTCGCGAGATATGGCAGTTTGGAAGTAAGAACCGCTCGAGAAACTCAAAATTTTCGCAGTTCTGTTGCTCGACAAGCATAACTAGAACGGCCTAGGGGAAAAGTACGCACACCGTTGCAATCGGGCGAGTTTCTACTTTCAGATGCAACAGAAATTTTGCGGATTGGTCAATCCGATCGCGAGATATGGCAGTTTGGAAGTAAGAAACGCTTGAGAAACTCAAAATTTTCGCAGTTCTGATGCTCGAAACGAATAACTAGAACGGCCTAGGGGAAAAGTACGCATAGTATTGTAATCGGGCGAGTTTCTACTTTCAGATGCAACAGAAATTTTGCGGATTGGTCAATCCGTTCGCGAGATATGGCAGTTTGGATGTAAGAAACGCTTGAGAAACTCAAAATTTTCGCAGTTCTGATGATCGAAACGAATAACTAGAACGGCCTAGGGGAAAAGTACGCATACCGTTGCAATCGGGCGAGTTTCTACTTTCAGATGCAACAGAAATTTTGCGGATTGGTCAATCCGTTCGCGAGATATGGCAGTTTGGAAGTAAGAACCGCTCGAGAAACTCAAAATTTTCGCAGTTCTGTTGCTCGACAAGCATAACTAGAACGGCCTAGGGGAAAAGTACGCACACCGTTGCAATCGGGCGAGTTTCTACTTTCAGACGCAACAGAAATGTTGCGGATTGGTCAATCCGATCGCGAGATATGGCAGTTTGGAAGTAAGAAACGCTTGAGAAACTCAAAATTTTCGCAGTTCTGATGCTCGAAACGAATAACTAGAACGGCCTAGGGGAAAAGTACGCATACCGTTGTAATCGTGCGAGTTTCTACTTTCAGATGCCACAGAAATTTTGCGGATTGGTCAATCCGTTCGCGAGATATGCTAGTTTGGAGGTCAGAAACGCTTGAGAAACTCAAAATTTTCGCAGTTCTGATGCTCGAAACGAATAACTAGAACGGGCTAGGGGAAAAGTACGCATACCGTTGTAATCGGGCGAGTTTCTACTTTCAGATGCAACAGAAATTTTGCGGATTGGTCAATCCGTTCGCGAGATATGGCAGTTTGTAGGTAAGAAACGCTTGAGAAACTCAAAATTTTCGCAGTTCTCATGCTCGAAACGAATAACTAGAACGGCCTAGGGGAAAAGTACGCATACCGTTGTAATCGGGCGAGTTTCTACTTTCAGATGCAACAGAAATTTTGCGGATTGGTCAATCCGTTCGCGAGATATGGCAGTTTGGAGGTAAGAAACGCTTGAGAAACTCAAAATTTTCGCAGTTCTGATGCTCGAAACGAATAACTAGAACGGACAAGGGGAGAAGTACCCATACCGTTGTAATCGGGCGAGTTTCTACTTTCAGAGGCAACACAAATTTTGCGGACTGCTCAATCCGTTCGCGAGATATGGCAGTTTGGATGTAAGAAACGCTTGAGAAACTCAAAATTTTCGCATTTCTGATGCTCGAAACGAATAACTAGAACGGCCTAGGGGAAAAGTACGCATACCGTTGCAATCGGGCGAGTTTCTACTTTCAGATGCAACAGAAATTTTGCGGATTGGTCAATCCGTTCGCGAGATATGGCAGTTTGGAAGTAAGAACCGCTCGAGAAACTCAAAATTTTCGCAGTTCTGTTGCTCGACAAGCATAACTAGAACGGCCTAGGGGAAAAGTACGCACACCGTTGCAATCGGGCGAGTTTCTACTTTCAGATGCAACAGAAATTTTGCGGATTGGTCAATCCGTTCGCGAGATATGGCAGTTTGTAGGTAAGAAACGCTTGTGAAACTCAACATTTTCGCAGTTCTGATGCTCGAAACGAATAACTAGAACGGCCTAGGGGAAAAGTACGCATACCGTTGTAATCGGGCGAGTTTCTACTTTCAGATGCCACAGAAATTTTGCGGATTGGTCAATCCGTTCGCGAGATATGCTAGTTTGGAGGTCAGAAACGCTTGAGAAACTCAAAATTTTCGCAGTTCTGATGCTCGAAACGAATAACTAGAACGGACTGGGGGAAAAGTACGCATACCGTTGTAATCGGGCGAGTTTCTACGTTCAGATGCAACAGAAATTTTGCGGTTTGGTCAATCCGTTCGCGAGATATGGCAGTTTGGAGGTCAGAAACGCTTGAGAAACTCAAAATTTTCTCAGTTCTGATGCTCGAAACGAATAACTAGAACGGCCTAGGGGAAAAGTACGCATACCGTTGTAATCGGGCGAGTTTCTACTTTCAGATGCAACAGAAATTTTGCGGATTGGTCAATCCGTTCGCGAGATATGCTAGTTTGGATGTCAGAAACGCTTGAGAAACCCAAAATTTTCGCAGGTCTGATGCTCGAAACGAATAACTAGAACGGACTAGGGGAAAAGTACGCATACCGTTGTAATCAGGCGAGTTTCTACTTTCAGATGCAACAGAAATTTTGCGAATTGGTCAATCCGTTCGCGAGATATGGCAGTTTGGAGGTAAGCAACGCTTGAGAAGCCCAAAATTTTCGCAGTTCTCATGCTCGAAACGAATAACTAGAAAGGCCTAGGGGAAAAGTACGCATACCGTTGTAATCGGGCGAGTTTCTACTTTCAGATGCAACAGAAATTTTGCGGATTGGTCAATCCGTTCGCGAGATATGGCAGTTTGTAGGTAAGAAACGCTTGAGAAACTCAAAATTTTCGCAGTTCTCATGCTCGAAACGAATAACTAGGACGGCCTAGGGGAAAAGTACGCATACCGTTGTAATCGGGCGAGTTTCTACTTTCAGATGCAACAGAAATTTTGCGGATTGGTCAATCCGTTCGCGAGATATGGCAGTTTGGAGGTAAGAAACGCTTGAGAAACTCAAAATTTTCGCAGTTCTGATGCTCGAAACGAATAACTAGAACGGACAAGGGGAAAAGTACCCATACCGTTGTAATCGGGCGAGTTTCTACTTTCAGAGGCAACACAAATTTTGCGGACTGCTCAATCCGTTCGCGAGATATGGCAGTTTGGATGTAAGAAACGCTTGAGAAACTCAAAATTTTCGCAGTTCTGATGCTCGAAACGAATAACTAGAACGGACTAGGGGAAAAGTACGCATACCGTTGTAATCGGGCGAGTTTCTACTTTCAGATGCAACAGAAATTTTGCGGATTGGTCAATCCGTTCGCGAGATATGGCAGTTTGTAGGTAAGAAACGCTTGAGAAACTCAAAATTTTCGCAGTTCTGATGCTCGAAACGAATAACTAGAACGGCCTAGGGGAAAAGTACGCATACCGTTGTAATCGGGCGAGTTTCTACTTTCAGATGCAACAGAAATTTTGCGGATTGGTCAATCAGTTCGCGAGATATGGCAGTTTGGAAGTAAGAAACGCTTGAGAAACTCAAAATTTTCGCAGTTCCGATGCTCGAAACGAATAACTAGAACGGCCTAGGGGAAAAGTACGCATACCGTTGTAATCGGGCGAGTTTCTGCTTTCAGATGCAACAGAAATTTTGCGGATTGGTCAATCCGTTCGCGAGATATGCAAGTTTGGAGGTCAGAAACGCTTGAGAAACTCAAAATTTTCGCAGTTCTGATGCTCGAAACGAATAACTAGAACGGACTAGGGGAAAAGTACGCATACCGTTGTAATCGGGCGAGTTTCTACTTTCAGATGCAACAGAAATTTTGCGAATTGGTCAATCCGTTCGCGAGATATGGCAGTTTGGAGGTAAGCAACGCTTGAGAAACCCAAAATTTTCGCAGTTCTCATGCTCGAAACGAATAACTAGAAAGGCCTAGGGGAAAAGTACGCATACCGTTGTAATCGGGCGAGTTTCTGCTTTCAGATGCAACAGAAATTTTGCGGATTGGTCAATCCGTTCGCGAGATATGCTAGTTTGGAGGTCAGAAACGCTTGAGAAACTCAAAATTTTCGCAGTTCTGATGCTCAAAACGAATAACTAGAACGGACTAGGGAAAAAGTACGCATACCGTTGTAATCGGGCGAGTTTCTACTTTCAGATGCAACAGAAATTTTGCGGATTAGTCAATCCGTTCGCGAGATATGGCAGTTTGGAGGTAAGAAACGCTTGAGAAACTCAAAATTTTCGCAGTTCTGATGCTCGAAACGAATAACTAGAACGGACTAGGGGAAAAGTACCCATACCGTTGTAATCGGGCGAGTTTCTACTTTCAGAGACAACACAAATTTTGCGGACTGCTCAATCCGTTCGCGAGATATGGCAGTTTGGAGGTAAGAAACGCTTGAGAAACTCAAAATTTTCGCAGTTCTGATGCTCGAAACGAATAACTAGAACGGCCTAGGGGAAAAGTACGCATACCGTTGTAATCGGGCGAGTTTCTACTTTCAGATGCAACAGAAATTTTGCGGATTGGTCAATCCGTTCGCGAGATATGGCAGTTTGGAAGTAAGAACCGCTCGAGAAACTCAAAATTTTCGCAGTTCTGTTGCTCGACAAGCATAACTAGAACGGCCTAGGGGAAAAGTACGCACACCGTTGCAATCGGGCGAGTTTCTACTTTCAGATGCAACAGAAATTTTGCGGATTGGTCAATCCGATCGCGAGATATGGCAGTTTGGAAGTAAGAAACGCTTGAGAAACTCAAAATTTTCGCAGTTCTGATGCTCGAAACGAATAACTAGAACGGCCTAGGGGAAAAGTACGCATAGTATTGTAATCGGGCGAGTTTCTACTTTCAGATGCAACAGAAATTTTGCGGATTGGTCAATCCGTTCGCGAGATATGGCAGTTTGGAGGTAAGAAACGCTTGAGAAACTCAAAATTTTCGCAGTTCTGATGATCGAAACGAATAACTAGAACGGCCTAGGGGAAAACTACGCATAGTGTTGTAATCGGGCGAGTTTTTACTTTCAGATGCAACAGAAATTTTGCGGATTGGTCAATCCGTTCGCGAGATATGGCAGTTTGGAGGTAAGCAACGCTTGAGAAACCCAAAATTTTCGCAGTTCTCATGCTCGAAACGAATAACTAGAAAGGCCTAGGGGAAAAGTACGCATACCGTTGTAATCGGGCGAGTTTCTACTTTCAGATGCAACAGAAATTTTGCGGATTGGTCAATCCGTTCGCGAGATATGCTAGTTTGGAGGTCAGAAACGCTTGAGAAACTCAAAATTTTCGCAGTTCTGATGCTCGAAACGAATAACTAGAACGGACTAGGGAAAAAGTACGCATACCGTTGTAATCGGGCGAGTTTCTACTTTCAGATGCAACAGAAATTTTTCGGATTAGTCAATCCGTTCGCGAGATATGGCAGTTTGGAGGTAAGAAACGCTTGAGAAACTCAAAATTTTCGCAGTTCTGATGCTCGACAAGCATAACTAGAACGGTCTAGGGGGAAAGTACGCATACCGTTGGAATCGGGCGACTTTCTACTTTCAGATGCAAAGAAGTTTTGGAGATTGGTCAATCCGTTCGCGAGATATGGCAGTTTGGAAGTAAGAAACGCTTGAGAAACTCAAAATTTTCGCAGTTCTGATGCTCGACAAGCATAACTAGAACGGTCTAGGGGAAAAGAACGCATACCGTTGTAATCGGGCGAGTTTCTACTTTCAGATGCAACAGAAATTTTGCGGATTGGTCAATCCGTTCGCGAGATATGGCAGTTTGTAGGTAAGAAACGCTTGTGAAACTCAACATTTTCGCAGTTCTGATGCTCGAAACGAATAACTAGAACGGCCTAGGGGAAAAGTACGCATACCGTTGTAATCGGGCGAGTTTCTACTTTCAGATGCAACAGAAATTTTGCGGATTCGTCAATCCGTTCGCGAGATATGGCAGTTTGGAGGTAAGAAACGCTTGAGAAACTCAAAATTTTCGCAGTTCTGATGCTCGAAACGAATAACTAGAACGGACTGGGGGAAAAGTACGCATACCGTTGTAATCGGGCGAGTTTCTACGTTCAGATGCAACAGAAATTTTGCGGTTTGGTCAATCCGTTCGCGAGATATGGCAGTTTGGAGGTCAGAAACGCTTGAGAAACTCAAAATTTTCTCAGTTCTGATGCTCGAAACGAATAACTAGAACGGCCTAGGGGAAAAGTACGCATACCGTTGTAATCGGGCGAGTTTCTACTTTCAGATGCCACAGAAATTTTGCGGATTGATCAATCCGTTCGCGAGATATGCTAGTTTGGAGGTCAGAAACGCTTGAGAAACTCAAAATTTTCGCAGTTCTCATGCTCGAAACGAATAACTAGAACGGCCTAGGGGAAAAGTACGCATACCGTTGTAATCGGGCGAGTTTCTACTTTCAGATGCAACAGAAATTTTGCGGATTGGTCAATCCGTTCGCGAGATATGGCAGTTTGGAGGTAAGAAACGCTTGAGAAACTCAAAATTTTCGCAGTTCTGATGCTCGAAACGAATAACTAGAACGGCCTAGGGGAAAAGTATGCATACCGTTGTAATCGGGCGTGTTTCTACTTTCAGATGCAACAGAAATTTTGCGGATTGGTCAATCCGTTCGCGAGATATGGCAGTTTGTAGGTAAGAAACGCTTGAGAAACTCAAAATTTTCGCAGTTCTGATGCTCGAAACGAATAACAAGAACGGCGTAGGGGAAAAGTACGCATACCGTTGTAATCGGGCGAGTTTCTACTTTCAGATGCAACAGAAATTTTGCGGATTGGTCAATCCGTTCGCGAGATATGGCAGTTTGTAGGTAAGAAACGCTTGTGAAACTCAACATTTTCGCAGTTCTGATGCTCGAAACGAATAACTAGAACGGCCTAGAGGAAAAGTACGCATACCGTTGTAATCGGGCGAGTTTCTACTTTCAGATGCAACAGAAATTTTGCGGATTCGTCAATCCGTTCGCGAGATATGGCAGTTTGGAGGTAAGAAACGCTTGAGAAACTCAAAATTTTCGCAGTTCTGATGCTCGAAACGAATAACTAGAACGGACTGGGGGAAAAGTACGCATACCGTTGTAATCGGGCGAGTTTCTACGTTCAGATGCAACAGAAATTTTGCGGTTTGGTCAATCCGTTCGCGAGATATGGCAGTTTGGAGGTCAGAAACGCTTGAGAAACTCAAAATTTTCTCAGTTCTGATGCTCGAAACGAATAACTAGAACGGCCTAGGGGAAAAGTACGCATACCGTTGTAATCGGGCGAGTTTCTACTTTCAGATGCCACAGAAATTTTGCGGATTGGTCAATCCGTTCGCGAGATATGCTAGTTTGGAGGTCAGAAACGCTTGAGAAACTCAAAATTTTCGCAGTTCTGATGCTCGAAACGAATAACTAGAACGGACTAGGGGAAAAGTACGCATACCGTTGTAATCGGGCGAGTTTCTACTTTCAGATGCAACAGAAATTTTGCGGATTGGTCAATCCGTTCGCGAGATATGGCAGTTTGTAGGTAAGAAACGCTTGAGAAACTCAAAATTTTCGCAGTTCTGATGCTCGAAACGAATAACTAAAACGGCCTAGGGGAAAAGTACGCATACCGTTGTAATCGGGCGAGTTTCTACTTTCAGATGCAACAGAAATTTTGCGGATTGGTCAATCCGTTCGCGAGATATGCTAGTTTGGATGTCAGAAACGCTTGAGAAACCCAAAATTTTCGCAGTTCTGATGCTCGAAACGAATAACTAGAACGGACTAGGGGAAAAGTACGCATACCGTTGTAATCAGGCGAGTTTCTACTTTCAGATGCAACAGAAATTTTGCGAATTGGTCAATCCGTTCGCGAGATATGGCAGTTTGGAGGTAAGCAACGCTTGAGAAACCCAAAATTTTCGCAGTTCTCATGCTCGAAACGAATAACTAGAAAGGCCTAGGGGAAAAGTACGCATACCGTTGTAATCGGGCGAGTTTCTACTTTCAGATGCAACAGAAATTTTGCGGATTGGTCAATCCGTTCGCGAGATATGGCAGTTTGTAGGTAAGAAACGCTTGAGAAACTCAAAATTTTCGCAGTTCTCATGCTCGAAACGAATAACTAGAACGGCCTAGGGGAAAATTACGCATACCGTTGTAATCGGGCGAGTTTCTACTTTCAGATGCAACAGAAATTTTGCGGATTGGTCAATCCGTTCGCGAGATATGGCAGTTTGGATGTAAGAAACGCTTGAGAAACTCAAAATTTTCGCATTTCTGATGCTCGAAACGAATAACTAGAACGGCCTAGGGGAAAAGTACGCATACCGTTGTAATCGGGCGAGTTTCTACTTTCAGATGCAACAGAAATTTTGCGGATTGGTCAATCCGTTCGCGAGATATGGCAGTTTGTAGGTAAGAAACGCTTGAGAAACTCAAAATTTTCGCAGTTCTGATGCTCGAAACGAATAACTAGAACGGCGTAGGGGAAAAGTACGCATACCGTTGTAATCGGGCGAGTTTCTACTTTCAGATGCAACAGAAATTTTGCGGATTGGTCAATCCGTTCGCGAGATATGGCAGTTTGTAGGTAAGAAACGCTTGTGAAACTCAACATTTTCGCAGTTCTGATGCTCGAAACGAATAACTAGAACGGCCTAGAGGAAAAGTACGCATACCGTTGTAATCGGGCGAGTTTCTACTTTCAGATGCAACAGAAATTTTGCTGATTCGTCAATCCGTTCGCGAGATATGGCAGTTTGGAGGTAAGAAACGCTTGAGAAACTCAAAATTTTCGCAGTTCTGATGCTCGAAACGAATAACTAGAACGGACTGGGGGAAAAGTACGCATACCGTTGTAATCGGGCGAGTTTCTACGTTCAGATGCAACAGAAATTTTGCGGTTTGGTCAATCCGTTCGCGAGATATGGCAGTTTGGAGGTCAGAAACGCTTGAGAAACTCAAAATTTTCTCAGTTCTGATGCTCGAAACGAATAACTAGAACGGCCTAGGGGAAAAGTACGCATACCGTTGTAATCGGGCGAGTTTCTACTTTCAGATGCCACAGAAATTTTGCGGATTGGTCAATCCGTTCGCGAGATATGCTAGTTTGGAGGTCAGAAACGCTTGAGAAACTCAAAATTTTCGCAGTTCTGATGCTCGAAACGAATAACTAGAACGGACTAGGGGAAAAGTACGCATACCGTTGTAATCGGGCGAGTTTCTACTTTCAGATGCAACAGAAATTTTGCGGATTGGTCAATCCGTTCGCGAGATATGGCAGTTTGTAGGTAAGAAACGCTTGAGAAACTCAAAATTTTCGCAGTTCTGATGCTCGAAACGAATAACTAGAACGGCCTAGGGGAAAAGTACGCATACCGTTGTAATCGGGCAAGTTTCTACTTTCAGATGCAACAGAAATTTTGCGGATTGGTCAATCAGTTCGCGAGATATGGCAGTTTGGAGGTAAGAAACGCTTGAGAAACTCAAAATTTTCGCAGTTCTGATGCTCGAAACGAATAACTAGAACGGACTAGGGGAAAAGTACCCATACCGTTGTAATCGGGCGAGTTTCTACTTTCAGAGACAACACAAATTTTGCGGACTGCTCAATCCGTTCGCGAGATATGGCAGTTTGGAGGTAAGAAACGCTTGAGAAACTCAAAATTTTCGCAGTTCTGATGCTCGAAACGAATAACTAGAACGGCCTAGGGGAAAAGTATGCATACCGTTGTAATCGGGCGAGTTTCTACTTTCAGATGCAACAGAAATTTTGCGGATTGGTCAATCCGTTCGCGAGATATGGCAGTTTGTAGGTAAGAAACGCTTGAGAAACTCAAAATTTTCGCAGTTCTGATGCTCGAAACGAATAACTAGAACGGCCTAGGGGAAAAGTACGCATACCGTTGTAATCGGGCGAGTTTCTGCTTTCAGATGCAACAGAAATTTTGCGGATTGGTCAATCCGTTCGCGAGATATGCTAGTTTGGAGGTCAGAAACGCTTGAGAAACTCAAAATTTTCGCAGTTCTGATGCTCGAAACGAATAACTAGAACGGACTAGGGGAAAAGTACGCATACCGTTGTAATCGGGCGAGTTTCTACTTTCAGATGCAACAGAAATTTTGCGAATTGGTCAATCCGTTCGCGAGATATGGCAGTTTGGAGGTAAGCAACGCTTGAGAAACCCAAAATTTTCGCAGTTCTCATGCTCGAAACGAATAACTAGAAAGGCCTAGGGGAAAAGTACGCATACCGTTGTAATCGGGCGAGTTTCTGCTTTCAGATGCAACAGAAATTTTGCGGATTGGTCAATCCGTTCGCGAGATATGCTAGTTTGGAGGTCAGAAACGCTTGAGAAACTCAAAATTTTCGCAGTTCTGATGCTCGAAACGAATAACTAGAACGGACTAGGGAAAAAGTACGCATACCGTTGTAATCGGGCGAGTTTCTACTTTCAGATGCAACAGAAATTTTGCGGATTAGTCAATCCGTTCGCGAGATATGGCAGTTTGGAGGTAAGAAACGCTTGAGAAACTCAAAATTTTCGCAGTTCTGATGCTCGAAACGAATAACTAGAACGGACTAGGGGAAAAGTACCCATACCGTTGTAATCGGGCGAGTTTCTACTTTCAGATGCAACAGAAATTTTGCGGATTGGTCAATCCGTTCGCGAGATATGGCAGTTTGTAGGTAAGAAACGCTTGTGAAACTCAACATTTTCGCAGTTCTGATGCTCGAAACGAATAACTAGAACGGCCTAGGGGAGAAGTACGCATACCGTTGTAATCGGGCGAGTTTCTACTTTCAGATGCAACAGAAATTTTGCGGATTCGTCAATCCGTTCGCGAGATATGGCAATTTGGAGGTAAGAAACGCTTGAGAAACTCAAAATTTTCGCAGTTCTGATGCTCGAAACGAATAACTAGAACGGACTGGGGGAAAAGTACGCATACCGTTGTAATCGGGCGAGTTTCTACGTTCAGATGCAACAGAAATTTTGCGGTTTGGTCAATCCGTTCGCGAGATATGGCAGTTTGGAGGTCAGAAACGCGTGAGAAACTCAAAATTTTCTCAGTTCTGATGCTCGAAACGAATAACTAGAACGGCCTAGGGGAAAAGTACGCATACCGTTGTAATCGGGCGAGTTTCTACTTTCAGATGCCACAGAAATTTTGCGGATTGGTCAATCCGTTCGCGAGATATGCTAGTTTGGAGGTCAGAAACGCTTGAGAAACTCAAAATTTTCGCAGTTCTGATGCTCGAAACGAATAACTAGAACGGACTAGGGGAAACGTACGCATACCGTTGTAATCGGGCGAGTTTCTACTTTCAGATGCAACAGAAATTTTGCGGATTGGTCAATCCGTTCGCGAGATATGGCAGTTTGTAGGTAAGAAACGCTTGAGAAACTCAAAATTTTCACAGTTCTGATGCTCGAAACGAATAACTAGAACGGCCTAGGGGAAAAGTACGCATACCGTTGTAATCGGGCGAGTTTCTACTTTCAGATGCAACAGAAATTTTGCGGATTGGTCAATCCGTTCGCGAGATATGCAAGTTTGGAGGTCAGAAACGCTTGAGAAACCCAAAATTTTCGCAGTTCTGATGCTCGAAACGAATAACTAGAACGGACTAGGGGAAAAGTACGCATACCGTTGTAATCGGCTGAGTTTCTACTTTCAGATGCAACAGAAATTTTGCGAATTGGTCAATCCGTTCGCGAGATATGGCAGTTTGGAGGTAAGCAACGCTTGAGAAACCCAAAATTTTCGCAGTTCTCATGCTCGAAACGAATAACTAGAAAGGCCTAGGGGAAAAGTACGCATAGCGTTGTAATCGGGCGAGTTTCTACTTTCAGATGCAACAGAAATTTTGCGGATTGGTCAATCCGTTCGCGAGATATGGCAGTTTGGAGGTAAGAAACGCTTGAGAAACTCAAAATTTTCGCAGTTCTGATACTCGAAACGAATAACTAGAACGGACTAGGGGAAAAGTACCCATACCGTTGTAATCGGGCGAGTTTCTACTTTCAGAGACAACACAAATTTTGCGGACTGCTCAATCCGTTCGCGAGATATGGCAGTTTGGAGGTAAGAAACGCTTGAGAAACTCAAAATTTTCGCAGTTCTGATGCTCGAAACGAATAACTAGAACGGCCTAGGGGAAAAGTACGCATACCGTTGTAATCGGGCGAGTTTCTACTTTCAGATGCAACAGAAATTTTGCGGATTGGTCAATCCGTTCGCGAGATATGGCAGTTTGTAGGTAAGAAACGCTTGAGAAACTCAAAATTTTCGCAGTTCTGATGCTCGAAACGAATAACTAGAACGGCCTAGGGGAAAAGTACGCATACCGTTGTAATCGGGCGAGTTTCTACTTTCAGATGCAACAGAAATTTTGCGGATTGGTCAATCCGTTCGCGAGATATGCTAGTTTGGAGGTCAGAAACGCTTGAGAAACTCAAAATTTTCGCAGTTCTGATGCTCGAAACGAATAACTAGAACGGACTAGGGGAAAACTACGCATACCGTTGTAATCGGGCGAGTTTCTACTTTCAGATGCAACAGAAATTTTGCGAATTGGTCAATCCGTTCGCGAGATATGGCAGTTTGGAGGTAAGCAACGCTTGAGAAACCCAAAATTTTCGCAGTTCTCATGCTCGAAACGAATAACTAGAAAGGCCTAGGGGAAAAGTACGCATACCGTTGTAATCGGGCGAGTTTCTGCTTTCAGATGCAACAGAAATTTTGCGGATTGGTCAATCCGTTCGCGAGATATGCTAGTTTGGAGGTCAGAAACGCTTGAGAAACTCAAAATTTTCGCAGTTCTGATGCTCGAAACGAATAACTAGAACGGACTAGGGAAAAAGTACGCATACCGTTGTAATCGGGCGAGTTTCTACTTTCAGATGCAACAGAAATTTTGCGGATTAGTCAATCCGTTCGCGAGATATGGCAGTTTGGAGGTAAGAAACGCTTGAGAAACTCAAAATTTTCGCAGTTCTGATGCTCGAAACGAATAACTAGAACGGACTAGGGGAAAAGTACCCATACCGTTGTAATCGGGCGAGTTTCTACTTTCAGAGACAACACAAATTTTGCGGACTGCTCAATCCGTTCGCGAGATATGGCAGTTTGGAGGTAAGAAACGCTTGAGAAACTCAAAATTTTCGCAGTTCTGATGCTCGAAACGAATAACTAGAACGGCCTAGGGGAAAAGTACGCATACCGTTGTAATCGGGCGAGTTTCTACTTTCAGATGCAACAGAAATTTTGCGGATTGGTCAATCCGTTCGCGAGATATGGCAGTTTGTAGGTAAGAAACGCTTGTGAAACTCAACATTTTCGCAGTTCTGATGCTCGAAACGAATAACTAGAACGGCCTAGGGGAGAAGTACGCATACCGTTGTAATCGGGCGAGTTTCTACTTTCAGATGCAACAGAAATTTTGCGGATTCGTCAATCCGTTCGCGAGATATGGCAATTTGGAGGTAAGAAACGCTTGAGAAACTCAAAATTTTCGCAGTTCTGATGCTCGAAACGAATAACTAGAACGGACTGGGGGAAAAGTACGCATACCGTTGTAATCGGGCGAGTTTCTACGTTCAGATGCAACAGAAATTTTGCGGTTTGGTCAATCCGTTCGCGAGATATGGCAGTTTGGAGGTCAGAAACGCGTGAGAAACTCAAAATTTTCTCAGTTCTGATGCTCGAAACGAATAACTAGAACGGCCTAGGGGAAAAGTACGCATACCGTTGTAATCGGGCGAGTTTCTACTTTCAGATGCCACAGAAATTTTGCGGATTGGTCAATCCGTTCGCGAGATATGCTAGTTTGGAGGTCAGAAACGCTTGAGAAACTCAAAATTTTCGCAGTTCTGATGCTCGAAACGAATAACTAGAACGGACTAGGGGAAACGTACGCATACCGTTGTAATCGGGCGAGTTTCTACTTTCAGATGCAACAGAAATTTTGCGGATTGGTCAATCCGTTCGCGAGATATGGCAGTTTGTAGGTAAGAAACGCTTGAGAAACTCAAAATTTTCGCAGTTCTGATGCTCGAAACGAATAACTAGAACGGCCTAGGGGAAAAGTACGCATACCGTTGTAATCGGGCGAGTTTCTACTTTCAGATGCAACAGAAATTTTGCGGATTGGTCAATCCGTTCGCGAGATATGCAAGTTTGGAGGTCAGAAACGCTTGAGAAACCCAAAATTTTCGCAGTTCTGATGCTCGAAACGAATAACTAGAACGGACTAGGGGAAAAGTACGCATACCGTTGTAATCGGCTGAGTTTCTACTTTCAGATGCAACAGAAATTTTGCGAATTGGTCAATCCGTTCGCGAGATATGGCAGTTTGGAGGTAAGCAACGCTTGAGAAACCCACATTTTCGCAGTTCTGATGCTCGAAACGAATAACTAGAACGGCCTAGGGGAAAAGTACGCATACCGTTGTAATCGGGCGAGTTTCTACTTTCAGATGCAACAGAAATTTTGCGGATTAGTCAATCCGTTCGCGAGATATGGCAGTTTGGAGGTAAGAAACGCTTGAGAAACTCAACATTTTCGCAGTTCTGATGCTCGAAACGAATAACTAGAACGGACTAGGGGAAAAGTACGCATACCGTTGTAATCGGGCGAGTTTCTACTTTCAGATGCAACAGAATTTTTGCGGATTAGTCAATCCGTTCGCGAGATATGGCAGTTTGGAGGTAAGAAACGCTTGAGAAACTCAAAATTTTCGCAGTTCTGATGCTCGACAAGCATAACTAGAACGGTCTAGGGGGAAAGTACGCATACCGTTGTAATCGGGCGACTTTCTACTTTCAGATGCAACAGAAATTTTGGAGATTGGTCAATCCGTTCGCGAGATATGGCAGTTTGGAGGTAAGAAACGGTTGAGAAACTCAAAATTATCTCAGTTCTGATGCTCGAAACCAGTAACCAGAACGGCCTAGGGGAAAAGTACGCATACCGTTGTAATCGGGCGAGTTTATACTTTCAGATGCGACAGAAATTTTGCGAATTGGTCAATCCGTTCGCGAGATATGGCAGTTTGGAGGTAAGAAACGGTTGAGAAACTCAAAATTATCACAGTTCTGATGCTGGAAACGAGTAACCAGAACGGCCTAGGGGAAAAGTACGCATACCGATGTAATCGGGCGAGTTTCTACTTTCAGATGCAACAGAAATTTTGCGAATTGGTCAATCCGTTCGCGAGATATGGCAGTTTGGAGGTAAGCAACGCTTGAGAAACCCAAAATTTTCGCAGTTCTCATGCTCGAAGCGAGTAACTACAACGGCCTAGGGGAAAAGTACGCATACCGATGTAATCGGGCGAGGTTCTACTTTCAGATGCAACAGAAATTTTGCGGATTGGTCAATCCGTTCGCGAGATATGGCAGTTTGGAGGTAAGAAACGCTTGAGAAACTCAACATTTTCGCAGTTCTGATGCTCGAAACGAATAACTAGAACGGCCTAGGGGAAAAGTACGCATACCGTTGTAATCGGGCGAGTTTCTACTTTCAGATGCAACAGAAATTTTGCGGATTAGTCAATCCGTTCGCGAGATATGGCAGTTTGGAGGTAAGAAACGCTTGAGAAACTCAACATTTTCGCAGTTCTGATGCTCGAAATGAATAACTAGAGCGGCCTAGGGGAAAAGTACGCATACCGTTGTAATCGGGCGTCTTTCTACTTTCAGATGCAACAGAAATTTTGCGGATTGGTCAATCCGTTCGCGAGATATGGCAGTTTGGAGGTAAGAAACGCTTGAGAAACTCAAAATTTTCGCGGTTCTGATGCTCGAAACGAATAACTAGAACGGACTAGGGGAAAAGTACGCATACCGTTGTAATCGGGCGAGTTTCTACTTTCAGATGCAACAGAAATTTTGCGGATTGGTCAATCCGTTCGCGAGATATGGCAGTTTGGAGGTAAGAAACGCTTGAGAAACTCAACATTTTCGCAGTTCTGATGCTCGACAAGCATAACTAGAACGGTCTAGGGGAAAAGTACGCATACCGTTGTAATCGGGCGAGTTTCTACTTTCAGATGCAACAGAAATTTTGCGGATTAGTCAATCCGTTCGCGAGATATGGCAGTTTGGAGGTAAGAAACGCTTGAGAAACTCAACATTTTCGCAGTTCTGATGCTCGAAATGAATAACTAGAACGGCCTAGGGGAAAAGTACGCATACCGTTGTAATCGGGCGTCTTTCTACTTTCAGATGCAACAGAAATTTTGCGGATTGGTCAATCCGTTCGCGAGATATGGCAGTTTGGAGGTAAGAAACGCTTGAGAAACTCAAAATTTTCGCGGTTCTGATGCTCGAAACGAGTAACCAGAACGGCCTAGGGGAAAAGTACGCATACCGTTGTAATCGGGCGAGTTTATACTTTCAGATGCAACAGAAATTTTGCGAATTGGTCAATCCGTTCGCGAGATATGGCAGTTTGGAGTTAAGAAACGGTTGAGAAACTCAAAATTATCACAGTTCTGATGCTCGAAACGAGTAACCAGAACGGCCTAGGGGAAAAGTACGCATACCGATGTAATCGGGCGAGTTTCTACTTTCAGATGCAACAGAAATTTTGCGAATTGGTCAATCCGTTCGCGAGATATGGCAGTTTGGAGGTAAGCAACGCTTGAGAAACCCAAAATTTTCGCAGTTCTCATGCTCGAAGCGAGTAACTACAACGGCCTAGGGGAAAAGTACGCATACCGATGTAATCGGGCGAGTTTCTACTTTCAGATGCAACAGAAATTTTGCGGATTGGTCAATCCGTTCGCGAGATATGGCAGTTTGGAGGTAAGAAACGCTTGAGAAACTCAACATTTTCGCAGTTCTGATGCTCGAAACGAATAACTAGAACGGCCTAGGGGAAAAGTACGCATACCGTTGTAATCGGGCGAGTTTCTACTTTCAGATGCAACAGAAATTTTGCGGATTAGTCAATCCGTTCACGAGATATAGCAGTTTGGAGGTAAGAAACGCTTGAGAAACTCAACATTTTCGCAGGTCTGATGCTCGAAATGAATAACTAGAACGGCCTAGGGGATAAGTACGCATACCGTTGTAATCGGGCGACTTTCTACTTTCAGATGCAACAGAAATTTTGCGGATTGGTCAATCCGTTCGCGAGATATGGCAGTTTGGATGTAAGAAACGGTTGGGAAACTCAAAATTTTCACAGTTCTGATGCTCGAAACGAATAACCAGAACGGCCTAGGGGAAAAGTACGCACACCGTTGTAATCGGGCGAGTTTCTACTTTCAGATGCAACAGAAATTTTGCGGATTGGTAAATCCGTTCGCGAGATATGGCAGTTTGTAGGTAAGAAACGCTTGAGCAACTCAACATTTTCGCAGTTCTGATGCTCGAAACGAATAACCAGAACGGCCTAGGGGAAAAGTACGCACACCGTTGTAATCGGGCGAGTTTGTACTTTCAGATGCAACAGAAATTTTGCGGATTGGTCAATCCGTTCGCGAGATATGGCAGTTTGGAGGTAAGAAACGGTTGAGAAACTCAAAATTATCACAGTTCTGATGCTCGAAACGAGTAACCAGAACGGCCTAGGGGAAAAGTACGCATACCGTTGTAATCGGGCGAGTTTCTACTTTCAGATGCAACAGAAATTTTGCGGATTGGTCAATCCGTTCGCGAGATATGGCAGTTTGGAGGTAAGAAACGCTTGAGAAACTCAAAATTTTCGCAGTTCTGATGCTCGAAACGAATAACTAGAACGGAGTAGGGGAAAAGTACGCATACCGTTGTAATCGGGCGAGTTTCTACTTTCAGATGCAACAGAAATTTTGCGGACTGGTCAATCCGTTCGCGAGATATGGCAGTTTGGAGGTAAGAAACGCTTGAGAAACTCAAAATTTTCGCAGTTCTGATGCTCGAAACGAATAACTAGAACGGACTAGGGGGAAAGTACGCATACCGTTGTAATCGGGCGAGTTTCTACTTTCAGATGCAACAGAAATTTTGCGGATTAGTCAATCCGTTCGCGAGATATGGCAGTTTGGAGGTAAGAAACGCTTGAGAAACTCAAAATTTTCGCAGTTCTGATGCTCGACAAGCATAACTAGAACGGTCTAGGGGGAAAGTACGCATACCGTTGTAATCCGGCGACTTTCTACTTTCAGATGCAAAGAAATTTTGGAGATTGGTCAATCCGTTCGCGAGATATGGCAGTTTGGAGGTAAGAAACGGTTGAGAAACTCAAAATTATCACAGTTCTGATGCTCGAAACGAGTAACCAGAACGGCCTAGGGGAAAAGTACGCATACCGTTGTAATCGGGCGAGTTTCTACTTTCAGATGCAACAGAAATTTTGCGAATTGGTCAATCCGTTCGCGAGATATGGCAGATTGGAGGTAAGCAACGCTTGAGAAACCCAAAATTTTCGCAGTTCTCATGCTCGAAGCGAGTAACTACAACGGCCTAGGGGAAAAGTACGCATACCGTTGTAATCGGGCGAGTTTCTACTTTCAGATGCAACAGAAATTTTGCGGATTGGTCAATCCGTTCGCGAGATATGGCAGTTTGGAGGTAAGAAACGCTTGAGAAACTCAACATTTTCGCAGTTCCGATGCTCGAAATGAATAACTAGAACGGCCTAGGGGAAAAGTACGCATACCGTTGTAATCGGGCGTCTTTCTACTTTCAGATGCAACAGAAATTTTGCGGATTGGTCAATCCGTTCGCGAGATATGGCAGTTTGGAGGTAAGAAACGCTTGAGAAACTCAAAATTTTCGCGGTTCTGATGCTCGAAACGAGTAACCAGAACGGCCTAGGGGAAAAGTACGCATACCGTTGTAATCGGGCGAGTTTATACTTTCAGATGCAACAGAAATTTTGCGAATTGGTCAATCCGTTCGCGAGATATGGCAGTTTGGAGTTAAGAAACGGTTGAGAAACTCAAAATTATCACAGTTCTGATGCTCGAAACGAGTAACCAGAACGGCCTAGGGGAAAAGTACGCATACCGATGTAATCGGGCGAGTTTCTACTTTCAGATGCAACAGAAATTTTGCGAATTGGTCAATCCGTTCGCGAGATATGGCAGTTTGGAGGTAAGCAACGCTTGAGAAACCCAAAATTTTCGCAGTTCTCATGCTCGAAGCGAGTAAATACAACGGCCTAGGGGAAAAGTACGCATACCGATGTAATCGGGCGAGTTTCTACTTTCAGATGCAACAGAAATTTTGCGGATTGGTCAATCCGTTCGCGAGATATGGCAGTTTGGAGGTAAGAAACACTTGAGAAACTCAACATTTTCGCAGTTCTGATGCTCGAAACGAATAACTAGAACGGCCTAGGGGAAAAGTACGCATACCGTTGTAATCGGGCGAGTTTCTACTTTCAGATGCAACAGAAATTTTGCGGATTAGTCAATCCGTTCGCGAGATATAGCAGTTTGGAAGTAAGAAACGCTTGAGAAACTCAACATTTTCGCAGTTCTGATGCTCGAAATGAATAACTAGAACGGCCTAGGGGATAAGTACGCATACCGTTGTAATCGGGCGACTTTCTACTTTCAGATGCAACAGAAATTTTGCGGATTGGTCAATCCGTTCGCGAGATATGGCAGTTTGGATGTAAGAAACGGTTGGGAAACTCAAAATTTTCACAGTTCTGATGCTCGAAACGAATAACCAGAACGGCCTAGGGGAAAAGTACGCACACCGTTGTAATCGGGCTAGTTTCTACTTTCAGATGCAACAGAAATTTTGCGGATTGGTCAATCCGTTCGCGAGATATGGCAGTTTGTAGGTAAGAAACGCTTGAGCAACTCAACATTTTCGCAGTTCTGATGCTCGAAACGAGTAACCAGAACGGCCTAGGGGAAAAGTACGCACACCGTTGTAATCGGGCGAGTTTGTACTTTCAGATGCAACAGAAATTTTGCGGATTGGTCAATCCGTTCGCGAGATATGGCAGTTTGGAGGTAAGAAACGGTTGAGAAACTCAAAATTATCACAGTTCTGATGCTCGAAACGAGTAACCAGAACGGCCTAGGGGAAAAGTACGCATACCGTTGTAATCGGGCGAGTTTCTACTTTCAGATGCAACAGAAATTTTGCGGATTGGTCAATCCGTTCGCGAGATATGGCAGTTTGGAGGTAAGAAACGCTTGAGAAACTCAAAATTTTCGCAGTTCTGATGCTCGAAACGAATAACTAGAACGGAGTAGGGGAAAAGTACGCATACCGTTGTAATCGGGCGAGTTTCTACTTTCAGATGCAACAGAAATTTTTCGGACTGGTCAATCCGTTCGCGAGATATGGCAGTTTGGAGGTAAGAAACGCTTGAGAAACTCAAAATTTTCGCAGTTCTGATGCTCGAAACGAATAACTAGAACGGACTAGGGGGAAAGTACGCATACCGTTGTAATCGGGCGAGTTTCTACTTTCAGATGCAACAGAAATTTTGCGGATTAGTCAATCCGTTCGCGAGATATGGCAGTTTGGAGGTAAGAAACGCTTGAGAAACTCAAAATTTTCGCAGTTCTGATGCTCGACAAGCATAACTAGAACGGTCTAGGGGGAAAGTACGCATACCGTTGTAATCCGGCGACTTTCTACTTTCAGATGCAAAGAAATTTTGGAGATTGGTCAATCCGTTCGCGAGATATGGCAGTTTGGAGGTAAGAAACGGTTGAGAAACTCAAAATTATCACAGTTCTGATGCTCGAAACGAGTAACCAGAACGGCCTAGGGGAAAAGTACGCACACCGTTGTAATCGGGCTAGTTTCTACTTTCAGATGCAACAGAAATTTTGCGGATTGGTCAATCCGTTCGCGAGATATGGCAGTTTGTAGGTAAGAAACGCTTGAGAAACTCAACATTTTCGCAGTTCTGATGCTCGAAATGAATAACTAGAACGGCCTAGGGGATAAGTACGCATACCGTTGTAATCGGGCGACTTTCTACTTTCAGATGCAACAGAAATTTTGCGGATTGGTCAATCCGTTCGCGAGATATGGCAGTTTGGATGTAAGAAACGGTTGAGAAACTCAAAATTATCACAGTTCTGATGCTCGAAACGAGTAACCAGAACGGCCTAGGGGAAAAGTACGCATACCGTTGTAATCGGGCGAGTTTCTACTTTCAGATGCAACAGAAATTTTGCGAATTGGTCAATCCGTTCGCGAGATATGGCAGATTGGAGGTAAGCAACGCTTGAGAAACCCAAAATTTTCGCAGTTCTCATGCTCGAAGCGAGTAACTACAACGGCCTAGGGGAAAAGTACGCATACCGTTGTAATCGGGCGAGTTTCTACTTTCAGATGCAACAGAAATTTTGCGGATTGGTCAATCCGTTCGCGAGATATGGCAGTTTGGAGGTAAGAAACGCTTGAGAAACTCAACATTTTCGCAGTTCCGATGCTCGAAATGAATAACTAGAACGGCCTAGGGGAAAAGTACGCATACCGTTGTAATCGGGCGTCTTTCTACTTTCAGATGCAACAGAAATTTTGCGGATTGGTCAATCCGTTCGCGAGATATGGCAGTTTGGAGGTAAGAAACGCTTGAGAAACTCAAAATTTTCGCGGTTCTGATGCTCGAAACGAGTAACCAGAACGGCCTAGGGGAAAAGTACGCATACCGTTGTAATCGGGCGAGTTTATACTTTCAGATGCAACAGAAATTTTGCGAATTGGTCAATCCGTTCGCGAGATATGGCAGTTTGGAGTTAAGAAACGGTTGAGAAACTCAAAATTATCACAGTTCTGATGCTCGAAACGAGTAACCAGAACGGCCTAGGGGAAAAGTACGCATACCGATGTAATCGGGCGAGTTTCTACTTTCAGATGCAACAGAAATTTTGCGAATTGGTCAATCCGTTCGCGAGATATGGCAGTTTGGAGGTAAGCAACGCTTGAGAAACCCAAAATTTTCGCAGTTCTCATGCTCGAAGCGAGTAAATACAACGGCCTAGGGGAAAAGTACGCATACCGATGTAATCGGGCGAGTTTCTACTTTCAGATGCAACAGAAATTTTGCGGATTGGTCAATCCGTTCGCGAGATATGGCAGTTTGGAGGTAAGAAACACTTGAGAAACTCAACATTTTCGCAGTTCTGATGCTCGAAACGAATAACTAGAACGGCCTAGGGGAAAAGTACGCATACCGTTGTAATCGGGCGAGTTTCTACTTTCAGATGCAACAGAAATTTTGCGGATTAGTCAATCCGTTCGCGAGATATAGCAGTTTGGAAGTAAGAAACGCTTGAGAAACTCAACATTTTCGCAGTTCTGATGCTCGAAATGAATAACTAGAACGGCCTAGGGGATAAGTACGCATACCGTTGTAATCGGGCGACTTTCTACTTTCAGATGCAACAGAAATTTTGCGGATTGGTCAATCCGTTCGCGAGATATGGCAGTTTGGATGTAAGAAACGGTTGGGAAACTCAAAATTTTCACAGTTCTGATGCTCGAAACGAATAACCAGAACGGCCTAGGGGAAAAGTACGCACACCGTTGTAATCGGGCTAGTTTCTACTTTCAGATGCAACAGAAATTTTGCGGATTGGTCAATCCGTTCGCGAGATATGGCAGTTTGTAGGTAAGAAACGCTTGAGCAACTCAACATTTTCGCAGTTCTGATGCTCGAAACGAGTAACCAGAACGGCCTAGGGGAAAAGTACGCACACCGTTGTAATCGGGCGAGTTTGTACTTTCAGATGCAACAGAAATTTTGCGGATTGGTCAATCCGTTCGCGAGATATGGCAGTTTGGAGGTAAGAAACGGTTGAGAAACTCAAAATTATCACAGTTCTGATGCTCGAAACGAGTAACCAGAACGGCCTAGGGGAAAAGTACGCATACCGTTGTAATCGGGCGAGTTTCTACTTTCAGATGCAACAGAAATTTTGCGGATTGGTCAATCCGTTCGCGAGATATGGCAGTTTGGAGGTAAGAAACGCTTGAGAAACTCAAAATTTTCGCAGTTCTGATGCTCGAAACGAATAACTAGAACGGAGTAGGGGAAAAGTACGCATACCGTTGTAATCGGGCGAGTTTCTACTTTCAGATGCAACAGAAATTTTGCGGACTGGTCAATCCGTTCGCGAGATATGGCAGTTTGGAGGTAAGAAACGCTTGAGAAACTCAAAATTTTCGCAGTTCTGATGCTCGAAACGAATAACTAGAACGGACTAGGGGGAAAGTACGCATACCGTTGTAATCGGGCGAGTTTCTACTTTCAGATGCAACAGAAATTTTGCGGATTAGTCAATCCGTTCGCGAGATATGGCAGTTTGGAGGTAAGAAACGCTTGAGAAACTCAAAATTTTCGCAGTTCTGATGCTCGACAAGCATAACTAGAACGGTCTAGGGGGAAAGTACGCATACCGTTGTAATCCGGCGACTTTCTACTTTCAGATGCAAAGAAATTTTGGAGATTGGTCAATCCGTTCGCGAGATATGGCAGTTTGGAGGTAAGAAACGGTTGAGAAACTCAAAATTATCACAGTTCTGATGCTCGAAACGAGTAACCAGAACGGCCTAGGGGAAAAGTACGCACACCGTTGTAATCGGGCTAGTTTCTACTTTCAGATGCAACAGAAATTTTGCGGATTGGTCAATCCGTTCGCGAGATATGGCAGTTTGTAGGTAAGAAACGCTTGAGAAACTCAACATTTTCGCAGTTCTGATGCTCGAAATGAATAACTAGAACGGCCTAGGGGATAAGTACGCATACCGTTGTAATCGGGCGACTTTCTACTTTCAGATGCAACAGAAATTTTGCGGATTGGTCAATCCGTTCGCGAGATATGGCAGTTTGGATGTAAGAAACGGTTGGGAAACTCAAAATTTTCACAGTTCTGATGCTCGAAACGAATAACCAGAACGGCCTAGGGGAAAAGTACGCACACCGTTGTAATCGGGCTAGTTTCTACTTTCAGATGCAACAGAAATTTTGCGGATTGGTCAATCCGTTCGCGAGATATGGCAGTTTGTAGGTAAGAAACGCTTGAGCAACTCAACATTTTCGCAGTTCTGATGCTCGAAACGAGTAACCAGAACGGCCTAGGGGAAAAGTACGCACACCGTTGTAATCGGGCGAGTTTGTACTTTCAGATGCAACAGAAATTTTGCGGATTGGTCAATCCGTTCGCGAGATATGGCAGTTTGGAGGTAAGAAACGGTTGAGAAACTCAAAATTATCACAGTTCTGATGCTCGAAACGAGTAACCAGAACGGCCTAGGGGAAAAGTACGCATACCGTTGTAATCGGGCGAGTTTCTACTTTCAGATGCAACAGAAATTTTGCGGATTGGTCAATCCGTTCGCGAGATATGGCAGTTTGGAGGTAAGAAACGCTTGAGAAACTCAAAATTTTCGCAGTTCTGATGCTCGAAACGAATAACTAGAACGGAGTAGGGGAAAAGTACGCATACCGTTGTAATCGGGCGAGTTTCTACTTTCAGATGCAACAGAAATTTTGCGGACTGGTCAATCCGTTCGCGAGATATGGCAGTTTGGAGGTAAGAAACGCTTGAGAAACTCAAAATTTTCGCAGTTCTGATGCTCGAAACGAATAACTAGAACGGACTAGGGGGAAAGTACGCATACCGTTGTAATCGGGCGAGTTTCTACTTTCAGATGCAACAGAAATTTTGCGGATTAGTCAATCCGTTCGCGAGATATGGCAGTTTGGAGGTAAGAAACGCTTGAGAAACTCAAAGTTTTCGCAGTTCTGATGCTCGACAAGCATAACTAGAACGGTCTAGGGGGAAAGTACGCATACCGTTGTAATCCGGCGACTTTCTACTTTCAGATGCAAAGAAATTTTGGAGATTGGTCAATCCGTTCGCGAGATATGGCAGTTTGGAGGTAAGAAACGGTTGAGAAACTCAAAATTATCACAGTTCTGATGCTCGAAACGAGTAACCAGAACGGCCTAGGGGAAAAGTACGCACACCGTTGTAATCGGGCTAGTTTCTACTTTCAGATGCAACAGAAATTTTGCGGATTGGTCAATCCGTTCGCGAGATATGGCAGTTTGTAGGTAAGAAACGCTTGAGAAACTCAACATTTTCGCAGTTCTGATGCTCGAAATGAATAACTAGAACGGCCTAGGGGATAAGTACGCATACCGTTGTAATCGGGCGACTTTCTACTTTCAGATGCAACAGAAATTTTGCGGATTGGTCAATCCGTTCGCGAGATATGGCAGTTTGGATGTAAGAAACGGTTGGGAAACTCAAAATTTTCACAGTTCTGATGCTCGAAACGAATAACCAGAACGGCCTAGGGGAAAAGTACGCACACCGTTGTAATCGGGCTAGTTTCTACTTTCAGATGCAACAGAAATTTTGCGGATTGGTCAATCCGTTCGCGAGATATGGCAGTTTGTAGGTAAGAAACGCTTGAGCAACTCAACATTTTCGCAGTTCTGATGCTCGAAACGAGTAACCAGAACGGCCTAGGGGAAAAGTACGCACACCGTTGTAATCGGGCGAGTTTGTACTTTCAGATGCAACAGAAATTTTGCGGATTGGTCAATCCGTTCGCGAGATATGGCAGTTTGGAGGTAAGAAACGGTTGAGAAACTCAAAATTATCACAGTTCTGATGCTCGAAACGAGTAACCAGAACGGCCTAGGGGAAAAGTACGCATACCGTTGTAATCGGGCGAGTTTCTACTTTCAGATGCAACAGAAATTTTGCGGATTGGTCAATCCGTTCGCGAGATATGGCAGTTTGGAGGTAAGAAACGCTTGAGAAACTCAAAATTTTCGCAGTTCTGATGCTCGAAACGAATAACTAGAACGGAGTAGGGGAAAAGTACGCATACCGTTGTAATCGGGCGAGTTTCTACTTTCAGATGCAACAGAAATTTTGCGGACTGGTCAATCCGTTCGCGAGATATGGCAGTTTGGAGGTAAGAAACGCTTGAGAAACTCAAAATTTTCGCAGTTCTGATGCTCGAAACGAATAACTAGAACGGACTAGGGGGAAAGTACGCATACCGTTGTAATCGGGCGAGTTTCTACTTTCAGATGCAACAGAAATTTTGCGGATTAGTCAATCCGTTCGCGAGATATGGCAGTTTGGAGGTAAGAAACGCTTGAGAAACTCAAAATTTTCGCAGTTCTGATGCTCGACAAGCATAACTAGAACGGTCTAGGGGGAAAGTACGCATACCGTTGTAATCCGGCGACTTTCTACTTTCAGATGCAAAGAAATTTTGGAGATTGGTCAATCCGTTCGCGAGATATGGCAGTTTGGAGGTAAGAAACGGTTGAGAAACTCAAAATTATCACAGTTCTGATGCTCGAAACGAGTAACCAGAACGGCCTAGGGGAAAAGTACGCACACCGTTGTAATCGGGCGAGTTTCTACTTTCAGATGCAACAGAAATTTTGCGAATTGGTCAATCCGTTCGCGAGATATGGCAGTTTGGAGGTAAGCAACGCTTGAGAAACCCAAAATTTTCGCAGTTCTCATGCTCGAAGCGAGTAACTGCAACGGCCTAGGGGAAAAGTACGCATACCGTTGTAATCGGGCGAGTTTCTACTTTCAGATGCAACAGAAATTTTGCGGATTGGTCAATCCGTTCGCGAGATATGGCAGTTTGGAGGTAAGAAACGCTTGAGAAACTCAAAATTTTCGCAGTTCTGATGCTCGACAAGCATAACTAGAACGGTCTAGGGGAACAGTACGCATACTGTTGTAATCGGGCGAGTTTCTACTTTCAGATGCAACAGAAATTTTGCGGATTGGTCAATCCGTTCGCGAGATATGGCAGTTTGTAGGTAAGAAACGCTTGAGAAACTCAACATTTTCGCAGTTCTGATGCTCGAAACGAATAACTAGAACGGCCTAGGGGAAAAGTACGCATACCGTTGTAATCGGGCGAGTTTCTACTTTTAGATGTAACAGAAATTTTGCGGATTGGTCAATCCGTTCGCGAGATATGGCAGTTTGGAGGTAAGAAACGCTTGAGAAACTCAAAATTTTCGCAGTTCTGATGCTCGAAACGAATAACTAGAACGGACTAGGGGAAAAGAACGCATACCCTTGTAATCGGGCGAGTTTCTACGTTCAGATGCAACAGAAATTTTGCGGATTGGTCAATCCGTTCGCGAGATATGGCAGTTTGGAGGTCAGAAACGCTTGAGAAACTCAAAATTTTCGCAGTTCTAATGCTCGAAACGAATAACTAGAACGGCCTAGGGGAAAAGTACGCATACCGTTGTAATCGGGCGAGTTTCTACATTCAGATGCAACAGAAATTTTGCGGATTAGTCAATCCGTTCGCGAGATATGGCAGTTTGGAGGTAAGAAACGCTTGAGAAACTCAACATTTTCGCAGTTCTGATGCTCGAAATGAATAACTAGAACGGCCTAGGGGAAAAGTACGCATACCGTTGTAATCGGGCGACTTTCTACTTTCAGATGCAACAGAAATTTTGCGGATTGGTCAATCCGTTCGCGAGATATGGCAGTTTGGAGGTAAGAAACGCTTGAGAAACTCAAAATTTTCACAGTTCTGATGCTCGAAATGAATAACTAGAACGGCCTAGGGGAAAAGTACGCATACCGTTGTAATCGGGCGACTTTCTACTTTCAGATGCAACAGAAATTTTGCGGATTGGTCAATCCGTTCGCGAGATATGGCAGTTTGGAAGTAAGAAACGCTTGAGAAACTCAAAATTTTCGCAGTTCTGATGCTCGACAAGCATAACTAGAACGGTCTAGGGGAAAAGTACGCATACCGTTGTCATCGGGCGAGTTTCTACTTTCAGATGCAACAGAAATTTTGCGGATTGGTCAATCCGTTCGCGAGATATGGCAGTTTGGAGGTAAGAAACGCTTGAGAAACTCAAAATTTTCGCAGTTCTGATGCTCGAAACGAATAACTAGAACGGACTAGGGGGAAAGTACGCATACCGTTGTAATCGGGCGAGTTTCTACTTTCAGATGCAACAGAAATTTTGCGGACGGGTCAATCCTTTCGCGAGATATGGCAGTTTGCATGTAAGAAACGCTTGAGAAACTCAAAATTTTCGCAGTTCTGATGCTCGAAACGAATAACTAGAACGGACTAGGGGGAAAGTACGCATACCGTTGTAATCGGGCGAGTTTCTACTTTCAGATGCAACAGAAATTTTGCGGATTAGTCAATCCGTTCGCGAGATATGGCAGTTTGGAGGTAAGAAACGCTTGAGAAACTCAAAATTTTCGCAGTTCTGATGCTCGACAAGCATAACTAGAACGGTCTAGGGGGAAAGTACGCATACCGTTGTAATCGGGCGAGTTTCTACTTTCAGATGCAACAGAAATTTTGCGAATTGGTCAATCCGTTCGCGAGATATGGCAGTTTGGAGGTAAGCAACGCTTGAGAAACCCAAAATTTTCGCAGTTCTCATGCTCGAAGCGAGTAACTACAACGGCCTAGGGGAAAAGTACGCATACCGTTGTAATCGGGCGAGTTTCTAGTTTCAGATGCAACAGAAATTTTGCGGATTGGTCAATCCGTTCGCGAGATATGGCATTTTGGAGGTAAGAAACGCTTGAGAAACACAAAATTTTCGCAGTTCTGATGCTCGAAACGAATATCTAGAACGGACTAGGGGGAAAGTACGCATACCGTTGTAATCGGGCGAGTTTCTACTTTCAGATGCAACAGAAATTTTGCGGATTGGTCAATCCGTTCGCGAGATATGGCAGTTTGGAGGTCAGAAACGCTTGAGAAACTCAAAATTTTCGCAGTTCTAATGCTCGAAACGAATAACTAGAACGGCCTAGGGGAAAAGTACGCATACCGTTGTAATCGGGCGAGTTTCTACTTTCAGATGCAACAGAAATTTTGCGGATTAGTCAATCCGTTCGCGAGATATGGCAGTTTGGAGGTAAGAAACGCTTGAGAAACTCAACATTTTCGCAGTTCTGATGCTCGAAATGAATAACTAGAACGGCCTAGGGGAAAAGTACGCATACCGTTGTAATCGGGCGACTTTCTACTTTCAGATGCAACAGAAATTTTGCGGATTGGTCAATCCGTTCGCGAGATATGGCAGTTTGGAGGTAAGAAACGCTTGAGAAACTCAAAATTTTCGCAGTTCTGATGCTCGACAAGCATAACTAGAACGGTCTAGGGGAAAAGTACGCATACCGTTGTCATCGGGCGAGTTTCTACTTTCAGATGCAACAGAAATTTTGCGGATTGGTCAATCCGTTCGCGAGATATGGCAGTTTGGAGGTAAGAAACGCTTGAGAAACTCAAAATTTTCGCAGTTCTGATGCTCGAAACGAATAACTAGAACGGACTAGGGGAAAAGTACGCATACCGTTGTAATTGGGCGAGTTTCTACTTTCAGATGCAACAGAAATTTTGCGGATTGGTCAATCCGTTCGCGAGATATGGCATTTTGGAGGTAAGAAACGCTTGAGAAACTCAAAATTTTCGCAGTTCTGATGCTCGAAACGAATAACTAGAACGGACTAGGGGGAAAGTACGCATACCGTTGTAATCGGGCGAGTTTCTACTTTCAGATGCAACAGAAATTTTGCGGATTGGTCAATCCGTTCGCGAGATATGGCAGTTTGGAGGTCAGAAACGCTTGAGAAACTCAAAATTTTCGCAGTTCTAATGCTCGAAACGAATAACTAGAACGGCCTAGGGGAAAAGTACGCATACCGTTGTAATCGGGCGAGTTTCTACTTTCAGATGCAACAGAAATTTTGCGGATTAGTCAATCCGTTCGCGAGATATGGCAGTTTGGAGGTAAGAAACGCTTGAGAAACTCAACATTTTCGCAGTTCTGATGCTCGAAATGAATAACTAGAACGGCCTAGGGGAA
The DNA here is from genome assembly GCF_051014685.1 of Ptiloglossa arizonensis. Lineage (NCBI taxonomy): Eukaryota > Metazoa > Arthropoda > Insecta > Hymenoptera > Colletidae > Ptiloglossa > Ptiloglossa arizonensis. The sequence continues at coordinate 218,403 of NW_027478642.1, read as the reverse complement.
AAGTACGCATACCGTTGTAATCGGGCGAGTTTCTACTTTCAGATGCAACAGAAATTTTGCGGATTAGTCAATCCGTTCGCGAGATATGGCAGTTTGGAGGTAAGAAAGGCTTGAGAAACTCAAAATTTTCGCAGTTCTGATGCTCGACAAGCATAACTAGAACGGTCTAGGGGGAAAGTACGCATACCGTTGTAATCGGGCGACTTTCTACTTTCAGATGCAACAGAAACTTTGGAGATTGGTCAATCCGTTCGCGAGATATGGCAGTTTGGAGGTAAGAAACGGTTGAGAAACTCAAAATTATCACAGTTCTGATGCTCGAAACGAATAACTAGAACGGCCTAGGGGAAAAGTACGCATACCGTTGTAATCGGGCGAGTTTCTACATTCAGATGCAACAGAAATTTTGCGGATTAGTCAATCCGTTCGCGAGATATGGCAGTTTGGAGGTAAGAAACGCTTGAGAAACTCAACATTTTCGCAGTTCTGATGCTCGAAATGAATAACTAGAACGGCCTAGGGGAAAAGTACGCATACCGTTGTAATCGGGCGACTTTCTACTTTCAGATGCAACAGAAATTTTGCGGATTGGTCAATCCGTTCGCGAGATATGGCAGTTTGTAGGTAAGAAACGCTTGAGAAACTCAACATTTTCGCAGTTCTGATGCTCGAAACGAATAAATAGAACGGCCTAGGGGAAAAGTACGCATACCGTTGTAATCGGGCGAGTTTCTACTTTCAGATGCAACAGAAATTTTGCGGATTGGTCATTCCGTTCGCGAGATATGGCATTTTGGAGGTAAGAAACGCTTGAGAAACACAAAATTTTCGCAGTTCTGATGCTCGAAACGAATAACTAGAACGGACTAGGGGGAAAGTACGCATACCGTTGTAATCGGGCGAGTTTCTACTTTCAGATGCAACAGAAATTTTGCGGATTGGTCAATCCGTTCGCGAGATGTGGCAGTTTGGAGGTCAGAAACGCTTGAGAAACTCAAAATTTTCGCAGTTCTAATGCTCGAAACGAATAACTAGAACGGCCTAGGGGAAAAGTACGCATACCGTTGTAATCGGGCGAGTTTCTACTTTCAGATGCAACAGAAATTTTGCGGATTAGTCAATCCGTTCGCGAGATATGGCAGTTTGGAGGTAAGAAACACTTGAGAAACTCAACATTTTCGCAGTTCTGATGCTCGAAATGAATAACTAGAACGGCCTAGGGGAAAAGTACGCATACCGTTGTAATCGGGCGACTTTCTACTTTGAGATGCAACAGAAATTTTGCGGATTGGTCAATCCGTTCGCGAGATATGGCAGTTTGGAGGTAAGAAACGCTTGAGAAACTCAAAATTTTCGCAGTTCTGATGCTCGACAAGCATAACTAGAACGGTCTAGGGGAAAAGTACGCATACCGTTGTCATCTGGCGAGTTTCTACTTTCAGATGCAACAGAAATTTTGCGGATTGGTCAATCCGTTCGCGAGATATGGCAGTTTGTAGGTAAGAAACGCTTGAGAAACTCAACATTTTCGCAGTTCTGATGCTCGAAACGAATAAATAGAACGGCCTAGGGGAAAAGTACGCATACCGTTGTAATCGGGCGAGTTTCTACTTTCACATGCAACAGAAATTTTGCGGATTGGTCAATCCGTTCGCGAGATATGGCAGTTTGGAGGTAAGATACGCTTGAGAAACTCAAAATTTTCGCAGTTCTAATGCTCGAAACGAATAACTAGAACGGCCTAGGGGAAAAGTACGCATACCGTTGTAATCGGGCGAGTTTCTACATTCAGATGCAACAGAAATTTTGCGGATTAGTCAATCCGTTCGCGAGATATGGCAGTTTGGAGGTAAGAAACGCTTGAGAAACTCAACATTTTCGCAGTTCTGATGCTCGAAATGAATAACTAGAACGGCCTAGGGGAAAAGTACGCATACCGTTGTAATCGGGCGACTTTCTACTTTCAGATGCAACAGAAATTTTGCGGATTGGTCAATCCGTTCGCGAGATATGGCAGTTTGTAGGTAAGAAACGCTTGAGAAACTCAACATTTTCGCAGTTCTGATGCTCGAAACGAATAAATAGAACGGCCTAGGGGAAAAGTACGCATACCGTTGTAATCGGGCGAGTTTCTACTTTCAGATGCAACAGAAATTTTGCGGATTGGTCATTCCGTTCGCGAGATATGGCATTTTGGAGGTAAGAAACGCTTGAGAAACACAAAATTTTCGCAGTTCTGATGCTCGAAACGAATAACTAGAACGGACTAGGGGGAAAGTACGCATACCGTTGTAATCGGGCGAGTTTCTACTTTCAGATGCAACAGAAATTTTGCGGATTGGTCAATCCGTTCGCGAGATGTGGCAGTTTGGAGGTCAGAAACGCTTGAGAAACTCAAAATTTTCGCAGTTCTAATGCTCGAAACGAATAACTAGAACGGCCTAGGGGAAAAGTACGCATACCGTTGTAATCGGGCGAGTTTCTACTTTCAGATGCAACAGAAATTTTGCGGATTAGTCAATCCGTTCGCGAGATATGGCAGTTTGGAGGTAAGAAACACTTGAGAAACTCAACATTTTCGCAGTTCTGATGCTCGAAATGAATAACTAGAACGGCCTAGGGGAAAAGTACGCATACCGTTGTAATCGGGCGACTTTCTACTTTGAGATGCAACAGAAATTTTGCGGATTGGTCAATCCGTTCGCGAGATATGGCAGTTTGGAGGTAAGAAACGCTTGAGAAACTCAAAATTTTCGCAGTTCTGATGCTCGACAAGCATAACTAGAACGGTCTAGGGGAAAAGTACGCATACCGTTGTCATCGGGCGAGTTTCTACTTTCAGATGCAACAGAAATTTTGCGGATTGGTCAATCCGTTCGCGAGATATGGCAGTTTGTAGGTAAGAAACGCTTGAGAAACTCAACATTTTCGCAGTTCTGATGCTCGAAACGAATAAATAGAACGGCCTAGGGGAAAAGTACGCATACCGTTGTAATCGGGCGAGTTTCTACTTTCACATGCAACAGAAATTTTGCGGATTGGTCAATCCGTTCGCGAGATATGGCAGTTTGGAGGTAAGAAACGCTTGAGAAACTCAAAATTTTCGCAGTTCTAATGCTCGAAACGAATAACTAGAACGGCCTAGGGGAAAAGTACGCATACCGTTGTAATCGGGCGAGTTTCTACATTCAGATGCAACAGAAATTTTGCGGATTAGTCAATCCGTTCGCGAGATATGGCAGTTTGGAGGTAAGAAACGCTTGAGAAACTCAACATTTTCGCAGTTCTGATGCTCGAAATGAATAACTAGAACGGCCTAGGGGAAAAGTACGCATACCGTTGTAATCGGGCGACTTTCTACTTTCAGATGCAACAGAAATTTTGCGGATTGGTCAATCCGTTCGCGAGATATGGCAGTTTGTAGGTAAGAAACGCTTGAGAAACTCAACATTTTCGCAGTTCTGATGCTCGAAACGAATAAATAGAACGGCCTAGGGGAAAAGTACGCATACCGTTGTAATCGGGCGAGTTTCTACTTTCAGATGCAACAGAAATTTTGCGGATTGGTCATTCCGTTCGCGAGATATGGCATTTTGGAGGTAAGAAACGCTTGAGAAACACAAAATTTTCGCAGTTCTGATGCTCGAAACGAATAACTAGAACGGACTAGGGGGAAAGTACGCATACCGTTGTAATCGGGCGCGTTTCTACTTTCAGATGCAACAGAAATTTTGCGGATTGGTCAATCCGTTCGCGAGATGTGGCAGTTTGGAGGTCAGAAACGCTTGAGAAACTCAAAATTTTCGCAGTTCTAATGCTCGAAACGAATAACTAGAACGGCCTAGGGGAAAAGTACGCATACCGTTGTAATCGGGCGAGTTTCTACTTTCAGATGCAACAGAAATTTTGCGGATTAGTCAATCCGTTCGCGAGATATGGCAGTTTGGAGGTAAGAAACACTTGAGAAACTCAACATTTTCGCAGTTCTGATGCTCGAAATGAATAACTAGAACGGCCTAGGGGAAAAGTACGCATACCGTTGTAATCGGGCGACTTTCTACTTTGAGATGCAACAGAAATTTTGCGGATTGGTCAATCCGTTCGCGAGATATGGCAGTTTGGAGGTAAGAAACGCTTGAGAAACTCAAAATTTTCGCAGTTCTGATGCTCGACAAGCATAACTAGAACGGTCTAGGGGAAAAGTACGCATACCGTTGTCATCGGGCGAGTTTCTACTTTCAGATGCAACAGAAATTTTGCGGATTGGTCAATCCGTTCGCGAGATATGGCAGTTTGTAGGTAAGAAACGCTTGAGAAACTCAACATTTTCGCAGTTCTGATGCTCGAAACGAATAAATAGAACGGCCTAGGGGAAAAGTACGCATACCGTTGTAATCGGGCGAGTTTCTACTTTCAGATGCAACAGAAATTTTGCGGATTGGTCAATCCGTTCGCGAGATATGGCAGTTTGGAGGTAAGAAACGCTTGAGAAACTCAAAATTCTCGCAGTTCTGATGCTCGAAACGAATAACTAGAACGGACTAGGGGAAAAGTACGCATACCGTTGTAATCGGGCGAGTTTCTTCTTTCAGATGCAACAGAAATTTTGCGGATTAGTCAATCCGTTCGCGAGATATGGCAGTTTGTAGGTAAGAAACGCTTGAGAAACTCAACATTTTCGCAGTTCTGATGCTCGAAACGAATAAATAGAACGGCCTAGGGGAAAAGTACGCATACCGTTGTAATCGGGCGAGTTTCTACTTTCAGATGCAACAGAAATTTTGCGGATTGGTCAATCCGTTCGCGAGATATGGCAGTTTGGAGGTAAGAAACGCTTGAGAAACTCAAAATTTTCGCAGTTCTGATGCTCGAAACGAATAACTAGAACGGACTAGGGGAAAAGTACGCATACCGTTGTAATTGGGCGAGTTTCTACTTTCAGATGCAACAGAAATTTTGCGGATTGGTCAATCCGTTCGCGAGATATGGCATTTTGGAGGTAAGAAACGCTTGAGAAACTCAAAATTTTCGCAGTTCTGATGCTCGAAACGAATAACTAGAACGGACTAGGGGGAAAGTACGCATACCGTTGTAATCGGGCGAGTTTCTACTTTCAGATGCAACAGAAATTTTGCGGATTGGTCAATCCGTTCGCGAGATATGGCAGTTTGGAGGTCAGAAACGCTTGAGAAACTCAAAATTTTCGCAGTTCTAATGCTCGAAACGAATAACTAGAACGGCCTAGGGGAAAAGTACGCATACCGTTGTAATCGGGCGAGTTTCTACTTTCAGATGCAACAGAAATTTTGCGGATTAGTCAATCCGTTCGCGAGATATGGCAGTTTGGAGGTAAGAAACGCTTGAGAAACTCAACATTTTCGCAGTTCTGATGCTCGAAATGAATAACTAGAACGGCCTAGGGGAAAAGTACGCATACCGTTGTAATCGGGCGAGTTTCTACTTTCAGATGCAACAGAAATTTTGCGGATTAGTCAATCCGTTCGCGAGATATGGCAGTTTGGAGGTAAGAAACGCTTGAGAAACTCAAAATTTTCGCAGTTCTGATGCTCGACAAGCATAACTAGAACGGTCTAGGGGGAAAGTACGCATACCGTTGTAATCGGGCGACTTTCTACTTTCAGATGCAACAGAAACTTTGGAGATTGGTCAATCCGTTCGCGAGATATGGCAGTTTGGAGGTAAGAAACGGTTGAGAAACTCAAAATTATCACAGTTCTGATGCTCGAAACGAGTAACCAGAACGGCCTAGGGGAAAAGTACGCATACCGTTGTAATCGGGCGAGTTTATACTTTCAGATGCAACAGGAATTTTGCGAATTGGTCAATCCGTTCGCGAGATATGGCAGTTTGGATGTAAGAAACGGTTGAGAAACTCAAAATTATCACAGTTCTGATGCTCGAAACGAGTAACCAGAACGGCCTAGGGGAAAAGTACGCATACCGTTGTAATCGGGCGAGTTTCTACTTTCAGATGCAACAGAAATTTTGCGAATTGGTCAATCCGTTCGCGAGATATGGCAGTTTGGAGGTAAGCAACGCTTGAGAAAACCAAAATTTTCGCAGTTCTCATGCTCGAAGCGAGTAACTACAACGGCCTAGGGGAAAAGTACGCATTCCGATGTAATCGGGCGAGTTTCTACTTTCAGATGCAACAGAAATTTTGCGGATTGGTCAATCCGTTCGCGAGATATGGCAGTTTGGAGGTAAGAAACGCTTGAGAAACTCAACATTTTCGCAGTTCTGATGCTCGAAACGAATAACTAGAACGGCCTAGGGGAAAAGTACGCATACCGTTGTAATCGGGCGAGTTTCTACTTTCAGATGCAACAGAAATTTTGCGGATTAGTCAATCCGTTCGCGAGATATGGCAATTTGGAGGTAAGAAACGCTTGAGAAACTCAACATTTTCGCAGTTCTGATGCTCGAAATGAATAACTAGAACGGCCTAGGGGAGAAGTACGCATACCGTTGTAATCGGGCGACTTTCTACTTTCAGATGCAACAGAAATTTTGCGGATTGGTCAATCCGTTCGCGAGATATGGCAGTTTGGAGGTAAGAAACGCTTGAGAAACTCAACATTTTCGCAGTTCTGATGCTCGAAACGAATAACTAGAACGGCCTAGGGGAAAAGTACGCATACCGTTGTAATCGGGCGAGTTTCTACTTTCAGATGCAACAGAAATTTTGCGGATTAGTCAATCCGTTCGCGAGATATGGCAGTTTGGAGGTAAGAAACGCTTGAGAAACTCAAAATTTTCGCAGTTCTGATGCTCGAAACGAATAACTAGAACGGACTAGGGGAAAAGTACGCATACCGTTGTAATCGGGCGAGTTTCTACTTTCAGATGCAACAGAAATTTTGCGGACTGGTCAATCCGTTCGCGAGATATGGCAGTTTGGAGGTAAGAAACGCTTGAGAAACTCAAAATTTTCGCAGTTCTGATGCTCGAAACGAATAACTAGAACGGACTAGGGGAAAAGTACCCATACCGTTGTAATCGGGCGAGTTTCTACTTTCAGATGCAACAGAAATTTTGCGGATTAGTCAATCCGTTCGCGAGATATGGCAGTTTGGAGGTAAGAAACGCTTGAGAAACTCAAAATTTTCGCAGTTCTGATGCTCGAAACGAATAACTAGAACGGCCTAGGGGAAAAGTACGCATACCGTTGTAATCGGGCGAGTTTCTACTTTCAGATGCAACAGAAATTTTGCGTATTAGTCAATCCGTTCGCGAGATATGGCAATTTGGAGGTAAGAAACGCTTGAGAAACTCAACATTTTCGCAGTTCTGATGCTCGAAATGAATAACTAGAACGGCCTAGGGGAGAAGTACGCATACCGTTGTAATCGGGCGACTTTCTACTTTCAGATGCAACAGAAATTTTGCGGATTGGACAATCCGTTCGCGAGATATGGCAGTTTGGAGGTAAGAAACGCTTGAGAAACTCAAAATTTTCGCAGTTCTGATGCTCGACAAGCATAACTAGAACGGTCTAGGGGGAAAGTACGCATACCGTTGTAATCGGGCGACTTTCTACTTTCAGATGCAAAGAAATTTTGGAGATTGGTCAATCCGTTCGCGAGATATGGCAGTTTGGAGGTAAGAAACGCTTGAGAAACTCAAAATTTTCGCAGTTCTGATGCTCGACAAGCATAACTAGAACGGTCTAGGGGGAAAGTACGCATACCGTTGTAATCGGGCGACTTTCTACTTTCAGATGCAAAGAAATTTTGGAGATTGGTCAATCCGTTCGCGCGATATGGCAGTTTGGAGGTAAGAAACGGTTGAGAAACTCAAAATTATCACAGTTCTGATGCTCGAAACGAGTAACCAGAACGGCCTAGGGGAAAAGTACGCATACCGTTGTAATCGGGCGAGTTTCTACTTTCAGATGCAACAGAAATTTTGCGGACTGGTCAATCCGTTCGCGAGATATGGCAGTTTGGAGGTAAGAAACGCTTGAGAAACTCAAAATTTTCGCAGTTCTGATGCTCGAAACGAATAACTAGAACGGACTAGGGGAAAAGTACCCATACCGTTGTAATCGGGCGAGTTTCTACTTTCAGATGCAACAGAAATTTTGCGGATTAGTCAATCCGTTCGCGAGATATGGCAGTTTGGAGGTAAGAAACGCTTGAGAAACTCAAAATTTTCGCAGTTCTGATGCTCGACAAGCATAACTAGAACGGTCTAGGGGGAAAGTACGCATACCGTTGTAATCGGGCGACTTTCTACTTTCAGATGCAACAGAAATTTTGGAGATTGGTCAATCCGTTCGCGAGATATGGCAGTTTGGAGGTAAGAAACGGTTGAGAAACTCAAAATTATCACAGTTCTGATGCTCGAAACGAGTAACCAGAACGGCCTAGGGGAAAAGTACGCATACCGTTGTAATCGGGCGAGTTTATACTTTCAGATGCAACAGAAATTTTGCGAATTGGTCAATCCGTTCGCGAGATATGGCAGTTTGGAGTTAAGAAACGGTTGAGAAACTCAAAATTATCACAGTTCTGATGCTCGAAACGAGTAACCAGAACGGCCTAGGGGAAAAGTACGCATACCGATGTAATCGGGCGAGTTTCTACTTTCAGATGCAACAGAAATTTTGCGAATTGGTCAATCCGTTCGCGAGATATGGCAGTTTGGAGGTAAGCAACGCTTGAGAAACCCAAAATTTTCGCAGTTCTCCTGCTCGAAGCGAGTAACTACAACGGCCTAGGGGAAAAGTACGCATACCGATGTAATCGGGCGAGTTTCTACTTTCAGATGCAACAGAAATTTTGCGGATTGGTCAATCCGTTCGCGAGATATGGCAGTTTGGAGGTAAGAAACGCTTGAGAAACTCAACATTTTCGCAGTTCTGATGCTCGAAACGAATAACTAGAACGGCCTAGGGGAAAAGTACGCATACCGTTGTAATCGGGCGAGTTTCTACTTTCAGATGCAACAGAAATTTTGCGGATTAGTCAATCCGTTCGCGAGATATAGCAGTTTGGAGGTAAGAAACGCTTGAGAAACTCAACATTTTCGCAGTTCTGATGCTCGAAATGAATAACTAGAACGGCCTAGGGGATAAGTACGCATACCGTTGTAATCGGGCGACTTTCTACTTTCAGATGCAACAGAAATTTTGCGGATTGGTCAATCCGTTCGCGAGATATGGCAGTTTGGATGTAAGAAACGGTTGGGAAACTCAAAATTTTCACAGTTCTGATGCTCGAAACGAATAACCAGAACGGCCTAGGGGAAAAGTACGCATACCGTTGTAATCGGGCGAGTTTCTACTTTCAGATGCAACAGAAATTTTGCGGATTGGTCAATCCGTTCGCGAGATATGGCAGTTTGTAGGTAAGAAACGCTTGAGCAACTCAACATTTTCGCAGTTCTGATGCTCGAAACGAATAACCAGAACGGCCTAGGGGAAAAGTACGCACACCGTTGTAATCGGGCGAGTTTGTACTTTCAGATGCAACAGAAATTTTGCGGATTGGTCAATCCGTTCGCGAGATATGGCAGTTTGGAGGTAAGAAACGCTTGAGAAACTCAAAATTTTCGCAGTTCTGATGCTCGAAACGAATAACTAGAACGGACTAGGGGAAAAGTACGCATACCGTTGTAATCGGGCGAGTTTCTACTTTCAGATGCAACAGAAATTTTGCGGACTGGTCAATCCGTTCGCGAGATATGGCAGTTTGGAGGTAAGAAACGCTTGAGAAACTCAAAATTTTCGCAGTTCTGATGCTCGAAACGAATAACTAGAACGGACTAGGGGAAAAGTACCCATACCGTTGTAATCGGGCGAGTTTCTACTTTCAGATGCAACAGAAATTTTGCGGATTAGTCAATCCGTTCGCGAGATATGGCAGTTTGGAGGTAAGAAACGCTTGAGAAACTCAAAATTTTCGCAGTTCTGATGCTCGAAACGAATAACTAGAACGGACTAGGGGAAAAGTACCCATACCGTTGTAATCGGGCGAGTTTCTACTTTCAGATGCAACAGAAATTTTGCGGATTAGTCAATCCGTTCGCGAGATATGGCAGTTTGGAGGTAAGAAACGCTTGAGAAACTCAAAATTTTCGCAGTTCTGATGCTCGAAACGAATAACTAGAACGGCCTAGGGGAAAAGTACGCATACCGTTGTAATCGGGCGAGTTTCTACTTTCAGATGCAACAGAAATTTTGCGGATTAGTCAATCCGTTCGCGAGATATGGCAATTTGGAGGTAAGAAACGCTTGAGAAACTCAAAATTTTCGCAGTTCTGATGCTCGAAATGAATAACTAGAACGGCCTAGGGGAGAAGTACGCATACCGTTGTAATCGGGCGACTTTCTACTTTCAGATGCAACAGAAATTTTGCGGATTGGTCAATCCGTTCGCGAGATATGGCAGTTTGGAGGTAAGAAACGCTTGAGAAACTCAAAATTTTCGCAGTTCTGATGCTCGACAAGCATAACTAGAACGGTCTAGGGGGAAAGTACGCATACCGTTGTAATCGGGCGACTTTCTACTTTCAGATGCAAAGAAATTTTGGAGATTGGTCAATCCGTTCGCGAGATATGGCAGTTTGGAGGTAAGAAACGGTTGAGAAACTCAAAATTATCACAGTTCTGATGCTCGAAACGAGTAACCAGAACGGCCTAGGGGAAAAGTACGCATACCGTTGTAATCGGGCGACTTTCTACATTCAGATGCAACAGAAATTTTGCGGATTAGTCAATCCGTTCGCGAGATATGGCAGTTTGGAGGTAAGAAACGCTTGAGAAACTCAACATTTTCGCAGTTCTGATGCTCGAAATGAATAACTAGAACGGCCTAGGGGAAAAGTACGCATACCGTTGTAATCGGGCGACTTTCTACTTTCAGATGCAACAGAAATTTTGCGGATTGGTCAATCCGTTCGCGAGATATGGCAGTTTGGAGGTAAGAAACGCTTGAGAAACTCAAAATTTTCGCAGTTCTGATGCTCGACAAGCATAACTAGAACGGTCTAGGGGGAAAGTACGCATACCGTTGTAATCGGGCGACTTTCTACTTTCAGATGCAAAGAAATTTTGGAGATTGGTCAATCCGTTCGCGCGATATGGCAGTTTGGAGGTAAGAAACGGTTGAGAAACTCAAAATTATCACAGTTCTGATGCTCGAAACGAGTAACCAGAACGGCCTAGGGGAAAAGTACGCATACCGTTGTAATCGGGCGAGTTTCTACTTTCAGATGCAACAGAAATTTTGCGGATTCGTCAATCCGTTCGCGAGATATGGTAGTTTGTAGGTAAGGAACGCTTGAGAAACTCAACATTTTCGCAGTTCTGATGCTCGAAACGAATAACCAGAACGGCCTAGGGGAAAAGTACGCACACCGTTGTAATCGGGCGAGTTTATACTTTCAGATGCAACAGAAATTTTGCGAATTGGTCAATCCGTTCGCGAGATATGGCAGTTTGGAGTTAAGAAACGGTTGAGAAACTCAAAATTATCACAGTTCTGATGCTCGAAACGAGTAACCAGAACGGCCTAGGGGAAAAGTACGCATACCGATGTAATCGGGCGAGTTTCTACTTTCAGATGCAACAGAAATTTTGCGAATTGGTCAATCCGTTCGCGAGATATGGCAGTTTGGAGGTAAGCAACGCTTGAGAAACCCAAAATTTTCGCAGTTCTCATGCTCGAAGCGAGTAACTACAACGGCCTAGGGGAAAAGTACTCATACCGATGTAATCGGGCGAGTTTCTACTTTCAGATGCAACAGAAATTTTGCGGATTGGTCAATCCGTTCGCGAGATATGGCAGTTTGGAGGTAAGAAACGCTTGAGAAACTCAACATTTTCGCAGTTCTGATGCTCGAAACGAATAACTATAACGGCCTAGGGGAAAAGTACGCATACCGTTGTAATCGGGCGAGTTTCTACTTTCAGATGCAACAGAAATTTTGCGGATTAGTCAATCCGTTCGCGAGATATAGCAGTTTGGAGGTAAGAAACGCTTGAGAAACTCAACATTTTCGCAGTTCTGATGCTCGAAATGAATAACTAGAACGGCCTAGGGGATAAGTACGCATACCGTTGTAATCGGGCGACTTTCTACTTTCAGATGCAACAGAAATTTTGCGGATTGGTCAATCCGTTCGCGAGATATGGCAGTTTGGATGTAAGAAACGGTTGGGAAACTCAAAATTTTCACAGTTCTGATGCTCGAAACGAATAACCAGAACGGCCTAGGGGAAAAGTACGCATACCGTTGTAATCGGGCGAGTTTCTACTTTCAGATGCAACAGAAATTTTGCGGATTGGTCAATCCGTTCGCGAGATATGGCAGTTTGTAGGTAAGAAACGCTTGAGCAACTCAACATTTTCGCAGTTCTGATGCTCGAAACGAATAACCAGAACGGCCTAGGGGAAAAGTACGCACACCGTTGTAATCGGGCGAGTTTGTACTTTCAGATGCAACAGAAATTTTGCGGATTGGTCAATCCGTTCGCGAGATATGGCAGTTTGGAGGTCAGAAACGCTTGAGAAACTCAAAATTTTCGCAGTTCTGATGCTCGACAAGCATAACTAGAACGGTCTAGGGGAAAAGTACGCATACCGTTGTAATCAGGCGAGTTTCTACTTTCAGATGCAACAGAAATTTTGCGGATTGGTCAATCCGTTCGCGAGATATGGCAGTTTGTAGGTAAGAAACGCTTGAGAAACTCAACATTTTCGCAGTTCTGATGCTCGAAACGAATAAATAGAACGGCCTAGGGGAAAAGTACGCATACCGTTTAATCGGGCGAGTTTCTACTTTCAGATGCAACAGAAATTTTGCGGATTGGTCAATCCGTTCGCGAGATATGGCATTTTGGAGGTAAGAAACGCTTGAGAAACTCAAAATTTTCGCAGTTCTGATGCTCGACAAGCATAACTAGAACGGTCTAGGGGGAAAGTACGCATACCGTTGTAATCGGGCGACTTTCTACTTTCAGATGCAACAGAAATTTTGGAGATTGGTCAATCCGTTCGCGAGATATGGCAGTTTGGAGGTAAGAAACGGTTGAGAAACTCAAAATTATCACAGTTCTGATGCTCGAAACGAGTAACCAGAACGGCCTAGGGGAAAAGTACGCATACCGTTGTAATCGGGCGAGTTTATACTTTCAGATGCAACAGAAATTTTGCGAATTGGTCAATCCGTTCGCGAGATATGGCAGTTTGGAGTTAAGAAACGGTTGAGAAACTCAAAATTATCACAGTTCTGATGCTCGAAACGAGTAACCAGAACGGCCTAGGGGAAAAGTACGCATACCGATGTAATCGGGCGAGTTTCTACTTTCAGATGCAACAGAAATTTTGCGAATTGGTCAATCCGTTCGCGAGATATGGCAGTTTGGAGGTCAGAAACGCTTGAGAAACTCAAAATTTTCGCAGTTCTAATGCTCGAAACGAATAACTAGAACGGCCTAGGGGATAAGTACGCATACCGATGTAATCGGGCGAGTTTCTACTTTCAGATGCAACAGAAACTTTGCGAATTGGTCAATCCGTTCGCGAGATATGGCAGTTTGGAGGTCAGAAACGCTTGAGAAACTCAAAATTTTCGCAGTTCTCATGCTCGAAACGAATAACTAGAACGGCCTAGGGGATAAGTACGCATACCGTTGTAATCGGGCGAGTTTCTACTTTCAGATGCAACAGAAATTTTGGAGATTGGTCAATCCGTTCGCGAGATATGGCAGTTTGGAGGTAAGAAACGGTTGAGAAACTCAAAATTATCACAGTTCTGATGCTCGAAACGAGTAACCAGAACGGCCTAGGGGAAAAGTACGCATACCGTTGTAATCGGGCGAGTTTCTACTTTCAGATGCAACAGAAATTTTGCGAATTGGTCAATCCGTTCGCGAGATATGGCAGTTTGGAGGTCAGAAACGCTTGAGAAACTCAAAATTTTCGCTGTTCTGATGCTCGAAACGAATAACTAGAACGGCCTAGGGGAAAAGTACGCATAATGTTGTAATCGGACGAGTTTCTACTTTCAGATGCAACAGAAATTTTGCGGATTAGTCAATCCGTTCGCGAGATATGGCAGTTTGGAGGTAAGAAACGCTTGAGAAACTCAACATTTTCGCAGTTCTGATGCTCGAAATGAATAACTAGAACGGCGTAGGGGAAAAGTACGCATGCCGTTGTAATCGGGCGACTTTCTACTTTCAGATGCAACAGAAATTTTGCGGATTGGTCAATCCGTTCGCGAGATATGGCAGTTTGGATGTAAGTAACGGTTGGGAAACTCAAAATTTTCACAGTTCTGATGCTCGAAACGAATAACCAGAACGGCCTAGGGGAAAAGTACGCATACCGTTGTAATCGGGCGACTTTCTACTTTCAGATGCAACAGAAATTTTGCGGATTGGTCAATCCGTTCGCGAGATATGGCAGTTTGGAGGTAAGAAACGCTTGAGAAACTCAAAATTTTCGCAGTTCTGATGCTCGACAAGCATAACTAGAACGGTCTAGGGGGAAAGTACGCATACCGTTGTAATCGGGCGACTTTCTACTTTCAGATGCAAAGAAATTTTGGAGATTGGTCAATCCGTTCGCGAGATATGGCAGTTTGGAGGTAAGAAACGGTTGAGAAACTCAAAATTATCACAGTTCTGATGCTCGAAACGAGTAACCAGAACGGCCTAGGGGAAAAGTACGCATACCGTTGTAATCGGGCGAGTTTCTACTTTCAGATGCAACAGAAATTTTGCGAATTGGTCAATCCGTTCGCGAGATATGGCAGTTTGGAGGTCAGAAACGCTTGAGAAACTCAAAATTTTCGCTGTTCTGATGCTCGAAACGAATAACTAGAACGGCCTAGGGGAATAGTACGCATAATGTTGTAATCGGACGAGTTTCTACTTTCAGATGCAACAGAAATTTTGCGGATTAGTCAATCCGTTCGCGAGATATGGCAGTTTGGAGGTAAGAAACGCTTGAGAAACTCAACATTTTCGCAGTTCTGATGCTCGAAATGAATAACTAGAACGGCGTAGGGGAAAAGTACGCATGCCGTTGTAATCGGGCGACTTTCTACTTTCAGATGCAACAGAAATTTTGCGGATTGGTCAATCCGTTCGCGAGATATGGCAGTTTGGATGTAAGTAACGGTTGGGAAACTCAAAATTTTCACAGTTCTGATGCTCGAAACGAATAACCAGAACGGCCTAGGGGAAAAGTACGCATACCGTTGTAATCGGGCGAGTTTCTACTTTCAGATGCAACAGAAATTTTGCGGATTGGTCAATCCGTTCGCGAGATATGGCAGTTTGTAGGTAAGAAACGCTTGAGAAACTCAACATTTTCGCAGTTCTGATGCTCGAAACGAATAACCAGAACGGCCTAGGGGAAAAGTACGCACACCGTTGTAATCGGGCGAGTTTGTACTTTCAGATGCAACAGAAATTTTGCGGATTGGTCAATCCGTTCGCGAGATATGGCAGTTTGGAGGTAAGAAACGCTTGAGAAACTCAAAATTTTCGCAGTTCTGATGCTCGAAACGAATAACTAGAACGGACTAGGGGAAAAGTACTCATACCGTTGTAATCGGGCGAGTTTCTACTTTCAGATGCAACAGAAATTTTGCGGACTGGTCAATCCGTTCGCGAGATACGGCAGTTTGGAGGTAAGCAACGCTTGAGAAACCCAAAATTTTCGCAGTTCTCATGCTCGAAGCGAGTAACTACAACGGCCTAGGGGAAAAGTACGCATTCCGATGTAATCGGGCGAGTTTCTACTTTCAGATGCAACAGAAATTTTGCGGATTAGTCAATCCGTTCGCGAGATATGGCAATTTGGAGGTAAGAAACGCTTGAGAAACTCAACATTTTCGCAGTTCTGATGCTCGAAATGAATAACTAGAACGGCCTAGGGGGAAAGTACGCATACCGTTGTAATCGGGCGACTTTCTACTTTCAGATGCAAAGAAATTTTGGAGATTGGTCAATCCGTTCGCGAGATATGGCAGTTTGGAGGTAAGAAACGGTTGAGAAACTCAAAATTATCACAGTTCTGATGCTCGAAACGAGTAACCAGAACGGCCTAGGGGAAAAGTACGCATACCGTTGTAATCGGGCGAGTTTCTACTTTCAGATGCAACAGAAATTTTGCGAATTGGTCAATCCGTTCGCGAGATATTGCAGTTTGGAGGTAAGCAACGCTTGAGAAACCCAAAATTTTCGCAGTTCTCATGCTCGAAGCGAGTAACTACAACGGCCTAGGGGAAAAGTACGCATTCCGATGTAATCGGGCGAGTTTCTACTTTCAGATGCAACAGAAATTTTGCGGATTGGTCAATCCGTTCGCGAGATATGGCAGTTTGGAGGTAAGAAACGCTTGAGAAACTCAACATTTTCGCAGTTCTGATGCTCGAAACGAATAACTAGAACGGCCTAGGGGAAAAGTACGCATACCGTTGTAATCGGGCGAGTTTCTACTTTCAGATGCAACAGAAATTTTGCGGATTAGTCAATCCGTTCGCGAGATATGGCAGTTTGGAGGTAAGAAACGCTTGAGAAACTCAACATTTTCGCAGTTCTGATGCTCGAAATGAATAACTAGAACGGCCTAGGGGAAAAGTACGCATACCGTTGTAATCGGGCGACTTTCTACTTTCAGATGCAACAGAAATTTTGCGGATTGGTCAATCCGTTCGCGAGATATGGCAGTTTGGAGGTAAGAAACGCTTGAGAAACTCAAAATTTTCGCAGTTCTGATGCTCGACAAGCATAACTAGAACGGTCTAGGGGGAAAGTACGCATACCGTTGTAATCGGGCGACTTTCTACTTTCAGATGCAAAGAAATTTTGGAGATTGGTCAATCCGTTCGCGAGATATGGCAGTTTGGAGGTAAGAAACGCTTGAGAAACTCAAAATTTTCGCAGTTCTGATGCTCGACAAGCATAACTAGAACGGTCTAGGGGGAAAGTACGCATACCGTTGTAATCGGGCGAGTTTCTACTTTCAGATGCAACAGAAATTTTGCGAATTGGTCAATCCGTTCGCGAGATATGGCAGTTTGGAGGTCAGAAACGCTTGAGAAACTCAAAATTTTCGCAGTTCTGATGCTCGAAACGAATAACTAGAACGGCCTAGGGGAAAAGTACGCATAATGTTGTAATCGGGCGAGTTTCTACTTTCAGATGCAACAGAAATTTTGCGGATTAGTCAATCCGTTCGCGAGATATGGCAGTTTGGAGGTAAGAAACGCTCGAGAAACTCAACATTTTCGCAGTTCTGATGCTCGAAATGAATAACTAGAACGGCCTAGGGGAAAAGTACGCATACCGTTGTAATCGGGCGACTTTCTACTTTCAGATGCAACAGAAATTTTGCGGATTGGTCAATCCGTTCGCGAGATATGGCAGTTTGGATGTAAGAAACGGTTGGGAAACTCAAAATTTTCACAGTTCTGATGCTCGAAACGAATAACCAGAACGGCCTAGGGGAAAAGTACGCATACCGTTGTAATCGGGCGAGTTTCTACTTTCAGATGCAACAGAAATTTTGCGGATTGGTCAATCCGTTCGCGAGATATGGCAGTTTGGAGGTCAGAAACGCTTGAGAAACTCAAAATTTTCGCAGTTCTGATGCTCGAAACGAATAACTAGAACGGCCTAGGGGAAAAGTACGCATAATGTTGTAATCGGGCGAGTTTCTACTTTCAGATGCAACAGAAATTTTGCGGATTAGTCAATCCGTTCGCGAGATATGGCAGTTTGGAGGTAAGAAACGCTTGAGAAACTCAACATTTTCGCAGTTCTGATGCTCGAAATGAATAACTAGAACGGCCTAGGGGAAAAGTACGCATACCGTTGTAATCGGGCGACTTTCTACTTTCAGATGCAACAGAAATTTTGCGGATTGGTCAATCCGTTCGCGAGATATGGCAGTTTGGATGTAAGAAACGGTTGGGAAACTCAAAATTTTCACAGTTCTGATGCTCGAAACGAATAACCAGAACGGCCTAGGGGAAAAGTACGCATACCGTTGTAATCGGGCGAGTTTCTACTTTCAGATGCAACAGAAATTTTGCGGATTGGTCAATCCGTTCGCGAGATATGGCAGTTTGTAGGTAAGCAACGCTTGAGAAACTCAACATTTTCGCAGTTCTGATGCTCGAAACGAATAACCAGAACGGCCTAGGGGAAAAGTACGCACACCGTTGTAATCGGGCGAGTTTGTACTTTCAGATGCAACAGAAATTTTGCGGATTGGTCAATCCGTTCGCGAGATATGGCAGTTTGGAGGTAAGAAACGCTTGAGAAACTCAAAATTTTCGCAGTTCTGATGCTCGAAACGAATAACTAGAACGGACTAGGGGAAAGGTACGCATACCGTTGTAATCGGGCGAGTTTCTACTTTCAGATGCAACAGAAATTTTGCGGACTGGTCAATCCGTTCGCGAGATATGGCAGCTTGGAGGTAAGAAACGCTTGAGAAACTCAAAATTTTCGCAGTTCTGATGCTCGAAACGAATAATTAGAACGGACTAGGGGAAAAGTACGCATACCGTTGTAATCGGGCGAGTTTCTACTTTCAGATGCAACAGAAATTTTGCGGATTAGTCAATCCGTTCGCGAGATATGGCAGTTTGGAGGTAAGAAACGCTTGAGAAACTCAAAGTTTTCGCAGTTCTGATGCTCGACAAGCATAACTAGAACGGTCTAGGGGGAAAGTACGCATACCGTTGTAATCGGGCGACTTTCTACTTTCAGATGCAAAGAAATTTTGGAGATTGGTCAATCCGTTCGCGTGATATGGCAGTTTGGAGGTAAGAAACGGTTGAGAAACTCAAAATTATCACAGTTCTGATGCTCGAAACGAGTAACCAGAACGGCCTAGGGGAAAAGTACGCATACCGTTGTAATCGGGCGAGTTTCTACTTTCAGATGCAACAGAAATTTTGCGAATTGGTCAATCCGTTCGCGAGATATGGCAGTTTGGAGGTCAGAAACGCTTGAGAAACTCAAAATTTTCGCAGTTCTGATGCTCGAAACGAATAACTAGAACGGCCTAGGGGAAAAGTACGCATAATGTTGTAATCGGGCGAGTTTCTACTTTCAGATGCAACAGAAATTTTGCGGATTAGTCAATCCGTTCGCGAGATATGGCAGTTTGGAGGTAAGAAACGCTTGAGAAACTCAACATTTTCGCAGTTCTGATGCTCGAAATGAATAACTAGAACGGCCTAGGGGAAAAGTACGCATGCCGTTGTAATCGGGCGACTTTCTACTTTCAGATGCAACAGAAATTTTGCGGATTGGTCAATCCGTTCGCGAGATATGGCAGTTTGGATGTAAGTAACGGTTGGGAAACTCAAAATTTTCACAGTTCTGATGCTCGAAACGAATAACCAGAACGGCCTAGGGGAAAAGTACGCATACCGTTGTAATCGGGCGAGTTTCTACTTTCAGATGCAACAGAAATTTTGCGGATTGGTCAATCCGTTCGCGAGATATGGCAGTTTGTAGGTAAGAAACGCTTGAGAAACTCAACATTTTCGCAGTTCTGATGCTCGAAACGAATAACCAGAACGGCCTAGGGGAAAAGTACGCACACCGTTGTAATCGGGCGAGTTTGTACTTTCAGATGCAACAGAAATTTTGCGGATTGGTCAATCCGTTCGCGAGATATGGCAGTTTGGAGGTAAGAAACGCTTGAGAAACTCAAAATTTTCGCAGTTCTGATGCTCGAAACGAATAACTAGAACGGACTAGGGGAAAAGTACTCATACCGTTGTAATCGGGCGAGTTTCTACTTTCAGATGCAACAGAAATTTTGCGGACTGGTCAATCCGTTCGCGAGATACGGCAGTTTGGAGGTAAGCAACGCTTGAGAAACCCAAAATTTTCGCAGTTCTCATGCTCGAAGCGAGTAACTACAACGGCCTAGGGGAAAAGTACGCATTCCGATGTAATCGGGCGAGTTTCTACTTTCAGATGCAACAGAAATTTTGCGGATTAGTCAATCCGTTCGCGAGATATGGCAATTTGGAGGTAAGAAACGCTTGAAAAACTCAACATTTTCGCAGTTCTGATGCTCGAAATGAATAACTAGAACGGCCTAGGGGGAAAGTACGCATACCGTTGTAATCGGGCGACTTTCTACTTTCAGATGCAAAGAAATTTTGGAGATTGGTCAATCCGTTCGCGAGATATGGCAGTTTGGAGGTAAGAAACGGTTGAGAAACTCAAAATTATCACAGTTCTGATGCTCGAAACGAGTAACCAGAACGGCCTAGGGGAAAAGTACGCATACCGTTGTAATCGGGCGAGTTTCTACTTTCAGATGCAACAGAAATTTTGCGAATTGGTCAATCCGTTCGCGAGATATTGCAGTTTGGAGGTAAGCAACGCTTGAGAAACCCAAAATTTTCGCAGTTCTCATGCTCGAAGCGAGTAACTACAACGGCCTAGGGGAAAAGTACGCATTCCGATGTAATCGGGCGAGTTTCTACTTTCAGATGCAACAGAAATTTTGCGGATTGGTCAATCCGTTCGCGAGATATGGCAGTTTGGAGGTAAGAAACGCTTGAGAAACTCAACATTTTCGCAGTTCTGATGCTCGAAACGAATAACTAGAACGGCCTAGGGGAAAAGTACGCATACCGTTGTAATCGGGCGAGTTTCTACTTTCAGATGCAACAGAAATTTTGCGGATTAGTCAATCCGTTCGCGAGATATGGCAGTTTGGAGGTAAGAAACGCTTGAGAAACTCAACATTTTCGCAGTTCTGATGCTCGAAATGAATAACTAGAACGGCCTAGGGGAAAAGTACGCATACCGTTGTAATCGGGCGACTTTCTACTTTCAGATGCAACAGAAATTTTGCGGATTGGTCAATCCGTTCGCGAGATATGGCAGTTTGGAGGTAAGAAACGCTTGAGAAACTCAAAATTTTCGCAGTTCTGATGCTCGACAAGCATAACTAGAACGGTCTAGGGGGAAAGTACGCATACCGTTGTAATCGGGCGACTTTCTACTTTCAGATGCAAAGAAATTTTGGAGATTGGTCAATCCGTTCGCGAGATATGGCAGTTTGGAGGTAAGAAACGCTTGAGAAACTCAAAATTTTCGCAGTTCTGATGCTCGACAAGCATAACTAGAACGGTCTAGGGGGAAAGTACGCATACCGTTGTAATCGGGCGAGTTTCTACTTTCAGATGCAACAGAAATTTTGCGAATTGGTCAATCCGTTCGCGAGATATGGCAGTTTGGAGGTCAGAAACGCTTGAGAAACTCAAAATTTTCGCAGTTCTGATGCTCGAAACGAATAACTAGAACGGCCTAGGGGAAAAGTACGCATAATGTTGTAATCGGGCGAGTTTCTACTTTCAGATGCAACAGAAATTTTGCGGATTAGTCAATCCGTTCGCGAGATATGGCAGTTTGGAGGTAAGAAACGCTCGAGAAACTCAACATTTTCGCAGTTCTGATGCTCGAAATGAATAACTAGAACGGCCTAGGGGAAAAGTACGCATACCGTTGTAATCGGGCGACTTTCTACTTTCAGATGCAACAGAAATTTTGCGGATTGGTCAATCCGTTCGCGAGATATTGCAGTTTGGATGTAAGAAACGGTTGGGAAACTCAAAATTTTCACAGTTCTGATGCTCGAAACGAATAACCAGAACGGCCTAGGGGAAAAGTACGCATACCGTTGTAATCGGGCGAGTTTCTACTTTCAGATGCAACAGAAATTTTGCGGATTGGTCAATCCGTTCGCGAGATATGGCAGTTTGGAGGTCAGAAACGCTTGAGAAACTCAAAATTTTCGCAGTTCTGATGCTCGAAACGAATAACTAGAACGGCCTAGGGGAAAAGTACGCATAATGTTGTAATCGGGCGAGCTTCTACTTTCAGATGCAACAGAAATTTTGCGGATTAGTCAATCCGTTCGCGAGATATGGCAGTTTGGAGGTAAGAAACGCTTGAGAAACTCAACATTTTCGCAGTTCTGATGCTCGAAATGAATAACTAGAACGGCCTAGGGGAAAAGTACGCATACCGTTGTAATCGGGCGACTTTCTACTTTCAGATGCAACAGAAATTTTGCGGATTGGTCAATCCGTTCGCGAGATATGGCAGTTTGGATGTAAGAAACGGTTGGGAAACTCAAAATTTTCACAGTTCTGATGCTCGAAACGAATAACCAGAACGGCCTAGGGGAAAAGTACGCATACCGTTGTAATCGGGCGAGTTTCTACTTTCAGATGCAACAGAAATTTTGCGGATTGGTCAATCCGTTCGCGAGATATGGCAGTTTGTAGGTAAGAAACGCTTGAGAAACTCAACATTTTCGCAGTTCTGATGCTCGAAACGAATAACCAGAACGGCCTAGGGGAAAAGTACGCACACCGTTGTAATCGGGCGAGTTTGTACTTTCAGATGCAACAGAAATTTTGCGGATTGGTCAATCCGTTCGCGAGATATGGCAGTTTGGAGGTAAGAAACGCTTGAGAAACTCAAAATTTTCGCAGTTCTGATGCTCGAAACGAATAACTAGAACGGACTAGGGGAAAAGTACGCATACCGTTGTAATCGGGCGAGTTTCTACTTTCAGATGCAACAGAAATTTTGCGGACTGGTCAATCCGTTCGCGAGATACGGCAGTTTGGAGGTAAGCAACGCTTGAGAAACCCAAAATTTTCGCAGTTCTCATGCTCGAAGCGAGTAACTACAACGGCCTAGGGGAAAAGTACGCATTCCGATGTAATCGGGCGAGTTTCTACTTTCAGATGCAACAGAAATTTTGCGGATTAGTCAATCCGTTCGCGAGATATGGCAATTTGGAGGTAAGAAACGCTTGAGAAACTCAACATTTTCGCAGTTCTGATGCTCGAAATGAATAACTAGAACGGCCTAGGGGAGAAGTACGCATACCGTTGTAATCGGGCGACTTTCTACTTTCAGATGCAACAGAAATTTTGCGGATTGGTCAATCCGTTCGCGAGATATGGCAGTTTGGAGGTAAGAAACGCTTGAGAAACTCAAAATTTTCGCAGTTCTGATGCTCGACAAGCATAACTAGAACGGTCTAGGGGGAAAGTACGCATACCGTTGTAATCGGGCGACTTTCTACTTTCAGATGCAAAGAAATTTTGGAGATTGGTCAATCCGTTCGCGAGATATGGCAGTTTGGAGGTAAGAAACGGTTGAGAAACTCAAAATTATCACAGTTCTGATGCTCGAAACGAGTAACCAGAACGGCCTAGGGGAAAAGTACGCATACCGTTGTAATCGGGCGAGTTTCTACTTTCAGATGCAACAGAAATTTTGCGAATTGGTCAATCCGTTCGCGAGATATTGCAGTTTGGAGGTAAGCAACGCTTGATAAACCCAAAATTTTCGCAGTTCTCATGCTCGAAGCGAGTAACTACAACGGCCTAGGGGAAAAGTACGCATTCCGATGTAATCGGGCGAGTTTCTACTTTCAGATGCAACAGAAATTTTGCGGATTGGTCAATCCGTTCGCGAGATATGGCAGTTTGGAGGTAAGAAACGCTTGAGAAACTCAACATTTTCGCAGTTCTGATGCTCGAAACGAATAACTAGAACGGCCTAGGGGAAAAGTACGCATACCGTTGTAATCGGGCGAGTTTCTACTTTCAGATGCAACAGAAATTTTGGGGATTAGTCAATCCGTTCGCGAGATATGGCAGTTTGGAGGTAAGAAACGCTTGAGAAACTCAACATTTTCGCAGTTCTGATGCTCGAAATGAATAACTAGAACGGCCTAGGGGAAAAGTACGCATACCGTTGTAATCGGGCGACTTTCTACTTTCAGATGCAACAGAAATTTTGCGGATTGGTCAATCCGTTCGCGAGATATGGCAGTTTGGAGGTAAGAAACGCTTGAGAAACTCAAAATTTTCGCAGTTCTGATGCTCGACAAGCATAACTAGAACGGTCTAGGGGGAAAGTACGCATACCGTTGTAATCGGGCGACTTTCTACTTTCAGATGCAAAGAAATTTTGGAGATTGGTCAATCCGTTCGCGAGATATGGCAGTTTGGAGGTAAGAAACGGTTGAGAAACTCAAAATTATCACAGTTCTGATGCTCGAAACGAGTAACCAGAACGGCCTAGGGGAAAAGTACGCATACCGTTGTAATCGGGCGAGTTTCTACTTTCAGATGCAACAGAAATTTTGCGAATTGGTCAATCCGTTCGCGAGATATTGCAGTTTGGAGGTAAGCAACGCTTGAGAAACCCAAAATTTTCGCAGTTCTCATGCTCGAAGCGAGTAACTACAACGGCCTAGGGGAAAAGTACGCATTCCGATGTAATCGGGCGAGTTTCTACTTTCAGATGCAACAGAAATTTTGCGGATTGGTCAATCCGTTCGCGAGATATGGCAGTTTGGAGGTAAGAAACGCTTGAGAAACTCAACATTTTCGCAGTTCTGATGCTCGAAACGAATAACTAGAACGGCCTAGGGGAAAAGTACGCATACCGTTGTAATCGGGCGAGTTTCTACTTTCAGATGCAACAGAAATTTTGCGGATTAGTCAATCCGTTCGCGAGATATGGCAGTTTGGAGGTAAGAAACGCTTGAGAAACTCAACATTTTCGCAGTTCTGATGCTCGAAATGAATAACTAGAACGGCCTAGGGGAAAAGTACGCATACCGTTGTAATCGGGCGACTTTCTACTTTCAGATGCAACAGAAATTTTGCGGATTGGTCAATCCGTTCGCGAGATATGGCAGTTTGGAGGTAAGAAACGCTTGAGAAACTCAAAATTTTCGCAGTTCTGATGCTCGACAAGCATAACTAGAACGGTCTAGGGGGAAAGTACGCATACCGTTGTAATCGGGCGACTTTCTACTTTCAGATGCAAAGAAATTTTGGAGATTGGTCAATCCGTTCGCGAGATATGGCAGTTTGGAGGTAAGAAACGGATGAGAAACTCAAAATTATCACAGTTCTGATGCTCGAAACGAGTAACCAGAACGGCCTAGGGGAAAAGTACGCATACCGTTGTAATCGGGCGAGTTTCTACTTTCAGATGCAACAGAAATTTTGCGAATTGGTCAATCCGTTCGCGAGATATGGCAGTTTGGAGGTCAGAAACGCTTGAGAAACTCAAAATTTTCGCAGTTCTGATGCTCGAAACGAATAACTAGAACGGCCTAGGGGAAAAGTACGCATAATGTTGTAATCGGGCGAGTTTCTACTTTCAGATGCAACAGAAATTTTGCGGATTAGTCAATCCGTTCGCGAGATATGGCAGTTTGGAGGTAAGAAACGCTCGAGAAACTCAACATTATCGCAGTTCTGATGCTCGAAATGAATAACTAGAACGGCCTAGGGGAAAAGTACGCATACCGTTGTAATCGGGCGACTTTCTACTTTCAGATGCAACAGAAATTTTGCGGATTGGTCAATCCGTTCGCGAGATATGGCAGTTTGGATGTAAGAAACGGTTGGGAAACTCAAAATTTTCACAGTTCTGATGCTCGAAACGAATAACCAGAACGGCCTAGGGGAAAAGTACGCATACCGTTGTAATCGGGCGAGTTTCTACTTTCAGATGCAACAGAAATTTTGCGGATTGGTCAATCCGTTCGCGAGATATGGCAGTTTGGAAGTCAGAAACGCTTGAGAAACTCAAAATTTTCGCAGTTCTGATGCTCGAAACGAATAACTAGAACGGCCTAGGGGAAAAGTACGCATAATGTTGTAATCGGGCGAGTTTCTACTTTCAGATGCAACAGAAATTTTGCGGATTAGTCAATCCGTTCGCGAGATATGGCAGTTTGGAGGTAAGAAACGCTTGAGAAACTCAAAATTTTCGCAGTTCTGATGCTCGAAACGAATAATTAGAACGGACTAGGGGAAAAGTACGCATACCGTTGTAATCGGGCGAGTTTCTACTTTCAGATGCAACAGAAATTTTGCGGATTAGTCAATCCGTTCGCGAGATATGGCAGTTTGGAGGTAAGAAACGCTTGAGAAACTCAAAATTTTCGCAGTTCTGATGCTCGACAAGCATAACTAGAACGGTCTAGGGGGAAAGTACGCATACCGTTGTAATCGGGCGAGTTTGTACTTTCAGATGCAACAGAAATTTTGCGGATTGGTCAATCCGTTCGCGAGATATGGCAGTTTGGAGGTAAGAAACGCTTGAGAAACTCAAAATTTTCGCAGTTCTGATGCTCGAAACGAATAACTAGAACGGACTAGGGGAAAGGTACGCATACCGTTGTAATCGGGCGAGTTTCTACTTTCAGATGCAACAGAAATTTTGCGGACTGGTCAATCCGTTCGCGAGATATGGCAGTTTGGAGGTCAGAAACGCTTGAGAAACTCAAAATTTTCGCAGTTCTGATGCTCGAAACGAATAACTAGAACGGCCTAGGGGAAAAGTACGCATAATGTTGTAATCGGGCGAGTTTCTACTTTCAGATGCAACAGAAATTTTGCGGATTAGTCAATCCGTTCGCGAGATATGGCAGTTTGGAGGTAAGAAACGCTTGAGAAACTCAACATTTTCGCAGTTCTGATGCTCGAAATGAATAACTAGAACGGCCTAGGGGAAAAGTACGCATACCGTTGTAATCGGGCGACTTTCTACTTTCAGATGCAACAGAAATTTTGCGGATTGGTCAATCCGTTCGCGAGATATGGCAGTTTGGATGTAAGAAACGGTTGGGAAACTCAAAATTTTCACAGTTCTGATGCTCGAAACGAATAACCAGAACGGCCTAGGGGAAAAGTACGCATACCGTTGTAATCGGGCGAGTTTCTACTTTCAGATGCAACAGAAATTTTGCGGATTGGTCAATCCGTTCGCGAGATATGGCAGTTTGTAGGTAAGAAACGCTTGAGAAACTCAACATTTTCGCAGTTCTGATGCTCGAAACGAATAACCAGAACGACCTAGGGTAAAAGTACGCACACCGTTGTAATCGGGCGAGTTTGTACTTTCAGATGCAACAGAAATTTTGCGGATTGGTCAATCCGTTCGCGAGATATGGCAGTTTGGAGGTAAGAAACGCTTGAGAAACTCAAAATTTTCGCAGTTCTGATGCTCGAAACGCATAACTAGAACGGCCTAGGGGAAAAGTACGCATACCGTTGTAATCGGGCGACTTTCTACTTTCAGATGCAACAGAAATTTTGCGGATTGGTCAATCCGTTCGCGAGATATGGCAGTTTGGATGTAAGAAACGGTTGGGAAACTCAAAATTTTCACAGTTCTGATGCTCGAAACGAATAACCAGAACGGCCTAGGGGAAAAGTACGCATACCGTTGTAATCGGGCGAGTTTCTACTTTCAGATGCAACAGAAATTTTGCGGATTGGTCAATCCGTTCGCGAGATATGGCAGTTTGGAGGTCAGAAACGCTTGAGAAACTCAAAATTTTCGCAGTTCTGATGCTCGAAACGAATAACTAGAACGGCCTAGGGGAAAAGTACGCATAATGTTGTAATCGGGCGAGTTTCTACTTTCAGATGCAACAGAAATTTTGCGGATTAGTCAATCCGTTCGCGAGATATGGCAGTTTGGAGGTAAGAAACGCTTGAGAAACTCAACATTTTCGCAGTTCTGATGCTCGAAATGAATAACTAGAACGGCCTAGGGGAAAAGTACGCATACCGTTGTAATCGGGCGACTTTCTACTTTCAGATGCAACAGAAATTTTGCGGATTGGTCAATCCGTTCGCGAGATATGGCAGTTTGGATGTAAGAAACGGTTGGGAAACTCAAAATTTTCACAGTTCTGATGCTCGAAACGAATAACCAGAACGGCCTAGGGGAAAAGTACGCATACCGTTGTAATCGGGCGAGTTTCTACTTTCAGATGCAACAGAAATTTTGCGGATTGGTCAATCCGTTCGCGAGATATGGCAGTTTGTAGGTAAGAAACGCTTGAGAAACTCAACATTTTCGCAGTTCTGATGCTCGAAACGAATAACCAGAACGGCCTAGGGGAAAAGTACGCACACCGTTGTAATCGGGCGAGTTTGTACTTTCAGATGCAACAGAAATTTTGCGGATTGGTCAATCCGTTCGCGAGATATGGCAGTTTGGAGGTAAGAAACGCTTGAGAAACTCAAAATTTTCGCAGTTCTGATGCTCGAAACGAATAACTAGAACGGACTAGGGGAAAAGTACGCATACCGTTGTAATCGGGCGAGTTTCTACTTTCAGATGCAACAGAAATTTTGCGGACTGGTCAATCCGTTCGCGAGATACGGCAGTTTGGAGGTAAGCAACGCTTGAGAAACCCAAAATTTTCGCAGTTCTCATGCTCGAAGCGAGTAACTACAACGGCCTAGGGGAAAAGTACGCATTCCGATGTAATCGGGCGAGTTTCTACTTTCAGATGCAACAGAAATTTTGCGGATTAGTCAATCCGTTCGCGAGATATGGCAATTTGGAGGTAAGAAACGCTTGAGAAACTCAACATTTTCGCAGTTCTGATGCTCGAAATGAATAACTAGAACGGCCTAGGGGAGAAGTACGCATATCGTTGTAATCGGGCGACTTTCTACTTTCAGATGCAACAGAAATTTTGCGGATTGGTCAATCCGTTCGCGAGATATGGCAGTTTGGAGGTAAGAAACGCTTGAGAAACTCAAAATTTTCGCAGTTCTGATGCTCGACAAGCATAACTAGAACGGTCTAGGGGGAAAGTACGCATACCGTTGTAATCGGGCGACTTTCTACTTTCAGATGCAAAGAAATTTTGGAGATTGGTCAATCCGTTCGCGAGATATGGCAGTTTGGAGGTAAGAAACGGTTGAGAAACTCAAAATTATCACAGTTCTGATGCTCGAAACGAGTAACCAGAACGGCCTAGGGGAAAAGTACGCATACCGTTGTAATCGGGCGAGTTTCTACTTTCAGATGCAACAGAAATTTTGCGAATTGGTCAATCCGTTCGCGAGATATTGCAGTTTGGAGGTAAGCAACGCTTGATAAACCCAAAATTTTCGCAGTTCTCATGCTCGAAGCGAGTAACTACAACGGCCTAGGGGAAAAGTACGCATTCCCATGTAATCGGGCGAGTTTCTACTTTCAGATGCAACAGAAATTTTGCGGATTGGTCAATCCGTTCGCGAGATATGGCAGTTTGGAGGTAAGAAACGCTTGAGAAACTCAACATTTTCGCAGTTCTGATGCTCGAAACGAATAACTAGAACGGCCTAGGGGAAAAGTACGCATACCGTTGTAATCGGGCGAGTTTCTACTTTCAGATGCAACAGAAATTTTGGGGATTAGTCAATCCGTTCGCGAGATATGGCAGTTTGGAGGTAAGAAACGCTTGAGAAACTCAACATTTTCGCAGTTCTGATGCTCGAAATGAATAACTAGAACGGCCTAGGGGAAAAGTACGCATACCGTTGTAATCGGGCGACTTTCTACTTTCAGATGCAACAGAAATTTTGCGGATTGGTCAATCCGTTCGCGAGATATGGCAGTTTGGAGGTAAGAAACGCTTGAGAAACTCAAAATTTTCGCAGTTCTGATGCTCGACAAGCATAACTAGAACGGTCTAGGGGGAAAGTACGCATACCGTTGTAATCGGGCGACTTTCTACTTTCAGATGCAAAGAAATTTTGGAGATTGGTCAATCCGTTCGCGAGATATGGCAGTTTGGAGGTAAGAAACGGTTGAGAAACTCAAAATTATCACAGTTCTGATGCTCGAAACGAGTAACCAGAACGGCCTAGGGGAAAAGTACGCATACCGTTGTAATCGGGCGAGTTTCTACTTTCAGATGCAACAGAAATTTTGCGAATTGGTCAATCCGTTCGCGAGATATTGCAGTTTGGAGGTAAGCAACGCTTGAGAAACCCAAAATTTTCGCAGTTCTCATGCTCGAAGCGAGTAACTACAACGGCCTAGGGGAAAAGTACGCATTCCGATGTAATCGGGCGAGTTTCTACTTTCAGATGCAACAGAAATTTTGCGGATTGGTCAATCCGTTCGCGAGATATGGCAGTTTGGAGGTAAGAAACGCTTGAGAAACTCAACATTTTCGCAGTTCTGATGCTCGAAACGAATAACTAGAACGGCCTAGGGGAAAAGTACGCATACCGTTGTAATCGGGCGAGTTTCTACTTTCAGATGCAACAGAAATTTTGCGGATTAGTCAATCCGTTCGCGAGATATGGCAGTTTGGAAGTAAGAAACGCTTGAGAAACTCAACATTTTCGCAGTTCTGATGCTCGAAATGAATAACTAGAACGGCCTAGGGGAAAAGTACGCATACCGTTGTAATCGGGCGACTTTCTACTTTCAGATGCAACAGAAATTTTGCGGATTGGTCAATCCGTTCGCGAGATATGGCAGTTTGGAGGTAAGAAACGCTTGAGAAACTCAAAATTTTCGCAGTTCTGATGCTCGACAAGCATAACTAGAACGGTCTAGGGGGAAAGTACGCATACCGTTGTAATCGGGCGACTTTCTACTTTCAGATGCAAAGAAATTTTGGAGATTGGTCAATCCGTTCGCGAGATATGGCAGTTTGGAGGTAAGAAACGGATGAGAAACTCAAAATTATCACAGTTCTGATGCTCGAAACGAGTAACCAGAACGGCCTAGGGGAAAAGTACGCATACCGTTGTAATCGGGCGAGTTTCTACTTTCAGATGCAACAGAAATTTTGCGAATTGGTCAATCCGTTCGCGAGATATGGCAGTTTGGAGGTCAGAAACGCTTGAGAAACTCAAAATTTTCGCAGTTCTGATGCTCGAAACGAATAACTAGAACGGCCTAGGGGAAAAGTACGCATAATGTTGTAATCGGGCGAGTTTCTACTTTCAGATGCAACAGAAATTTTGCGGATTAGTCAATCCGTTCGCGAGATATGGCAGTTTGGAGGTAAGAAACGCTCGAGAAACTCAACATTTTCGCAGTTCTGATGCTCGAAATGAATAACTAGAACGGCCTAGGGGAAAAGTACGCATACCGTTGTAATCGGGCGACTTTCTACTTTCAGATGCAACAGAAATTTTGCGGATTGGTCAATCCGTTCGCGAGATATGGCAGTTTGGATGTAAGAAACGGTTGGGAAACTCAAAATTTTCACAGTTCTGATGCTCGAAACGAATAACCAGAACGGCCTAGGGGAAAAGTACGCATACCGTTGTAATCGGGCGAGTTTCTACTTTCAGATGCAACAGAAATTTTGCGGATTGGTCAATCCGTTCGCGAGATATGGCAGTTTGTAGGTAAGCAACGCTTGAGAAACTCAACATTTTCGCAGTTCTGATGCTCGAAACGAATAACCAGAACGGCCTAGGGGAAAAGTACGCACACCGTTGTAATCGGGCGAGTTTGTACTTTCAGATGCAACAGAAATTTTGCGGATTGGTCAATCCGTTCGCGAGATATGGCAGTTTGGAGGTAAGAAACGCTTGAGAAACTCAAAATTTTCGCAGTTCTGATGCTCGAAACGAATAACTAGAACGGACTAGGGGAAAGGTACGCATACCGTTGTAATCGGGCGAGTTTCTACTTTCAGATGCAACAGAAATTTTGCGGACTGGTCAATCCGTTCGCGAGATATGGCAGTTTGGAGGTCAGAAACGCTTGAGAAACTCAAAATTTTCGCAGTTCTGATGCTCGAAACGAATAACTAGAACGGCCTAGGGGAAAAGTACGCATAATGTTGTAATCGGGCGAGTTTCTACTTTCAGATGCAACAGAAATTTTGCGGATTAGTCAATCCGTTCGCGAGATATGGCAGTTTGGAGGTAAGAAACGCTTGAGAAACTCAACATTTTCGCAGTTCTGATGCTCGAAATGAATAACTAGAACGGCCTAGGGGAAAAGTACGCATACCGTTGTAATCGGGCGACTTTCTACTTTCAGATGCAACAGAAATTTTGCGGATTGGTCAATCCGTTCGCGAGATATGGCAGTTTGGATGTAAGAAACGGTTGGGAAACTCAAAATTTTCACAGTTCTGATGCTCGAAACGAATAACCAGAACGGCCTAGGGGAAAAGTACGCATACCGTTGTAATCGGGCGAGTTTCTACTTTCAGATGCAACAGAAATTTTGCGGATTGGTCAATCCGTTCGCGAGATATGGCAGTTTGTAGGTAAGAAACGCTTGAGAAACTCAACATTTTCGCAGTTCTGATGCTCGAAACGAATAACCAGAACGGCCTAGGGGAAAAGTACGCACACCGTTGTAATCGGGCGAGTTTGTACTTTCAGATGCAACAGAAATTTTGCGGATTGGTCAATCCGTTCGCGAGATATGGCAGTTTGGAGGTAAGAAACGCTTGAGAAACTCAAAATTTTCGCAGTTCTGATGCTCGAAACGAATAACTAGAACGGACTAGGGGAAAAGTACGCATACCGTTGTAATCGGGCGAGTTTCTACTTTCAGATGCAACAGAAATTTTGCGGACTGGTCAATCCGTTCGCGAGATACGGCAGTTTGGAGGTAAGCAACGCTTGAGAAACCCAAAATTTTCGCAGTTCTCATGCTCGAAGCGAGTAACTACAACGGCCTAGGGGAAAAGTACGCATTCCGATGTAATCGGGCGAGTTTCTACTTTCAGATGCAACAGAAATTTTGCGGATTAGTCAATCCGTTCGCGAGATATGGCAATTTGGAGGTAAGAAACGCTTGAGAAACTCAACATTTTCGCAGTTCTGATGCTCGAAATGAATAACTAGAACGGCCTAGGGGAGAAGTACGCATATCGTTGTAATCGGGCGACTTTCTACTTTCAGATGCAACAGAAATTTTGCGGATTGGTCAATCCGTTCGCGAGATATGGCAGTTTGGAGGTAAGAAACGCTTGAGAAACTCAAAATTTTCGCAGTTCTGATGCTCGACAAGCATAACTAGAACGGTCTAGGGGGAAAGTACGCATACCGTTGTAATCGGGCGACTTTCTACTTTCAGATGCAAAGAAATTTTGGAGATTGGTCAATCCGTTCGCGAGATATGGCAGTTTGGAGGTAAGAAACGGTTGAGAAACTCAAAATTATCACAGTTCTGATGCTCGAAACGAGTAACCAGAACGGCCTAGGGGAAAAGTACGCATACCGTTGTAATCGGGCGAGTTTCTACTTTCAGATGCAACAGAAATTTTGCGAATTGGTCAATCCGTTCGCGAGATATTGCAGTTTGGAGGTAAGCAACGCTTGATAAACCCAAAATTTTCGCAGTTCTCATGCTCGAAGCGAGTAACTACAACGGCCTAGGGGAAAAGTACGCATTCCCATGTAATCGGGCGAGTTTCTACTTTCAGATGCAACAGAAATTTTGCGGATTGGTCAATCCGTTCGCGAGATATGGCAGTTTGGAGGTAAGAAACGCTTGAGAAACTCAACATTTTCGCAGTTCTGATGCTCGAAACGAATAACTAGAACGGCCTAGGGGAAAAGTACGCATACCGTTGTAATCGGGCGAGTTTCTACTTTCAGATGCAACAGAAATTTTGGGGATTAGTCAATCCGTTCGCGAGATATGGCAGTTTGGAGGTAAGAAACGCTTGAGAAACTCAACATTTTCGCAGTTCTGATGCTCGAAATGAATAACTAGAACGGCCTAGGGGAAAAGTACGCATACCGTTGTAATCGGGCGACTTTCTACTTTCAGATGCAACAGAAATTTTGCGGATTGGTCAATCCGTTCGCGAGATATGGCAGTTTGGAGGTAAGAAACGCTTGAGAAACTCAAAATTTTCGCAGTTCTGATGCTCGACAAGCATAACTAGAACGGTCTAGGGGGAAAGTACGCATACCGTTGTAATCGGGCGACTTTCTACTTTCAGATGCAAAGAAATTTTGGAGATTGGTCAATCCGTTCGCGAGATATGGCAGTTTGGAGGTAAGAAACGGTTGAGAAACTCAAAATTATCACAGTTCTGATGCTCGAAACGAGTAACCAGAACGGCCTAGGGGAAAAGTACGCATACCGTTGTAATCGGGCGAGTTTCTACTTTCAGATGCAACAGAAATTTTGCGAATTGGTCAATCCGTTCGCGAGATATTGCAGTTTGGAGGTAAGCAACGCTTGAGAAACCCAAAATTTTCGCAGTTCTCATGCTCGAAGCGAGTAACTACAACGGCCTAGGGGAAAAGTACGCATTCCGATGTAATCGGGCGAGTTTCTACTTTCAGATGCAACAGAAATTTTGCGGATTGGTCAATCCGTTCGCGAGATATGGCAGTTTGGAGGTAAGAAACGCTTGAGAAACTCAACATTTTCGCAGTTCTGATGCTCGAAACGAATAACTAGAACGGCCTAGGGGAAAAGTACGCATACCGTTGTAATCGGGCGAGTTTCTACTTTCAGATGCAACAGAAATTTTGCGGATTAGTCAATCCGTTCGCGAGATATGGCAGTTTGGAAGTAAGAAACGCTTGAGAAACTCAACATTTTCGCAGTTCTGATGCTCGAAATGAATAACTAGAACGGCCTAGGGGAAAAGTACGCATACCGTTGTAATCGGGCGACTTTCTACTTTCAGATGCAACAGAAATTTTGCGGATTGGTCAATCCGTTCGCGAGATATGGCAGTTTGGAGGTAAGAAACGCTTGAGAAACTCAAAATTTTCGCAGTTCTGATGCTCGACAAGCATAACTAGAACGGTCTAGGGGGAAAGTACGCATACCGTTGTAATCGGGCGACTTTCTACTTTCAGATGCAAAGAAATTTTGGAGATTGGTCAATCCGTTCGCGAGATATGGCAGTTTGGAGGTAAGAAACGGATGAGAAACTCAAAATTATCACAGTTCTGATGCTCGAAACGAGTAACCAGAACGGCCTAGGGGAAAAGTACGCATACCGTTGTAATCGGGCGAGTTTCTACTTTCAGATGCAACAGAAATTTTGCGAATTGGTCAATCCGTTCGCGAGATATGGCAGTTTGGAGGTCAGAAACGCTTGAGAAACTCAAAATTTTCGCAGTTCTGATGCTCGAAACGAATAACTAGAACGGCCTAGGGGAAAAGTACGCATAATGTTGTAATCGGGCGAGTTTCTACTTTCAGATGCAACAGAAATTTTGCGGATTAGTCAATCCGTTCGCGAGATATGGCAGTTTGGAGGTAAGAAACGCTCGAGAAACTCAACATTTTCGCAGTTCTGATGCTCGAAATGAATAACTAGAACGGCCTAGGGGAAAAGTACGCATACCGTTGTAATCGGGCGACTTTCTACTTTCAGATGCAACAGAAATTTTGCGGATTGGTCAATCCGTTCGCGAGATATGGCAGTTTGGATGTAAGAAACGGTTGGGAAACTCAAAATTTTCACAGTTCTGATGCTCGAAACGAATAACCAGAACGGCCTAGGGGAAAAGTACGCATACCGTTGTAATCGGGCGAGTTTCTACTTTCAGATGCAACAGAAATTTTGCGGATTGGTCAATCCGTTCGCGAGATATGGCAGTTTGTAGGTAAGCAACGCTTGAGAAACTCAACATTTTCGCAGTTCTGATGCTCGAAACGAATAACCAGAACGGCCTAGGGGAAAAGTACGCACACCGTTGTAATCGGGCGAGTTTGTACTTTCAGATGCAACAGAAATTTTGCGGATTGGTCAATCCGTTCGCGAGATATGGCAGTTTGGAGGTAAGAAACGCTTGAGAAACTCAAAATTTTCGCAGTTCTGATGCTCGAAACGAATAACTAGAACGGACTAGGGGAAAGGTACGCATACCGTTGTAATCGGGCGAGTTTCTACTTTCAGATGCAACAGAAATTTTGCGGACTGGTCAATCCGTTCGCGAGATATGGCAGTTTGGAGGTCAGAAACGCTTGAGAAACTCAAAATTTTCGCAGTTCTGATGCTCGAAACGAATAACTAGAACGGCCTAGGGGAAAAGTACGCATAATGTTGTAATCGGGCGAGTTTCTACTTTCAGATGCAACAGAAATTTTGCGGATTAGTCAATCCGTTCGCGAGATATGGCAGTTTGGAGGTAAGAAACGCTTGAGAAACTCAACATTTTCGCAGTTCTGATGCTCGAAATGAATAACTAGAACGGCCTAGGGGAAAAGTACGCATACCGTTGTAATCGGGCGACTTTCTACTTTCAGATGCAACAGAAATTTTGCGGATTGGTCAATCCGTTCGCGAGATATGGCAGTTTGGATGTAAGAAACGGTTGGGAAACTCAAAATTTTCACAGTTCTGATGCTCGAAACGAATAACCAGAACGGCCTAGGGGAAAAGTACGCATACCGTTGTAATCGGGCGAGTTTCTACTTTCAGATGCAACAGAAATTTTGCGGATTGGTCAATCCGTTCGCGAGATATGGCAGTTTGTAGGTAAGAAACGCTTGAGAAACTCAACATTTTCGCAGTTCTGATGCTCGAAACGAATAACCAGAACGACCTAGGGTAAAAGTACGCACACCGTTGTAATCGGGCGAGTTTGTACTTTCAGATGCAACAGAAATTTTGCGGATTGGTCAATCCGTTCGCGAGATATGGCAGTTTGGAGGTAAGAAACGCTTGAGAAACTCAAAATTTTCGCAGTTCTGATGCTCGAAACGCATAACTAGAACGGACTAGGGGAAAAGTACGCATACCGTTGTAATCGGGCGAGTTTCTACTTTCAGATGCAACAGAAATTTTGCGGACTGGTCAATCCGTTCGCGAGATATGGCAGTTTGGAGGTAAGAAACGCTTGAGAAACTCAAAATTTTCGCAGTTCTGATGCTCGAAACGAATAACTAGAACGGACTAGGGGAATAGTACGCATACCGTTGTAATCGGGCGAGTTTCTACTTTCAGATGCAACAGAAATTTTGCGGATTAGTCAATCCGTTCGCGAGATATGGCAGTTTGGAGGTAAGAAACGCTTGAGAAACTCAAAATTTTCGCAGTTCTGATGCTCGACAAGCATAACTAGAACGGTCTAGGGGGAAAGTACGCATAGCGTTGTAATCGGGCGACTTTCTACTTTCAGATGCAACAGAAATTTTGGAGATTGGTCAATCCGTTAGCGAGATATGGCAGATTGGAGGTAAGAAACGGTTGAGAAACTCAAAATTATCACAGTCCTGATGCTCGAAACGAGTAACCAGAACGGCCTAGGGGAAAAGTACGCATACCGTTGTAATCGGGCGAGTTTCTACTTTCAGATGCAACAGAAATTTTGCGAATTGGTCAATCCGTTCGCGAGATATGGCAGTTTGTAGGTAAGAAACGCTTGAGAAACTCAACATTTTCGCAGTTCTGATGCTCGAAACGAATAACCAGAACGGCCTAGGAGAAAAGTAGGCACACCGTTGTAATCGGGCGAGTTTGTACTTTCAGATGCAACAGAAATTTTGCGGATTGGTCAATCCGTTCGCGAGATGTGGCAGTTTGGAGGTAAGAAACGCTTGAGAAACTCAAAAGTATCGCAGTTCTGATGCTCGAAACGAATAACTAGAACGGACTAGGGGAAAAGTACGCATACCGTTGTAATCGGGCGAGTTTCTACTTTCAGATGCAACAGAAATTTTGCGGATTGGTCAATCCGTTCGCGAGATATGGCAGTTTGGATGTAAGAAACGGTTGGGAAACTCAAAATTTTCACAGTTCTGATGCTCGAAACGAATAACCAGAACGGCCTAGGGGAAAAGTACGCATACCGTTGTAATCGGGCGAGTTTCTACTTTCAGATGCAACAGAAATTTTGCGGATTGGTCAATCCGTTCGCGAGATATGGCAGTTTGTAGGTAAGAAACGCTTGAGAAACTCAACATTTTCGCAGTTCTGATGCTCGAAACGAGCAACCAGAACGGCCTAGGGGAAAAGTACGCACACCGTTGTAATCGGGCGAGTTCGTACTTTCAGATGCAACAGAAATTTTGCGGATTGGTCAATCCGTTCGCGAGATATGGCAGTTTGGAGGTAAGAAACGCTTGAGAAACTCAAAATTTTCGCAGTTCTGATGCTCGAAACGAATAACTAGAACGGACTAGGGGAAAAGTACGCATACCGTTGTAATCGGGCGAGTTTCTACTTTCAGATGCAACAGAAATTTTGCGGACTGGTCAATCCGTTCGCGAGATATGGCAGTTTGGAGGTAAGAAACGCATGAGAAACTCAACATTTTCGCAGTTCTGATGCTCGAAATGAATAACTAGAACGGCCTAGGGGAAAAGTACGCATACCGTTGTAAGCGGGCGACTTTCTACTTTCAGATGCAACAGAAATTTTGCGGATTGGTCAATCCGTTCGCGAGATATGGCAGTTTGGAGGTAAGAAACGCTTGAGAAACTCAAAATTTTCGCAGTTCTGATGCTCGACAAGCATAACTAGAACGGTCTAGGGGGAAAGTACGCATACCGTTGTAATCGGGCGACTTTCTACTTTCAGATGCAAAGAAATTTTGGAGATTGGTCAATCCGTTCGCGAGATATGGCAGTTTGGAGGTAAGAAACGGTTGAGAAACTCAAAATTATCACAGTTCTGATGCTCGAAACGAGCAACCAGAACGGCCTAGGGGAAAAGTACGCATACCGTTGTAATCGGGCGAGTTTCTACTTTCAGATGCAACAGAAATTTTGCGAATTGGTCAATCCGTTCGCGAGATATGGCAGTTTGGAGGTCAGAAACGCTTGAGAAACTCAAAATTTTCGCAGTTCTGATGCTCGAAACGAATAACTAGAACGGCCTAGGGGAAAAGTACGCATAATGTTGTAATCGGGCGAGTTTCTACTTTCAGATGCAACAGAAATTTTGCGGATTAGTCAATCCGTTCGCGAGATATGGCAGTTTGGAGGTAAGAAACGCTTGAGAAACTCAACATTTTCGCAGTTCTGATGCTCGAAATGAATAACTAGAACGGCCTAGGGGAAAAGTACGCATACCGTTGTAATCGGGCGACTTTCTACTTTCAGATGCAACAGAAATTTTGCGGATTGGTCAATCCGTTCGCGAGATATGGCAGTTTGGATGTAAGAAACGGTTGGGAAACTCAAAATTTTCACAGTTCTGATGCTCGAAACGAATAACCAGAACGGCCTAGGGGAAAAGTACGCATACCGTTGTAATCGGGCGAGTTTCTACTTTCAGATGCAACAGAAATTTTGCGGATTGGTCAATCCGTTCGCGAGATATGGCAGTTTGTAGGTAAGAAACGCTTGAGAAACTCAACATTTTCGCAGTTCTGATGCTCGAAACGAATAACCAAAACGGCCTAGGGGAAAAGTACGCACACCGTTGTAATCGGCCGAGTTTGTACTTTCAGATGCAACAGAAATTTTGCGGATTGGTCAATCCGTTCGCGAGATATGGCAGTTTGGAGGTAAGAAACGCTTGAGAAACTCAAAATTTTCGCAGTTCTGATGCTCGAAACGAATAACTAGAACGGACTAGGGGAAAAGTACGCATACCGTTGTAATCGGGCGAGTTTCTACTTTCAGATGCAACAGAAATTTTGCGGACTGGTCAATCCGTTCGCGAGATATGGCAGTTTGGAGGTAAGAAACGCTTGAGAAACTCAACATTTTCGCAGTTCTGATGCTCGAAATGAATAACTAGAACGGCCTAGGGGAAAAGTACGCATACCGTTGTAAGCGGGCGACTTTCTACTTTCAGATGCAACAGAAATTTTGCGGATTGGTCAATCCGTTCTCGAGATATGGCAGTTTGGAGGTAAGAAACGGTTGAGAAACTCAAAATTATCACAGTTCTGATGCTCGAAACGAGTAACCAGAACGGTCTAGGGGAAAAGTACGCATACCGTTGTAATCGGGCGAGTTTCTACTTTCAGATGCAACAGAAATTTTGCGGATTGGTCAATCCGTTCGCGAGATATGGCAGTTTGTAGGTAAGAAACGCTTGAGAAACTCAACATTTTCGCAGTTCTGATGCTCGAAATGAATAACTAGAACGGCCTAGGGGAAAAGTACGCATACCGTTGTAATCGGGCGAGTTTCTACTTTCAGATGCAACAGAAATTTTGCGGACTGGTCAATCCGTTCGCGAGATATGGCAGTTTGGAGGTAAGAAACGCTTGAGAATCTCAAAATTTTCGCAGTTCTGATGCTCGAAACGAATAACTAGAACGGACTAGGGGAAAAGTACGCATACCGTTGTAATCGGGCGAGTTTCTACTTTCAGATGCAACAGAAATTTTGCGGATTAGTCAATCCGTTCGCGAGATATGGCAGTTTGGAGGTAAGAAACGCTTGAGAAACTCAAAATTTTCGCAGTTCTGATGCTCGACAAGCATAACTAGAACGGTCTAGGGGGAAAGTACGCATACCGTTGTAATCGGGCGACTTTCTACTTTCAGATGCAAAGAAATTTTGGAGATTGGTCAATCCGTTCGCGAGATATGGCAGTTTGGAGGTAAGAAACGGTTGAGAAACTCAAAATTATCACAGTTCTGATGCTCGAAACGAGTAACCAGAACGGTCTAGGGGAAAAGTACGCATACCGTTGTAATCGGGCGAGTTTCTACTTTCAGATGCAACAGAAATTTTGCGGATTGGTCAATCCGTTCGCGAGATATGGCAGTTTGGATGTAAGAAACGGTTGGGAAACACAAAATTTTCACAGTTCTGATGCTCGAAACGAATAACCAGAACGGCCTAGGGGAAAAGTACGCATACCGTTGTAATCGGGCGAGTTTCTACTTTCAGATGCAACAGAAATTTTGCGGATTGGTCAATCCGTTCGCGAGATATGGCAGTTTGTAGGTAAGAAACGCTTGAGAAACTCAACATTTTCGCAGTTCTGATGCTCGAAACGAATAACCAGAACGGCCTAGGGGAAAAGTACGCACACCGTTGTAATCGGGCGAGTTTGTACTTTCAGATGCAACAGAAATTTTGCGGATTGGTCAATCCGTTCGCGAGATATGGCAGTTTGGAGGTAAGAAACGCTTGAGAAACTCAAAATTTTCGCAGTTCTGATGCTCGAAACGAATAACTAGAACGGACTAGGGGAAAAGTACGCATACCGTTGTAATCGGGCGAGTTTCTACTTTCAGATGCAACAGAAATTTTGCGGACTGGTCAATCCGTTCGCGTGATATGGCAGTTTGGAGGTAAGAAACGCTTGAGAAACTCAAAATTTTCGCAGTTCTGATGCTCGAAACGAATAACTAGAACGGACTAGGGGAAAAGTACGCATACCGTTGTAATCGGGCGAGTTTCTACTTTCAGATGCAACAGAAATTTTGCGGATTAGTCAATCCGTTCGCGAGATATGGCAGTTTGGAGGTAAGAAACGCTTGAGAAACTCAAAATTTTCGCAGTTCTGATGCTCGACAAGCATAACTAGAACGGACTAGGGGGAAAGTACGCATACCGTTGTAATCGGGCGACTTTCTACTTTCAAATGCAAAGAAATTTTGGAGATTGGTCAATCCGTTCGAGAGATATGGCAGTTTGGAGGTAAGCAACGCTTGAGAAACCCAAAATTTTCGCAGTTCTCATGCTCGAAGCGAGTAACTACAACGGCCTAGGGGAAAAGTACGCATACCGTTGTAATCGGGCGAGTTTCTACTTTCAGATGCAACAGAAATTTTGCGGATTGGTCAATCCGTTCGCGAGATATGGCAGTTTGGATGTAAGAAACGCTTGAGAAACTCAAAATTTTCACAGTTCTGATGCTCGAAACGAATAACCAGAACGGCCTAGGGGAAAAGTACGCACACCGTTGTAATCGGGCGAGTTTGTACTTTCAGATGCAACAGTAATTTTGCGGATTGGTCAATCCGTTCGCGAGATATGGCAGTTTGGAGGTAAGAAACGCTTGAGAAACTCAAAATTTTCGCAGTTCTGATGCTCGAAACGAATAACTAGAACGGACTAGGGGAAAAGTACGCATACCGTTGTAATCGGGCGAGTTTCTACTTTCAGATGCAACAGAAATTTTGCGGACTGGTCAATCCGTTCGCGAGATATGGCAGTTTGGAGGTAAGAAACGCTTGAGAAACTCAAAATTTTCGCAGTTCTGATGCTCGAAACGAATAACTAGAACGGACTAGGGGAAAAGTACGCATACCGTTGTAATCGGGCGAGTTTCTACTTTCAGATGCAACAGAAATTTTGCGGATTGGTTAATCCGTTCGCGAGATATGGCAGTTTGGAGGTAAGAAACGCTTGAGAAACTCAAAATTTTCGCAGTTCTGATGCTCGACAAGCATAACCAGAACGGCCTAGGGGAAAAGTACGCACACCGTTGTAATCGGCCGAGTTTGTACTTTCAGATGCAACAGAAATTTTGCGGATTGGTCAATCCGTTCGCGAGATATGGCAGTTTGGAGGTAAGAAACGCTTGAGAAACTCAAAATTTTCGCAGTTCTGATGCTCGAAACGAATAACTAGAACGGACTAGGGGAAAAGTACGCATACCGTTGTAATCGGGCGAGTTTCTACTTTCAGATGCAACAGAAATTTTGCGGACTGGTCAATCCGTTCGCGAGATATGGCAGTTTCGAGGTAAGAAACGCTTGAGAATCTCAAAATTTTCGCAGTTCTGATGCTCGAAACGAATAACTAGAACGGACTAGGGGAAAAGTACGCATACCGTTGTAATCGGGCGAGTTTCTACTTTCAGATGCAACAGAAATTTTGCGGATTAGTTAATCCGTTCGCGAGATATGGCAGTTTGGAGGTAAGAAACGCTTGAGAAACACAAAATTTTCGCAGTTCTGATGCTCGACAAGCATAACTAGAACGGTCTAGGGGGAAAGTACGCATACCGTTGTAATCGGGCGACTTTCTACTTTCAGATGCAAAGAAATTTTGGAGATTGGTCAATCCGTTCGCGAGATATGGCAGTTTGGAGGTAAGAAACGGTTGAGAAACTCAAAATTATCACAGTTCTGATGCTCGAAACGAGTAACCAGAACGGTCTAGGGGAAAAGTACGCATACCGTTGTAATCGGGCG
Source organism: Ptiloglossa arizonensis (assembly GCF_051014685.1). Lineage (NCBI taxonomy): Eukaryota > Metazoa > Arthropoda > Insecta > Hymenoptera > Colletidae > Ptiloglossa > Ptiloglossa arizonensis. Next base: position 175,525 of record NW_027478642.1, on the reverse strand, counting down.
AGTTTCTACTTTCAGATGCAACAGAAATTTTGCGGATTGGTCAATCCGTTCGCGAGATATGGCAGTTTGGATGTAAGAAACGGTTGGGAAACACAAAATTTTCACAGTTCTGATGCTCGAAACGAATAACCAGAACGGCCTAGGGGAAAAGTACGCATACCGTTGTAATCGGGCGAGTTTCTACTTTCAGATGCAACAGAAATTTTGCGGATTGGTCAATCCGTTCGCGAGATATGGCAGTTTGGAGGTAAGAAACGCTTGAGAAACACAAAATTTTCGCAGTTCTGATGCTCGACAAGCATAACTAGAACGGTCTAGGGGGAAAGTACGCATACCGTTGTAATCGGGCGACTTTCTACTTTCAGATGCAAAGAAATTTTGGAGATTGGTCAATCCGTTCGCGAGATATGGCAGTTTGGAGGTAAGAAACGGTTGAGAAACTCAAAATTATCACAGTTCTGATGCTCGAAACGAGTAACCAGAACGGTCTAGGGGAAAAGTACGCATACCGTTGTAATCGGGCGAGTTTCTACTTTCAGATGCAACAGAAATTTTGCGGATTGGTCAATCCGTTCGCGAGATATGGCAGTTTGGATGTAAGAAACGCTTGAGAAACACAAAATTTTCGCAGTTCTGATGCTCGACAAGCATAACCAGAACGGCCTAGGGGAAAAGTACGCACACCGTTGTAATCGGGCGAGTTTCTACTTTCAGATGCAACAGAAATTTTGCGGACTGGTCAATCCGTTCGCGAGATGTGGCAGTTTCGAGGTAAGAAACGCTTGAGAATCTCAAAATTTTCGCAGTTCTGATGCTCGAAACGAATAACTAGAACGGACTAGGGGAAAAGTACGCATACCGTTGTAATCGGGCGAGTTTCTACTTTCAGATGCAACAGAAATTTTGCGGATTAGTTAATCCGTTCGCGAGATATGGCAGTTTGGAGGTAAGAAACGCTTGAGAAACTCAACATTTTCGCAGTTCTGATGCTCGAAACGAATAACCAGAACGGCCTAGGGGAAAAGTACGCACACCGTTGTAATCGGGCGAGTTTGTACTTTCAGATGCAACAGAAATTTTGCGGATTGGTCAATCCGTTCGCGAGATATGGCAGTTTGGAGGTAAGAAACGCTTGAGAAACTCAAAATTTTCGCAGTTCTGATGCTCGAAACGAATAACTAGAACGGACTAGGGGAAAAGTACGCATACCGTTGTAATCGGGCGAGTTTCTACTTTCAGATGCAACAGAAATTTTGCGGACTGGTCAATCCGTTCGCGTGATATGGCAGTTTGGAGGTAAGAAACGCTTGAGAAACTCAAAATTTTCGCAGTTCTGATGCTCGAAACGAATAACTAGAACGGACTAGGGGAAAAGTACGCATACCGTTGTAATCGGGCGAGTTTCTACTTTCAGATGCAACAGAAATTTTGCGGATTAGTCAATCCGTTCGCGAGATATGGCAGTTTGGAGGTAAGAAACGCTTGAGAAACTCAAAATTTTCGCAGTTCTGATGCTCGACAAGCATAACTAGAACGGACTAGGGGGAAAGTACGCATACCGTTGTAATCGGGCGACTTTCTACTTTCAAATGCAAAGAAATTTTGGAGATTGGTCAATCCGTTCGAGAGATATGGCAGTTTGGAGGTAAGCAACGCTTGAGAAACCCAAAATTTTCGCAGTTCTCATGCTCGAAGCGAGTAACTACAACGGCCTAGGGGAAAAGTACGCATACCGTTGTAATCGGGCGAGTTTCTACTTTCAGATGCAACAGAAATTTTGCGGATTGGTCAATCCGTTCGCGAGATATGGCAGTTTGGATGTAAGAAACGGTTGGGAAACTCAAAATTTTCACAGTTCTGATGCTAGAAACGAATAACCAGAACGGCCTAGGGGAAAAGTACGCATACCGTTGTAATCGGGCGAGTTTCTACTTTCGGATGCAACAGAAATTTTGCGGATTGGTCAATCCGTTCGCGAGATATGGCAGTTTGTAGGTAAGAAACGCTTGAGAAACTCAACATTTTCGCAGTTCTGATGCTCGAAACGAATAACCAGAACGGCCTAGGGGAAAAGTACGCACACCGTTGTAATCGGGCGAGTTTGTACTTTCAGATGCAACAGAAATTTTGCGGATTGGTCAATCCGTTCGCGAGATATGGCAGTTTGGAGGTAAGAAACGCTTGAGAAACTCAAAATTTTCGCAGTTCTGATGCTCGAAACGAATAACTAGAACGGACTAGGGGAAAAGTACGCATACCGTTGTAATCGGGCGAGTTTCTACTTTCAGATGCAACAGAAATTTTGCGGACTGGTCAATCCGTTCGCGTGATATGGCAGTTTGGAGGTAAGAAACGCTTGAGAAACTCAAAATTTTCGCAGTTCTGATGCTCGAAACGAATAACTAGAACGGACTAGGGGAAAAGTACGCATACCGTTGTAATCGGGCGAGTTTCTACTTTCAGATGCAACAGAAATTTTGCGGATTAGTCAATCCGTTCGCGAGATATGGCAGTTTGGAGGTAAGAAACGCTTGAGAAACTCAAAATTTTCGCAGTTCTGATGCTCGACAAGCATAACTAGAACGGACTAGGGGGAAAGTACGCATACCGTTGTAATCGGGCGACTTTCTACTTTCAGATGCAAAGAAATTTTGGAGATTGGTCAATCCGTTCGAGAGATATGGCAGTTTGGAGGTAAGCAACGCTTGAGAAACCCAAAATTTTCGCAGTTCTCATGCTCGAAGCGAGTAACTACAACGGCCTAGGGGAAAAGTACGCATACCGTTGTAATCGGGCGAGTTTCTACTTTCAGATGCAACAGAAATTTTGCGGATTGGTCAATCCGTTCGCGAGATATGGCAGTTTGGATGTAAGAAACGGTTGGGAAACTCAAAATTTTCACAGTTCTGATGCTAGAAACGAATAACCAGAACGGCCTAGGGGAAAAGTACGCATACCGTTGTAATCGGGCGAGTTTCTACTTTCAGATGCAACAGAAATTTTGCGGATTGGTCAATCCGTTCGCGAGATATGGCAGTTTGTAGGTAAGAAACGCTTGAGAAACTCAACATTTTCGCAGTTCTGATGCTCGAAACGAATAACCAGAACGGCCTAGGGGAAAAGTACGCACACCGTTGTAATCGGCCGAGTTTGTACTTTCAGATGCAACAGAAATTTTGCGGATTGGTCAATCCGTTCGCGAGATATGGCAGTTTGGAGGTAAGAAACGCTTGAGAAACTCAAAATTTTCGCAGTTCTGATGCTCGAAACGAATAACTAGAACGGACTAGGGGAAAAGTACGCATACCGTTGTAATCGGGCGAGTTTCTACTTTCAGATGCAACAGAAATTTTGCGGACTGGTCAATCCGTTCGCGAGATATGGCAGTTTGGAGGTAAGAAACGCTTGAGAAACTCAAAATTTTCGCAGTTCTGATGCTCGAAACGAATAACTAGAACGGACTAGGGGAAAAGTACGCATACCGTTGTAATCGGGCGAGTTTCTACTTTCAGATGCAACAGAAATTTTGCGGATTAGTCAATCCGTTCGCGAGATATGGCAGTTTGGAGGTAAGAAACGCTTGAGAAACTCAAAATTTTCGCAGTTCTGATGCTCGACAAGCATAACTAGAACGGTCTAGGGGGAAAGTACGCATACCGTTGTAATCGGGCGACTTTCTACTTTCAGATGCAAAGAAATTTTGGAGATTGGTCAATCCGTTCGCGAGATATGGCAGTTTGGAGGTAAGAAACGGTTGAGAAACTCAAAATTATCACAGTTCTGATGCTCGAAACGAGTAACCAGAACGGTCTAGGGGAAAAGTACGCATACCGTTGTAATCGGGCGAGTTTCTACTTTCAGATGCAACAGAAATTTTGCGGATTGGTCAATCCGTTCGCGAGATATGGCAGTTTGGATGTAAGAAACGGTTGGGAAACACAAAATTTTCACAGTTCTGATGCTCGAAACGAATAACCAGAACGGCCTAGGGGAAAAGTACGCATACCGTTGTAATCGGGCGAGTTTCTACTTTCAGATGCAACAGAAATTTTGCGGATTGGTCAATCCGTTCGCGAGATATGGCAGTTTGTAGGTAAGAAACGCTTGAGAAACTCAACATTTTCGCAGTTCTGATGCTCGAAACGAATAACCAGAACCGCCTAGGGGAAAAGTACGCACACCGTTGTAATCGGGCGAGTTTGTACTTTCAGATGCAACAGAAATTTTGCGGATTGGTCAATCCGTTCGCGAGATATGGCAGTTTGGAGGTAAGAAACGCTTGAGAAACTCAAAATTTTCGCAGTTCTGATGCTCGAAACGAATAACTAGAACGGACTAGGGGAAAAGTACGCATACCGTTGTAATCGGGCGAGTTTCTACTTTCGGATGCAACAGAAATTTTGCGGACTGGTCAATCCGTTCGCGTGATATGGCAGTTTGGAGGTAAGAAACGCTTGAGAAACTCAAAATTTTCGCAGTTCTGATGCTCGAAACGAATAACTAGAACGGACTAGGGGAAAAGTACGCATACCGTTGTAATCGGGCGAGTTTCTACTTTCAGATGCAACAGAAATTTTGCGGATTAGTCAATCCGTTCGCGAGATATGGCAGTTTGGAGGTAAGAAACGCTTGAGAAACTCAAAATTTTCGCAGTTCTGATGCTCGACAAGCATAACTAGAACGGACTAGGGGGAAAGTACGCATACCGTTGTAATCGGGCGACTTTCTACTTTCAGATGCAAAGAAATTTTGGAGATTGGTCAATCCGTTCGAGAGATATGGCAGTTTGGAGGTAAGCAACGCTTGAGAAACCCAAAATTTTCGCAGTTCTCATGCTCGAAGCGAGTAACTACAACGGCCTAGGGGAAAAGTACGCATACCGTTGTAATCGGGCGAGTTTCTACTTTCAGATGCAACAGAAATTTTGCGGATTGGTCAATCCGTTCGCGAGATATGGCAGTTTGGAGGTAAGAAACGCTTGAGAAACTCAAAATTTTCGCAGTTCTGATGCTCGAAACGAATAACTAGAACGGACTAGGGGAAAAGTACGCATACCGTTGTAATCGGGCGAGTTTCTACTTTCAGATGCAACAGAAATTTTGCGGACTGGTCAATCCGTTCGCGAGATATGGCAGTTTGGAGGTAAGCAACGCTTGAGAAACCCAGAATTTTCGCAGTTCTCATGCTCGAAGCGAGTAACTACAACGGCCTAGGGGAAAAGTACGCATACCGTTGTAATCGGGCGAGTTTCTACTTTCAGATGCAACAGAAATTTTGCGGATTGGTCAATCCGTTCGCGAGATATGGCAGTTTGGAGGTAAGAAACGCTTGTGAAACTCAAAATTTTCGCAGTTCTGATGCTCGACAAGCATAACTAGAACGGTCTAGGGGAACAGTACGCATACTGTTGTAATCGGGCGAGTTTCTACTTTCAGATGCAACAGAAATTTTGCGGATTGGTCAATCCGTTCGCGAGATATGGCAGTTTGTAGGTAAGAAACGCTTGAGAAACTCAACATTTTCGCAGTTCTGATGCTCGAAACGAATAACTAGAACGGCCTAGGGGAAAAGTACGCATACCGTTGTAATCGGGCGAGTTTCTACTTTCAGATGTAACAGAAATTTTGCGGATTGGTCAATCCGTTCGCGAGATATGGCAGTTTGGAGGTAAGAAACGCTTGAGAAACTCAAAATTTTCGCAGTTCTGATGCTCGAAACGAATAACTAGAACGGACTAGGGGAAAAGTACGCATACCGTTGTAATCGGGCGAGTTTCTACTTTCAGATGCAACAGAAATTTTGCGGACTGGTCAATCCGTTCGCGAGATATGGCAGTTTGGAGGTAAGAAACGCTTGAGAAACTCAAAATTTTCGCAGTTCTGATGCTCGAAACGAATAACTAGAACGGACTAGGGGAAAAGTACGCATACCGTTGTAATCGGGCGAGTTTCTACTTTCAGATGCAACAGAAATTTTGCGGATTAGTCAATCCGTTCGCGAGATATGGCAGTTTGGAGGTAAGAAACGCTTGAGAAACTCAAAATTTTCGCAGTTCTGATGCTCGACAAGCATAACTAGAACGGTCTAGGGGGAAAGTACGCATACCGTTGTAATCGGGCGACTTTCTACTTTCAGATGCAAAGAAATTTTGGAGATTGGTCAATCCGTTCGCGAGATGTGGCAGTTTGGAGGTAAGAAACGGTTGAGAAACTCAAAATTATCACAGTTCTGATGCTCGAAACGAGTAACCAGAACGGCCTAGGGGAAAAGTACGCATACCGTTGTAATCGGGCAAGTTTCTACTTTCAGATGCAACAGAAATTTTGCGGATTGGTCAATCCGTTCGCGAGATATGGCAGTTTGGATGTAAGAAACGGTTGGGAAACTCAAAATTTTCACAGTTCTGATGCTCGAAACGAATAACCAGAACGGCCTAGGGGAAAAGTACGCATACCGTTGTAATCGGGCGAGTTTCTACTTTCAGATGCAACAGAAATTTTGCGGATTGGTCAATCCGTTCGCGAGATATGGCAGTTTGTAGGTAAGAAACGCTTGAGAAACTCAACATTTTCGCAGTTCTGATGTTCGAAACGAATAACCAGAACGGCCTAGGGGAAAAGTACGCACACCGTTGTAATCGGGCGAGTTTGTACTTTCAGATGCAACAGTAATTTTGCGGATTGGTCAATCCGTTCGCGAGATATGGCAGTTTGGAGGTAAGAAACGCTTGAGAAACTCAAAATTTTCGCAGTTCTGATGCTCGAAACGAATAACTAGAACGGACTAGGGGAAAAGTACGCATACCGTTGTAATCGGGCGAGTTTCTACTTTCAGATGCAACAGAAATTTTGCGGACTGGTCAATCCGTTCGCGAGATATGGCAGTTTGGAGGTAAGAAACGCTTGAGAAACTCAAAATTTTCGCAGTTCTGATGCTCGAAACGAATAACTAGAACGGACTAGGGGAAAAGTACGCATACCGTTGTAATCGGGCGAGTTTCTACTTTCAGATGCAACAGAAATTTTGCGGATTAGTCAATCCGTTCGCGAGATATGGCAGTTTGGAGGTAAGAAACGCTTGAGAAACTCAAAATTTTCGCAGTTCTGATGCTCGACAAGCATAACTAGAACGGTCGAGGGGGAAAGTACGCATACCGTTGTAATCGGGCGACTTTCTACTTTCAGATGCAAAGAAATTTTGGAGATTGGTCAATCCGTTCGCGAGATATGGCAGTTTGGAGGTAAGAAACGCTTGAGAAACTCAAAAGTTTCGCAGTTCTGATGCTCGAAACGAATAACTAGAACGGACTAGGGGAAAAGTACGCATACTGTTGTAATCGGGCGAGTTTCTACTTTCAGATGCAACAGAAATTTTGCGGATTGGTCAATCCGTTCGCGAGATATGGCAGTTTGGATGTAAGAAACGGTTGGGAAACTCAAAATTTTCACAGTTCTGATGCTCGAAACGAATAACCAGAACGGCCTAGGGGAAAAGTACGCATACCGTTGTAATCGGGCGAGTTTCTACTTTCAGATGCAACAGAAATTTTGCGGATTGGTCAATCCGTTCGCGAGATATGGCAGTTTGTAGGTAAGAAACGCTTGAGAAACTCAACATTTTCGCAGTTCTGATGCTCGAAACGAATAACCAGAACGGCCTAGGGGAAAAGTACGCACACCGTTGTAATCGGGCGAGTTTGTACTTTCAGATGCAACAGAAATTTTGCGGATTGGTCAATCCGTTCGCGAGATATGGCAGTTTGGAGGTAAGAAACGCTTGAGAAACTCAAAAGTTTCGCAGTTCTGATGCTCGAAACGAGTAACCAGAACGGCCTAGGGGAAAAGTACGCATACCGTTGTAATCGGGCGAGTTTCTACTTTCAGATGCAACAGAAATTTTGCGGATTGGTCAATCCGTTCGCGAGATATGGCAGATTGGATGTAAGAAACGGTTGGGAAACTCAAAATTTTCACAGTTCTGATGCTCGAAACGAATAACCAGAACGGCCTAGGGGAAAAGTACGCATACCGTTGTAATCGGGCGAGTTTCTACTTTTAGATGCAACAGAAATTTTGCGGATTGGTCAATCCGTTCGCGAGATATGGCAGTTTGTAGGTAAGAAACGCTTGAGAAACTCAACATTTTCGCAGTTCTGATGCTCGAAACGAATAACCAGAACGGCCTAGGGGAAAAGTACGCACACCGTTGTAATCGGGCGAGTTTGTACTTTCAGATGCAACAGTAATTTTGCGGATTGGTCAATCCGTTCGCGAGATATGGCAGTTTGGAGGTAAGAAACGCTTGAGAAACTCAAAATTTTCGCAGTTCTGATGCTCGAAACGAATAACTAGAACGGACTAGGGGAAAAGTACGCATACCGTTGTAATCGGGCGAGTTTCTACTTTCAGATGCAACAGAAATTTTGCGGACTGGTCAATCCGTTCGCGAGATATGGCAGTTTGGAGGTAAGAAACGCTTGAGAAACTCAAAATTTTCGTAGTTCTGATGCTCGAAACGAATAACTAGAACGGCCTAGGGGAAAAGTACGCATACCGTTGTAATCGGGCGACTTTCTACTTTCAGATGCAACAGAAATTTTGCGGATTGGTCAATCCGTTCGCGAGATATGGCAGTTTGGAGGTAAGAAACGCTTGAGAAACTCAAAATTTTCGCAGTTCTGATGCTCGACAAGCATAACTAGAACGGTCTAGGGGGAAAGTACGCATACCGTTGTAATCGGGCGACTTTCTACTTTCAGATGCAAAGAAATTTTGGAGATTGGTCAATCCGTTCGCGAGATATGGCAGTTTGGAGGTAAGAAACGGTTGAGAAACTCAAAATTATCACAGTTCTGATGCTCGAAACGAGTAACCAGAACGGCCTAGGGGAAAAGTACGCATACCGTTGTAATCGGGCGAGTTTCTACTTTCAGATGCAACAGAAATTTTGCGAATTGGTCAATCCGTTCCCGAGATATGGCAGTTTGGAGGTCAGAAACGCTTGAGAAATTCAAAATTTTCGCAGTTCTGATGCTCGAAACGAATAACTAGAACGGCCTAGGGGAAAAGTACGCATAATGTTGTAATCGGGCGAGTTTCTACTTTCAGATGCAACAGAAATTTTGCGGATTAGTCAATCCGTTCGCGAGATATGGCAGTTTGGAGGTAAGAAACGCTTGAGAAACTCAACATTTTCGCAGTTCTGATGCTCGAAATGAATAACTAGAACGGCCTAGGGGAAAAGTACGCATACCGTTGTAATCGGGCGAGTTTCTACTTTCAGATGCAACAGAAATTTTGCGGATTAGTCAATCCGTTCGCGAGATATGGCAGTTTGGAGGTAAGAAACGCTTGAGAAACTCAAAATTTTCGCAGTTCTGATGCTCGACAAGCATAACTAGAACGGTCTAGGGGGAAAGTACGCATACCGTTGTAATCGGGCGACTTTCTACTTTCAGATGCAAAGAAATTTTGGAGATTGGTCAATCCGTTCGCGAGATATGGCAGTTTGGAGGTAAGAAACGGTTGAGAAACTCAAAATTATCACAGTTCTGATGCTCGAAACGAGTAACCAGAACGGTCTAGGGGAAAAGTACGCATACCGTTGTAATCGGGCGAGTTTCTACTTTCAGATGCAACAGAAATTTTGCGGATTGGTCAATCCGTTCGCGAGATATGGCAGTTTGGATGTAAGAAACGGTTGGGAAACACAAAATTTTCACAGTTCTGATGCTCGAAACGAATAACCAGAACGGCCTAGGGGAAAAGTACGCATACCGTTGTAATCGGGCGACTTTCTACTTTCAGATGCAACAGAAATTTTGCGGATTGGTCAATCCGTTCGCGAGATATGGCAGTTTGGATGTAGGAAACGGTTGGGAAACTCAAAATTTTCACAGTTCTGATGCTAGAAACGAATAACCAGAACGGCCTAGGGGAAAAGTACGCATACCGTTGTAATCGGGCGAGTTTCTACTTTCAGATGCAACAGAAATTTTGCGGATTGGTCAATCCGTTCGCGAGATATGGCAGTTTGTAGGTAAGAAACGCTTGAGAAACTCAACATTTTCGCAGTTCTGATGCTCGAAACGAATAACCAGAACGGCCTAGGGGAAAAGTACGCATAGCGTTGTAATCGGGCGACTTTCTACCTTCGGATGCAACAGAAATTTTGCGGATTGGTCAATCCGTTCGCGAGATATGGCAGTTTGGATGTAAGAAACGGTTGGGAAACTCAAAATTTTCACAGTTCTGATGCTAGAAACGAATAACCAGAACGGCCTAGGGGAAAAGTACGCATACCGTTGTAATCGGTCGAGTTTCTACTTTCAGATGCAACAGAAATTTTGCGGACTGGTCAATCCGTTCGCGAGATATGGCAGTTTGGAGGTAAGAAACGCTTGAGAAACTCAACATTTTCGCAGTTCTGATGCTCGAAACAAATAACCAGAACGGCCTAGGGGAAAAGTACGCACACCGTTGTAATCGGGCGAGTTTGTACTTTCAGATGCAACAGAAATTTTGCGGATTGGTCAATCCGTTCGCGAGATATGGCAGTTTGGAGGTAAGAAACGCTTGAGAAACTCAAAATTTTCGCAGTTCTGATGCTCGAAACGAATAACTAGAACGGACTAGGGGAAAAGTACGCATACCGTTGTAATCGGGCGAGTTTCTACTTTCAGATGCAACAGAAATTTTGCGGACTGGTCAATCCGTTCGCGAGATATGGCAGTTTGGAGGTAAGAAACGCTTGAGAAGCTCAAAATTTTCGCAGTTCTGATGCTCGAAACGAATAACTAGAACGGACTAGGGGAAAAGTACGCATACCGTTGTAATCGGGCGAGTTTCTACTTTCAGATGCAACAGAAATTTTGCGGATTAGTCAATCCGTTCGCGAGATATGGCAGTTTGGAGGTAAGAAACGCTTGAGAAACTCAACATTTTCGCAGTTCTGATGCTCGAAATGAATAACTAGAACGGCCTAGGGGAAAAGTACGCATACCGTTGTAATCGGGCGAGTTTCCACTTTCAGATGCAACAGAAATTTTGCGGATTGGTCAATCCGTTCGCGAGATATGGCAGTTTGGATGTAAGAAACGGTTGGGAAACTCAAAATTTTCACAGTTCTGATGCTCGAAACGAATAACCAGAACGGCCTAGGGGAAAAGTACGCATACCGTTGTAATCGGGCGAGTTTCTACTTTCAGATGCAACAGAAATTTTGCGGATTGGTCAATCCGTTCGCGAGATATGGCAGTTTGTAGGTAAGAAACGCTTGAGAAACTCAACATTTTCGCAGTTCTGATGCTCGAAACGAATAACCAGAACGGCCTAGGGGAAAAGTACGCACACCGTTGTAATCGGGCGAGTTTGTACTTTCAGATGCAACAGAAATTTTGCGGATTGGTCAATCCGTTCGCGAGATATGGCAGTTTGGAGGTAAGAAACGCTTGAGAAACTCAAAATTTTCGCAGTTCTGATGCTCGAAACGAATAACTAGAACGGACTAGGGGAAAAGTACGCATACCGTTGTAATCGGGCGAGTTTCTACTTTCAGATGCAACAGAAATTTTGCGGACTGGTCAATCCGTTCGCGAGATATGGCAGTTTGGAGGTAAGAAACGCTTGAGAAACTCAACATTTTCGCAGTTCTGATGCTCGAAATGAATAACTAGAACGGCCTAGGGGAAAAGTACGCATACCGTTGTAAGCGGGCGACTTTCTACTTTCAGATGCAACAGAAATTTTGCGGATTGGTCAATCCGTTCGCGAGATATGGCAGTTTGGAGGTAAGAAACGCTTGAGAAACTCAAAATTTTCGCAGTTCTGATGCTCGACAAGCATAACTAGAACGGTCTAGGGGGAAAGTACGCATACCGTTGTAATCGGGCGACTTTCTACTTTCAGATGCAAAGAAATTTTGGAGATTGGTCAATCCGTTCGCGAGATATGGCAGTTTGGAGGTAAGAAACGGTTGAGAAACTCAAAATTATCACAGTTCTGATGCTCGAAACGAGTAACCAGAACGGCCTAGGGGAAAAGTACGCATACCGTTGTAATCGGGCGAGTTTCTACTTTCAGATGCAACAGAAATTTTGCGAATTGGTCAATCCGTTCGCGAGATATGGCAGTTTGGAGGTCAGAAACGCTTGAGAAACTCAAAATTTTCGCAGTTCTGATGCTCGAAACGAATAACTAGAACGGCCTAGGGGAAAAGTACGCATAATGTTGTAATCGGGCGAGTTTCTACTTTCAGATGCAACAGAAATTTTGCGGATTAGTCAATCCGTTCGCGAGATATGGCAGTTTGGAGGTAAGAAACGCTTGAGAAACTCAACATTTTCGCAGTTCTGATGCTCGAAATGAATAACTAGAACGGCCTAGGGGAAAAGTACGCATACCGTTGTAATCGGGCGACTTTCTACTTTCAGATGCAACAGAAATTTTGCGGATTGGTCAATCCGTTCGCGAGATATGGCAGTTTGGATGTAAGAAACGGTTGGGAAACTCAAAATTTTCACAGTTCTGATGCTAGAAACGAATAACCAGAACGGCCTAGGGGAAAAGTACGCATACCGTTGTAATCGGGCGAGTTTCTACTTTCAGATGCAACAGAAATTTTGCGGATTGGTCAATCCGTTCGCGAGATATGGCAGTTTGTAGGTAAGAAACGCTTGAGAAACTCAACATTTTCGCAGTTCTGATGCTCGAAACGAATAACCAGAACGGCCTAGGGGAAAAGTACGCATACCGTTGTAATCGGGCGACTTTCTACTTTCGGATGCAACAGAAATTTTGCGGATTGGTCAATCCGTTCGCGAGATATGGCAGTTTGGATGTAAGAAACGGTTGGGAAACTCAAAATTTTCACAGTTCTGATGCTAGAAACGAATAACCAGAACGGCCTAGGGGAAAAGTACGCATACCGTTTTAATCGGGCGAGTTTCTACTTTCAGATGCAACAGAAATTTTGCGGATTGGTCAATCCGTTCGCGAGATATGGCAGTTTGTAGGTAAGAAACGCTTGAGAAACTCAACATTTTCGCAGTTCTGATGCTCGAAACGAATAACTAGAACGGCCTAGGGGAAAAGTACGCACACCGTTGTAATCGGGCGAGTTTGTACTTTCAGATGCAACAGAAATTTTGCGGATTGGTCAATCCTTTCGCGAGATATGGCAGTTTGGAGGTAAGAAACGCTTGAGAAACTCAAAATTTTCGCAGTTCTGATGCTCGAAACGAATAACTAGAACGGACTAGGGGAAAAGTACGCATACTGTTGTAATCGGGCGAGTTTCTACTTTCAGATGCAACAGAAATTTTGCGGACTGGTCAATCTGTTCGCGAGATATGGCAGTTTGGAGGTAAGAAACGCTTGAGAAACTCAAAATTTTCGCAGTTCTGATGCTCGAAACGAATAACTAGAACGGACTAGGGGAAAAGTACGCATACCGTTGTAATCGGGCGAGTTTCTACTTTCAGATGCAACAGAAATTTTGCGGATTACTCAATCCGTTCGCGAGATATGGCAGTTTGGAGGTAAGAAACGCTTGAGAAACTCAACATTTTCGCAGTTCTGATGCTCGAAACGAATAACTAGAACGGCCTAGGGGAAAAGTACGCATACTGTTGTAATCGGGCGAGTTTCTACTTTCAGATGCAACAGAAATTTTGCGGACTGGTCAATCCGTTCGCGAGATATGGCAGTTTGTAGGTAAGAAACGCTTGAGAAACTCAACATTTTCGCAGTTCTGATGCTCGAAACGAATAACCAGAACGGCCTAGGGGAAAAGTACGCACACCGTTGTAATCGGGCGAGTTTGTACTTTCAGATGCAACAGAAATTTTGCGGATTGGTCAATCCGTTCGCGAGATATGGCAGTTTGGAGGTAAGAAACGCTTGAGAAACTCAAAATTTTCGCAGTTCTGATGCTCGAAACGAATAACTAGAACGGACTAGGGGAAAAGTACGCATACCGTTGTAATCGGGCGAGTTTCTACTTTCAGATGCAACAGAAATTTTGCGGACTGGTCAATCCGTTCGCGAGATATGGCAGTTTGGAGGTAAGAAACGCTTGAGAAACTCAAAATTTTCGCAGTTCTGATGCTCGAAACGAATAACTAGAAGGAACTAGGGGAAAAGTACGCATACCGTTGTAATCGGGCGAGTTTCTACTTTCAGATGCAACAGAAATTTTGCGGATTAGTCAATCCGTTCGCGAGATATGGCAGTTTGGAGGAAAGAAACGCTTGAGAAACTCAAAATTTTCGCAGTTCTGATGCTCGACAAGCATAACTAGAACGGTCTAGGGGGAAAGTACGCATACCGTTGTAATCGGGCGACTTTCTACTTTCAGATGCAACAGAAATTTTGCGGATTGGTCAATCCGTTCGCGAGATATGGCAGTTTGTAGGTAAGAAACGCTTGAGAAACTCAACATTTTCGCAGTTCTGATGCTCGAAACGAATAACTAGAACGGCCTAGGGGAAAAGTACGCATACCGTTGTAATCGGGCGAGTTTCTACTTTCAGATGTAACAGAAATTTTGCGGATTGGTCAATCCGTTCGCGAGATATGGCAGTTTGGAGGTAAGAAACGCTTGAGAAACTCAAAATTTTCGCAGTTCTGATGCTCGAAACGAATAACTAGAACGGACTAGGGGAAAAGTACGCATACCGTTGTAATCGGGCGAGTTTCTACTTTCAGATGCAACAGAAATTTTGCGGACTGGTCAATCCGTTCGCGAGATATGGCAGTTTGGAGGTAAGAAACGCTTGAGAAACTCAAAATTTTCGCAGTTCTGATGCTCGAAACGAATAACTAGAACGGACTAGGGGAAAAGTACGCATACCGTTGTAATCGGGCGAGTTTCTACTTTCAGATGCAACAGAAATTTTGCGGATTAGTCAATCCGTTCGCGAGATATGGCAGTTTGGAGGTAAGAAACGCTTGAGAAACTCAAAATTTTCGCAGTTCTGATGCTCGACAAGCATAACTAGAACGGTCTAGGGGGAAAGTACGCATACCGTTGTAATCGGGCGACTTTCTACTTTCAGATGCAAAGAAATTTTGGAGATTGGTCAATCCGTTCGCGAGATATGGCAGTTTGGTGGTAAGAAACGGTTGAGAAACTCAAAATTATCACAGTTCTGATGCTCGAAACGAGTAACCAGAACGGCCTAGGGGAAAAGTACGCATACCGTTGTAATCGGGCGAGTTTCTACTTTCAGATGCAACAGAAATTTTGCGGATTGGTCAATCCGTTCGCGAGATATGGCAGATTGGATGTAAGAAACGGTTGGGAAACTCAAAATTTTCACAGTTCTGATGCTCGAAACGAATAACCAGAACGGCCTAGGGGAAAAGTACGCATACCGTTGTAATCGGGCGAGTTTCTACTTTTAGATGCAACAGAAATTTTGCGGATTGGTCAATCCGTTCGCGAGATATGGCAGTTTGTAGGTAAGAAACGCTTGAGAAACTCAACATTTTCGCAGTTCTGATGCTCGAAACGAATAACCAGAACGGCCTAGGGGAAAAGTACGCACACCGTTGTAATCGGGCGAGTTTGTACTTTCAGATGCAACAGTAATTTTGCGGATTGGTCAATCCGTTCGCGAGATATGGCAGTTTGGAGGTAAGAAACGCTTGAGAAACTCAAAATTTTCGCAGTTCTGATGCTCGAAACGAATAACTAGAACGGACTAGGGGAAAAGTACGCATACCGTTGTAATCGGGCGAGTTTCTACTTTCAGATGCAACAGAAATTTTGCGGACTGGTCAATCCGTTCGCGAGATATGGCAGTTTGGAGGTAAGAAACGCTTGAGAAACTCAAAATTTTCGTAGTTCTGATGCTCGAAACGAATAACTAGAACGGCCTAGGGGAAAAGTACGCATACCGTTGTAATCGGGCGACTTTCTACTTTCAGATGCAACAGAAATTTTGCGGATTGGTCAATCCGTTCGCGAGATATGGCAGTTTGGAGGTAAGAAACGCTTGAGAAACTCAAAATTTTCGCAGTTCTGATGCTCGACAAGCATAACTAGAACGGTCTAGGGGGATAGTACGCATACCGTTGTAATCGGGCGACTTTCTACTTTCAGATGCAAAGAAATTTTGGAGATTGGTCAATCCGTTCGCGAGATATGGCAGTTTGGAGGTAAGAAACGGTTGAGAAACTCAAAATTATCACAGTTCTGATGCTCGAAACGAGTAACCAGAACGGCCTAGGGGAAAAGTACGCATACCGTTGTAATCGGGCGAGTTTCTACTTTCAGATGCAACAGAAATTTTGCGAATTGGTCAATCCGTTCCCGAGATATGGCAGTTTGGAGGTCAGAAACGCTTGAGAAATTCAAAATTTTCGCAGTTCTGATGCTCGAAACGAATAACTAGAACGGCCTAGGGGAAAAGTACGCATAATGTTGTAATCGGGCGAGTTTCTACTTTCAGATGCAACAGAAATTTTGCGGATTAGTCAATCCGTTCGCGAGATATGGCAGTTTGGAGGTAAGAAACGCTTGAGAAACTCAACATTTTCGCAGTTCTGATGCTCGAAATGAATAACTAGAACGGCCTAGGGGAAAAGTACGCATACCGTTGTAATCGGGCGACTTTCTACTTTCAGATGCAACAGAAATTTTGCGGATTGGTCAATCCGTTCGCGAGATATGGCAGTTTGGATGTAAGAAACGGTTGGGAAACTCAAAATTTTCACAGTTCTGATGCTAGAAACGAATAACCAGAACGGCCTAGGGGAAAAGTACGCATACCGTTGTAATCGGGCGAGTTTCTACTTTCAGATGCAACAGAAATTTTGCGGATTGGTCAATCCGTTCGCGAGATATGGCTGTTTGTAGGTAAGAAACGCTTGAGAAACTCAACATTTTCGCAGTTCTGATGCTCGAAACGAATAACCAGAACGGCCTAGGGGAAAAGTACGCATAGCGTTGTAATCGGGCGACTTTCTACCTTCGGATGCAACAGAAATTTTGCGGATTGGTCAATCCGTTCGCGAGATATGGCAGTTTGGATGTAAGAAACGGTTGGGAAACTCAAAATTTTCACAGTTCTGATGCTAGAAACGAATAACCAGAACGGCCTAGGGGAAAAGTACGCATACCGTTGTAATCGGTCGAGTTTCTACTTTCAGATGCAACAGAAATTTTGCGGACTGGTCAATCCGTTCGCGAGATATGGCAGTTTGGAGGTAAGAAACGCTTGAGAAGCTCAAAATTTTCGCAGTTCTGATGCTCGAAACGAATAACTAGAACGGACTAGGGGAAAAGTACGCATACCGTTGTAATCGGGCGAGTTTCTACTTTCAGATGCAACAGAAATTTTGCGGATTAGTCAATCCGTTCGCGAGATATGGCAGTTTGGAGGTAAGAAACGCTTGAGAAACTCAACATTTTCGCACTTCTGATGCTCGAAATGAATAACTAGAACGGCCTAGGGGAAAAGTACGCATACCGTTGTAATCGGGCGACTTTCTACTTTCAGATGCAACAGAAATTTTGCGGATTGGTCAATCCGTTCGCGAGATATGGCAGTTTGGATGTAAGAAACGTTTGGGAAACTCAAAATTTTCACAGTTCTGATGCTAGAAACGAATAACCAGAACGGCCTAGGGGAAAAGTACGCATACCGTTGTAATCGGGCGAGTTTCTACTTTCAGATGCAACAGAAATTTTGCGGATTGGTCAATCCGTTCGCGAGATATGGCAGTTTGTAGGTAAGAAACGCTTGAGAAACTCAACATTTTCGCAGTTCTGATGCTCGAAACGAATAACCAGAACGGCCTAGGGGAAAAGTACGCATACCGTTGTAATCGGGCGACTTTCTACTTTCGGATGCAACAGAAATTTTGCGGATTGGTCAATCCGTTCGCGAGATATGGCAGTTTGGATGTAAGAAACGGTTGGGAAACTCAAAATTTTCACAGTTCTGATGCTAGAAACGAATAACCAGAACGGCCTAGGGGAAAAGTACGCATACCGTTTTAATCGGGCGAGTTTCTACTTTCAGATGCAACAGAAATTTTGCGGATTGGTCAATCCGTTCGCGAGATATGGCAGTTTGTAGGTAAGAAACGCTTGAGAAACTCAACATTTTCGCAGTTCTGATGCTCGAAACGAATAACCAGAACGGCCTAGGGGAAAAGTACGCACACCGTTGTAATCGGGCGAGTTTGTACTTTCAGATGCAACAGAAATTTTGCGGATTGGTCAATCCGTTCGCGAGATATGGCAGTTTGGAGGTAAGAAACGCTTGAGAAACTCAAAATTTTCGCAGTTCTGATGCTCGAAACGACTAACTAGAACGGACTAGGGGAAAAGTACGCATACCGTTGTAATCGGGCGAGTTTCTACTTTCAGATGCAACAGAAATTTTGCGGATTAGTCAATCCGTTCGCGAGATATGGCAGTTTGGAGGTAAGAAACGCTTGAGAAACTCAACATTTTCGCAGTTCTGATGCTCGAAATGAATAACTAGAACGGCCTAGGGGAAAAGTACGCATACCGTTGTAATCGGGCGACTTTCTACTTTCAGATGCAACAGAAATTTTGCGGATTGGTCAATCCGTTCGCGAGATATGGCAGTTTGGATGTAAGAAACGGTTGGGAAACTCAAAATTTTCACAGTTCTGATGCTAGAAACGAATAACCAGAACGGCCTAGGGGAAAAGTACGCATACCGTTGTAATCGGGGGAGTTTCTACTTTCAGATGCAACAGAAATTTTGCGGATTGGTCAATCCGTTCGCGAGATATGGCAGTTTGTAGGTAAGAAACGCTTGAGAAACTCAACATTTTCGCAGTTCTGATGCTCGAAACGAATAACCAGAACGGCCTAGGGGAAAAGTACGCATACCGTTGTAATCGGGCGACTTTCTACTTTCGGATGCAACAGAAATTTTGCGGATTGGTCAATCCGTTCGCGAGATATGGCAGTTTGGATGTAAGAAACGGTTGGGAAACTCAAAATTTTCACAGTTCTGATGCTAGAAACGAATAACCAGAACGGCCTAGGGGAAAAGTACGCATACCGTTGTAATCGGGCGAGTTTCTACTTTCAGATGCAACAGAAATTTTGCGGATTAGTCAATCCGTTCGCGAGATATGGCAGTTTGGAGGTAAGAAACGCTTGAGAAACTCAAAATTTTCGCAGTTCTGATGCTCGACAAGCATAACTAGAACGGTCTAGGGGAACAGTACGCATACCGTTGTAATCGGGCGAGTTTCTACTTTCAGATGCAACAGAAATTTTGCGGATTAGTCAATCCGTTCGCGAGATATGGCAGTTTGGAGGTAAGAAACGCTTGAGAAACTCAACATTTCCGCAGTTCTGATGCTCGAAATGAATAACTAGAACGGCCTAGGGGAAAAGTACGCATACCGTTGTAATCGGGCGACTTTCTACTTTCAGATGCAACAGAAATTTTGCGGATTGGTCAATCCGTTCGCGAGATATGGCAGTTTGGATGTAAGAAACGGTTGGGAAACTCAAAATTTTCACAGTTCTGATGCTAGAAACGAATAACCAGAACGGCCTAGGGGAAAAGTACGCATACCGTTGTAATCGGGCGAGTTTCTACTTTCAGATGCAACAGAAATTTTGCGGATTGGTCAATCCGTTCGCGAGATATGGCAGTTTGTAGGTAAGAAACGCTTGAGAAACTCAACATTTTCGCAGTTCTGATGCTCGAAACGAATAACCAGAACGGCCTAGGGGAAAAGTACGCATACCGTTGTAATCGGGCGACTTTCTACTTTCGGATGCAACAGAAATTTTGCGGATTGGTCAATCCGTTCGCGAGATATGGCAGTTTGGATGTAAGAAACGGTTGGGAAACTCAAAATTTTCACAGTTCTGATGCTAGAAACGAATAACCAGAACGGCCTAGGGGAAAAGTACGCATACCGTTGTAATCGGGCGAGTTTCTACTTTCAGATGCAACAGAAATTTTGCGGATTAGTCAATCCGTTCGCGAGATATGGCAGTTTGGAGGTAAGAAACGCTTGAGAAACTCAAAATTTTCGCAGTTCTGATGCTCGACAAGCATAACTAGAACTGTTTAGGGGGAAAGTACGCATACCGTTGTAATCGGGCGACTTTCTACTTTCAGATGCAACAGAAATTTTGCGGATTGGTCAATCCGTTCGCGAGATATGGCAGTTTGTAGGTAAGAAACGCTTGAGAAACTCAACATTTTCGCAGTTCTGATGCTCGAAACGAATAACCAGAACGGCCTAGGGGAAAAGTACGCACACCGTTGTAATCGGGCGAGTTTGTACTTTCAGATGCAACAGAAATTTTGCGGATTGGTCAATCCGTTCGCGAGATATGGCAGTTTGGAGGTAAGAAACGCTTGAGAAACTCAAAATTTTCGCAGTTCTGATGCTCGAAACGAATAACTAGAACGGACTAGGGGAAAAGTACGCATACCGTTGTAATCGGGCGAGTTTCTACTTTCAGATGCAACAGAAATTTTGCGGACTGGTCAATCCGTTCGCGAGATATGGCAGTTTGGAGGTAAGAAACGCTTGAGAAACTCAAAATTTTCGCAGTTCTGATGCTCGAAACGACTAACTAGAACGGACTAGGGGAAAAGTACGCATACCGTTGTAATCGGGCGAGTTTCTACTTTCAGATGCAACAGAAATTTTGCGGATTAGTCAATCCGTTCGCGAGATATGGCAGTTTGGAGGTAAGAAACGCTTGAGAAACTCAACATTTTCGCAGTTCTGATGCTCGAAATGAATAACTAGAACGGCCTAGGGGAAAAGTACGCATACCGTTGTAATCGGGCGACTTTCTACTTTCAGATGCAACAGAAATTTTGCGGATTGGTCAATCCGTTCGCGAGATATGGCAGTTTGGATGTAAGAAACGGTTGGGAAACTCAAAATTTTCACAGTTCTGATGCTAGAAACGAATAACCAGAACGGCCTAGGGGAAAAGTACGCATACCGTTGTAATCGGGCGAGTTTCTACTTTCAGATGCAACAGAAATTTTGCGGATTGGTCAATCCGTTCGCGAGATATGGCAGTTTGTAGGTAAGAAACGCTTGAGAAACTCAACATTTTCGCAGTTCTGATGCTCGAAACGAATAACCAGAACGGCCTAGGGGAAAAGTACGCATACCGTTGTAATCGGGCGACTTTCTACTTTCGGATGCAACAGAAATTTTGCGGATTGGTCAATCCGTTCGCGAGATATGGCAGTTTGGATGTAAGAAACGGTTGGGAAACTCAAAATTTTCACAGTTCTGATGCTAGAAACGAATAACCAGAACGGCCTAGGGGAAAAGTACGCATACCGTTGTAATCGGGCGAGTTTCTACTTTCAGATGCAACAGAAATTTTGCGGATTAGTCAATCCGTTCGCGAGATATGGCAGTTTGGAGGTAAGAAACGCTTGAGAAACTCAAAATTTTCGCAGTTCTGATGCTCGACAAGCATAACTAGAACGGTCTAGGGGAACAGTACGCATACCGTTGTAATCGGGCGAGTTTCTACTTTCAGATGCAACAGAAATTTTGCGGATTAGTCAATCCGTTCGCGAGATATGGCAGTTTGGAGGTAAGAAACGCTTGAGAAACTCAACATTTCCGCAGTTCTGATGCTCGAAATGAATAACTAGAACGGCCTAGGGGAAAAGTACGCATACCGTTGTAATCGGGCGACTTTCTACTTTCAGATGCAACAGAAATTTTGCGGATTGGTCAATCCGTTCGCGAGATATGGCAGTTTGGATGTAAGAAACGGTTGGGAAACTCAAAATTTTCACAGTTCTGATGCTAGAAACGAATAACCAGAACGGCCTAGGGGAAAAGTACGCATACCGTTGTAATCGGGCGAGTTTCTACTTTCAGATGCAACAGAAATTTTGCGGATTGGTCAATCCGTTCGCGAGATATGGCAGTTTGTAGGTAAGAAACGCTTGAGAAACTCAACATTTTCGCAGTTCTGATGCTCGAAACGAATAACCAGAACGGCCTAGGGGAAAAGTACGCATACCGTTGTAATCGGGCGACTTTCTACTTTCGGATGCAACAGAAATTTTGCGGATTGGTCAATCCGTTCGCGAGATATGGCAGTTTGGATGTAAGAAACGGTTGGGAAACTCAAAATTTTCACAGTTCTGATGCTAGAAACGAATAACCAGAACGGCCTAGGGGAAAAGTACGCATACCGTTGTAATCGGGCGAGTTTCTACTTTCACATGCAACAGAAATTTTGCGGATTAGTCAATCCGTTCGCGAGATATGGCAGTTTGGAGGTAAGAAACGCTTGAGAAACTCAAAATTTTCGCAGTTCTGATGCTCGACAAGCATAACTAGAACGGTTTAGGGGGAAAGTACGCATACCGTTGTAATCGGGCGACTTTCTACTTTCAGATGCAACAGAAATTTTGCGGATTGGTCAATCCGTTCGCGAGATATGGCAGTTTGTAGGTAAGAAACGCTTGAGAAACTCAACATTTTCGCAGTTCTGATGCTCGAAACGAATAACTAGAACGGCCTAGGGGAAAAGTACGCATACCGTTGTAATCGGGCGAGTTTCTACTTTCAGATGTAACAGAAATTTTGCGGATTGGTCAATCCGTTCGCGAGATATGGCAGTTTGGAGGTAAGAAACGCTTGAGAAACTCTAAATTTTCGCAGTTCTGATGCTCGAAACGAATAACTAGAACGGACTAGGGGAAAAGTACGCATACCGTTGTAATCGGGCGAGTTTCTACTTTCAGATGCAACAGAAATTTTGCGGACTGGTCAATCCGTTCGCGAGATATGGCAGTTTGGAGGTAAGAAACGCTTGAGAAACTCAAAATTTTCGCAGTTCTGATGCTCGAAACGAATAACTAGAACGGACTAGGGGAAAATTGCGCATACCGTTGTAATCGGACGAGTTTCTACTTTCAGATGCAACAGAAATTTTGCGGATTAGTCAATCCGTTCGCGAGATATGGCAGTTTGGAGGTAAGAAACGCTTGAGAAACTCAAAATTTTCGCAGTTCTGATGCTCGACAAGCATAACTAGAACGGTCTAGGGGGAAAGTACGCATACCGTTGTAATCGGGCGAGTTTCTACTTTCAGATGCAACAGAAATTTTGCGGATTGGTCAATCCGTTCGCGAGATATGGCAGATTGGATGTAAGAAACGGTTGGGAAACTCAAAATTTTCACTGTTCTGATGCTCGAAACGAATAACCAGAACGGCCTAGGGGAAAAGTACGCATACCGTTGTAATCGGGCGAGTTTCTACTTTCAGATGCAACAGAAATTTTGCGGATTGGTCAATCCGTTCGCGAGATATGGCAGTTTGTAGGTAAGAAACGCTTGAGAAACTCAACATTTTCGCAGTTCTGATGCTCGAAACGAATAACCAGAACGGCCTAGGGGAAAAGTACGCACACCGTTGTAATCGGGCGAGTTTGTACTTTCAGATGCAACAGTAATTTTGCGGATTGGTCAATCCGTTCGCGAGATATGGCAGTTTGGAGGTAAGAAACGCTTGAGAAACTCAAAATTTTCGCAGTTCTGATGCTCGAAACGAATAACTAGAACGGACTAGGGGAAAAGTACGCATACCGTTGTAATCGGGCGAGTTTCTACTTTCAGATGCAACAGAAATTTTGCGGACTGGTCAATCCGTTCGCGAGATATGGCAGTTTGGAGGTAAGAAACGCTTGAGAAACTCAAAATTTTCGCAGCTCTGATGCTCGAAACGAATAACTAGAACGGACTAGGGGAAAAGTACGCATACCGTTGTAATCGGGCGAGTTTCTACTTTCAGATGCAACAGAAATTTTGCGGATTAGTCAATCCGTTCGCGAGATATGGCAGTTTGGAGGTAAGAAACGCTTGAGAAACTCAAAATTTTCGCAGTTCTGATGCTCGACAAGCATAACTAGAACGGTCTAGGGGGAAAGTACGCATACCGTTGTAATCGGGCGACTTTCTACTTTCAGATGCAAAGAAATTTTGGAGATTGGTCAATCCGTTCGCGAGATATGGCAGTTTGGAGGTAAGAAACGCTTGAGAAACTCAAAAGTTTCGCAGTTCTGATGCTCGAAACGAATAACTAGAACGGACTAGGGGAAAAGTACGCATACCGTTGTAATCGGGCGAGTTTCTACTTTCAGATGCAACAGAAATTTTGCGGATTGGTCAATCCGTTCGCGAGATATGGCAGTTTGGATGTAAGAAACGGTTGGGAAACTCAAAATTTTCACAGTTCTGATGCTCGAAACGAATAACCAGAACGGCCTAGGGGAAAAGTACGCATACCGTTGTAATCGGGCGAGTTTCTACTTTCAGATGCAACAGAAATTTTGCGGATTGGTCAATCCGTTCGCGAGATATGGCAGTTTGTAGGTAAGAAACGCTTGAGAAACTCAACATTTTCGCAGTTCTGATGCTCGAAACGAATAACCAGAACGGCCTAGGGGAAAAGTACGCACACCGTTGTAATCGGGCGAGTTTGTACTTTCAGATGCAACAGAAATTTTGCGGATTGGTCAATCCGTTCGCGAGATATGGCAGTTTGGAGGTAAGAAACGCTTGAGAAACTCAAAATTTTCGCAGTTCTGATGCTCGAAACGAATAACTAGAGCGGACTAGGGGAAAAGTACGCATACCGTTGTAATCGGGCGAGTTTCTACTTTCAGATGCAACAGAAATTTTGCGGACTGGTCAATCCGTTCGCGAGATATGGCAGTTTGGAGGTAAGAAACACTTGAGAAACTCAACATTTTCGCAGTTCTGATGCTCGAAATGAATAACTAGAACGGCCTAGGGGAAAAGTACGCATACCGTTGTAAGCGGGCGACTTTCTACTTTCAGATGCAACAGAAATTTTGCGGATTGGTCAATCCGTTCG
The DNA here is from genome assembly GCF_051014685.1 of Ptiloglossa arizonensis. Taxonomy (NCBI): domain Eukaryota; kingdom Metazoa; phylum Arthropoda; class Insecta; order Hymenoptera; family Colletidae; genus Ptiloglossa; species Ptiloglossa arizonensis. Next base: position 150,636 of record NW_027478642.1, on the reverse strand, counting down.
CGAGATATGGCAGTTTGGAGGTAAGAAACGCTTGAGAAACTCAAAATTTTCGCAGTTCTGATGCTCGACAAGCATAACTAGAACGGTCTAGGGGGAAAGTACGCATACCGTTGTAATCGGGCGACTTTCTACTTTCAGATGCAAAGAAATTTTGGAGATTGGTCAATCCGTTCGCGAGATATGGCAGTTTGGAGGTAAGAAACGGTTGAGAAACTCAAAATTATCACAGTTCTGATGCTCGAAACGAGTAACCAGAACGGCCTAGGGGAAAAGTACGCATACCGTTGTAATCGGGCGAGTTTCTACTTTCAGATGCAACAGAAATTTTGCGGATTGGTCAATCCGTTCGCGAGATATGGCAGTTTGGAGGTAAGAAACGCTTGAGAAACTCAAAATTTTCGCAGTTCTGATGCTCGAAACGAATAACTAGAACGGACTAGGGGAAAAGTACGCATACCGTTGTAATCGGGCGAGTTTCTACTTTCAGATGCAACAGAAATTTTGCGGACTGGTCAATCCGTTCGCGAGATATGGCAGTTTGGAGGTAAGAAACGCTTGAGAAACTCAAAATTTTCGCAGTTCTGATGCTCGAAACGAATAACTAGAACGGACTAGGGGGAAAGTACGCATACCGTTGTAATCGGGCGAGTTTCTACTTTCAGATGCAACAGAAATTTTGCGGATTAGTCAATCCGTTCGCGAGATATGGCAGTTTGGAGGTAAGAAACGCTTGAGAAAATCAAAATTTTCGCAGTTCTGATGCTCGACAAGCATAACTAGAACGGTCTAGGGGGAAAGTACGCATACCGTTGTAATCGGGCGACTTTCTACTTTCAGATGCAAAGAAATTTTGGAGATTGGTCAATCCGTTCGCGAGATATGGCAGTTTGGAGGTAAGAAACGGTTGAGAAACTCAAAATTATCACAGTTCTGATGCTCGAAACGAGTAACCAGAACGGCCTAGGGGAAGAGTACGCATACCGTTGTAATCGGGCGAGTTTCTACTTTCAGATGCAACAGAAATTTTGCGAATTGATCAATCCGTTCGCGAGATATGGCAGTTTGGAGGTAAGCAACGCTTGAGAAACCCAAAATTTTCGCAGTTCTCATGCTCGAAGCGAGTAACTACAACGGCCTAGGGGAAAAGTACGCATACCGTTGTAATCGGGCGAGTTTCTACTTTCAGATGCAACAGAAATTTTGCGGATTGGTCAATCCGTTCGCGAGATATGGCAGTTTGGAGGTAAGAAACGCTTGAGAAACTCAAAATTTTCGCAGTTCTAATGCTCGAAACGAATAACTAGAACGGCCTAGGGGAAAAGTACGCATACCGTTGTAATCGGGCGAGTTTCTACTTTCAGATGCAACAGAAATTTTGCGGATTAGTCAATCCGTTCGCGAAATATGGCAGTTTGGAGGTAAGAAACGCTTGAGAAACTCAAAATTTTCGCAGTTCTGATGCTCGAAACGAATAACTAGAACGGACTAGGGGAAAAGTACGCATACCGTTGTAATCGGGCGAGTTTCTACTTTCAGATGCAACAGAAATTTTGCGGACTGGTCAATCCGTTCGCGAGATATGGCAGTTTGGAGGTAAGAAACGCTTGAGAAACTCAAAATTTTCGCAGTTCTGATGCTCGAAACGAATAACTAGAACGGACTAGGGGGAAAGTACGCATACCGTTGTAATCGGGCGAGTTTCTACTTTCAGATGCAACAGAAATTTTGCGGATTAGTCAATCCGTTCGCGAGATATGGCAGTTTGGAGGTAAGAAACGCTTGAGAAAATCAAAATTTTCGCAGTTCTGATGCTCGACAAGCATAACTAGAACGGTCTAGGGGGAAAGTACGCATACCGTTGTAATCGGGCGACTTTCTACTTTCAGATGCAAAGAAATTTTGGAGATTGGTCAATCCGTTCGCGAGATATGGCAGTTTGGAGGTAAGAAACGGTTGAGAAACTCAAAATTATCACAGTTCTGATGCTCGAAACGAGTAACCAGAACGGCCTAGGGGAAAAGTACGCATACCGTTGTAATCGGGCGAGTTTCTACTTTCAGATGCAACAGAAGTTTTGCGAATTGATCAATCCGTTCGCGAGATATGGCAGTTTGGAGGTAAGCAACGCTTGAGAAACCCAAAATTTTCGCAGTTCTCATGCTCGAAGCGAGTAACTACGACGGCCTAGGGGAAAAGTACGCACACCGTTGTAATCGGGCGAGTTTCTACTTTCAGATGCAACAGAAATTTTGCGGATTGGTCAATCCGTTCACGAGATATGGCAGTTTGGAGGTAAGAAACGCTTGAGAAACTCACAATTTTCGCAGTTCTGATGCTCGACAAGCAAAACTAGAACGGTCTAGGGGAACAGTACGCATACTGTTGTAATCGGGCGAGTTTCTACTTTCAGATGCAACAGAAATTTTGCGGATTGGTCAATCCGTTCGCGAGATATGGCAGTTTGTAGGTAAGAAACGCTTGAGAAACTCAACATTTTCGCAGTTCTGATGCTCGAAACGAATAACTAGAACGGCCTAGGGGAAAAGTACGCATACCGTTGTAATCGGGCGAGTTTCTACTTTCAGATGTAACAGAAATTTTGCGGATTGGTCAATCCGTTCGCGAGATATGGCAGTTTGGAGGTAAGAAACGCTTGAGAAACTCAAAATTTTCGCAGTTCTGATGCTCGAAACGAATGACTAGAACGGACTAGGGGAAAAGAACGCATACCGTTGTAATCGGGCGAGTTTCTACGTTCAGAAGCAACAGAAATTTTGCGGATTGGTCAATCCGTTCGCGAGATATGGCAGTTTGGAGGTCAGAAACGCTTGAGAAACTCAAAATTTTCGCAGTTCTAATGCTCGAAACGAATAACTAGAACGGCCTAGGGGAAAAGTACGCATACCGTTGTAATCGGGCGAGTTTCTACTTTCAGATGCAACTGAAATTTTGCGGATTAGTCAATCCGTTCGCGAGATATGGCAGTTTGGAGGTAAGAAACGCTTGAGAAACTCAACATTTTCGCAGTTCTGATGCTCGAAATGAATAACTAGAACGGCCTAGGGGAAAAGTACGCATAACGTTGTAATCGGGCGACTTTCTACTTTCAGATGCAACAGAAATTTTGCGGATTGGTCAATCCGTTCGCGAGATATGGCAGTTTGGAGGTAAGAAACGCTTGAGAAACTCAAAATTTTCGCAGTTCTGATGCTCGACAAGCATAACTAGAACGGTCTAGGGGAAAAGTACGCATACCGTTGTAATCGGGCGAGTTTCTACTTTCAGATGCAACAGAAATTTTGCGGATTGGTCAATCCGTTCGCGAGATATGGCAGTTTGTAGGTAAGAAACGCTTGAGAAACTCAACATTTTCGCAGTTCTGATGCTCGAAACGAATAAATAGAACGGCCTAGGGGAAAAGTACGCATACCGTTGTAATCGGGCGAGTTTCTACTTTCAGATGCAACAGAAATTTTGCGGATTGGTCAATCCGTTCGCGAGATATGGCAGTTTGCAGGCAAGAAACGCTTGAGAAACTCAACATTTTCGCAGTTCTGATGCTCGAAACGAATAACTAGAACGGCCTAGGGGAAAAGTACGCATACCGTTGTAATCGGGTGAGTTTCTACTTTCAGATGCAACAGAAATTTTGCGGATTAGTCAATCCGTTCGCGAGATATGGCAGTTTGGAGGTAAGAAACGATTGAGAAACTCAAAATTTTCGCAGTTCTGATGCTCGACAAGCATAACTAGAACGGTCTAGGGGAAAAGTACGCATACCGTTGTAATCGGGCGAGTTTCTACTTTCAGATGCAACAGAAATTTTGCGGATTAGTCAATCCGTTCGCGAGATATGGAAGTTTGGAGGTAAGAAACGCTTGAGAAACTCAACATTTTCGCAGTTCTGATGCTCGACAAGCATAACTAGAACGGCCTAGGGGAAAAGTACGCACACCGTTGTAATCGGGCGAGTTTGTACTTTCAGATGCAACAGAAATTTTGCGGATTGGTCAATCCGTTCGCGAGATATGGCAGTTTGGAGGTAAGAAACGCTTGAGAAACTCAAAATTTTCGCAGTTCTGATGCTCGAAACGAATAACTAGAACGGACTAGGGGAAAAGTACGCATACCGTTGTAATCCGGCGAGTTTCTAGTTTCAGATGCAACAGAAATTTTGCGGACTGGTCAATCCGATCGCGAGATATGGCAGTTTGGAGGTAAGAAACGCTTGAGAAACTCAAAATTTTCGCAGTTCTGATGCTCGAAACGAATAACTAGAACGGCCTAGGGGAAAAGTACGCATACCGTTGTAATCGGGTGAGTTTCTACTTTCAGATGCAACAGAAATTTTGCGGATTAGTCAATCCGTTCGCGAGATATGGCAGTTTGGAGGTAAGAAACGCTTGAGAAACTCAAAATTTTCGCAGTTCTGATGCTCGACAAGCATAACTAGAACGGTCTAGGGGAAAAGTACGCATACCGTTGTAATCGGGCGAGTTTCTACTTTCAGATGCAACAGAAATTTTGCGGATTGGTCAATCCGTTCGCGAGATATGGCAGTTTGGAGGTAAGAAACGCTTGAGAAACTCAAAATTTTCGCAGTTCTGATGCTCGAAACGAATAACTAGAACGGACTAGGGGAAAAGTACGCATACCGTTGTAATCGGGCGACTTTCTGCTTTCAGATGCAACAGAAATTTTGCGGATTGGTCAATCAGTTCGCGAGATATGGCAGTTTGGAGGTAAGAAACGGTTGAGAAACTCAAAATTTTCACAGTTCTGATGCTCGAAACGTATAACCAGAACGGCCTAGGGGAAAAGTACGCATACCGTTGTAATCGGGCGAGTTTCTACTTTCAGATGCAACAGAAATTTTGCGGATTGGTCAATCCGTTCGCGAGATATGGCAGTTTGGAGGTAAGAAATGCTTGAGAAACTCTAAATTTTCGCAGTTCTGATGCTCGACAAGCATAACTAGAACGGTCTAGGGGAAAAGTACGCATACCGTTGTAATCGGGCGAGTTTCTACTTTCAGATGCAACAGAAATTTTGCGGATTGGTCAATCCGTTCGCGAGATATGGCAGTTTGTAGGTAAGAAACGCTTGAGAAACTCAACATTTTCGCAGTTCTGATGCTCGAAACGAATAAATAGAACGGCCTAGGGGAAAAGTACGCATACCGTTGTAATCGGGCGAGTTTCTACTTTCAGATGCAACAGAAATTTTGCGGATTGGTCAATCCGTTCGCGAGATATGGCAGTTTGGAGGTAAGAAACGCTTGAGAAACTCAAAATTTTCGCAGTTCTGATGCTCGAAACGAATAACTAGAACGGCCTAGGGGAAAAGTACGCATACCGTTGTAATCGGGTGAGTTTCTACTTTCAGATGCAACAGAAATTTTGCGGATTAGTCAATCCGTTCGCGAGATATGGCAGTTTGGAGGTAAGAAACGCTTGAGAAACTCAAAATTTTCGCAGTTCTGATGCTCGACAAGCATAACTAGAACGGTCTAGGGGAAAAGTACGCATACAGTTGTAATCGGGCGAGTTTCTACTTTCAGATGCAACAGAAATTTTGCGGATTGGTCAATCCGTTCGCGAGATATGGCAGTTTGGAGGTAAGAAACGCTTGAGAAACTCAAAATTTTCGCAGTTCTGATGCTCGAAACGAATAACTAGAACGGACTAGGGGAAAAGTACGCATACCGTTGTAATCGGGCGACTTTCTGCTTTCAGATGCAACAGAAATTTTGCGGATTGGTCAATCAGTTCGCGAGATATGGCAGTTTGGAGGTAAGAAACGGTTGAGAAACTCAAAATTTTCACAGTTCTGATGCTCGAAACGAATAACCAGAACGGCCTAGGGGAAAAGTACGCATACCGTTGTAATCGGGCGAGTTTCTACTTTCAGATGCAACAGAAATTTTGCGGATTGGTCAATCCGTTCGCGAGATATGGCAGTTTGGAGGTAAGAAACGCTTGAGAAACTCAAAATTTTCGCAGTTCTGATGCTCGAAATGAATAACTAGAACGGACTAGGGGAAAAGTACGCATACCGTTGTAATCGGGCGACTTTCTACTTTCAGATGCAACAGAAATTTTGCGGATTGGTCAATCCGTTCGCGAGATATGGCAGTTTGGATGTAAGAAACGGTTGGGAAACTCAAAATTTTTACAGTTCTGATGCTCGAAACGAATAACCAGAACGGACTAGGGGAAAAGTACGCATACCGTTGTAATCGGGCGACTTTCTACTTTCAGATGCAACAGAAATTTTGCGGTTTGGTCAATCCGTTCGCGAGATATGGCAGTTTGGATGTAAGAAACGGTTGGGAAACTCAAAATTTTCACAGTTCTGATGCTCGAAACGAATAACCAGAACGGCCTAGGGGAAAAGTACGCATACCGTTGTAATCGGGCGATTCTTCTACTTTCAGATGCAACAGAAATTTTGCGGATTGGTCAATCCGTTCGCGAGATATGGCAGTTTGTAGGTAAGAAACGCTTGAGAAACTCAACATTTTCGCAGTTCTGATGCTCGAAACGAATAACTAGAACGGCCTAGGGGAAAAGTACGCACACCGTTGTAATCGGGCGAGTTTGTACTTTCAGATGCAACAGAAATTTTGCGGATTGTTCAATCCGTTCGCGAGATATGGCAGTTTGGAGGTAAGAAACGCTTGAGAAATTCAAAATTTTCGCAGTTCTGATGCTCGAAACGAATAACTAGAACGGACTAGGGGAAAAGTACGCATACCGTTGTAATCGGGCGAGTTTCTACTTTCAGATGCAACAGAAATTTTGCGGATTGGTCAATCCGTTCGCGAGATATGGCAGTTTGTAGGTAAGAAACGCTTGAGAAACTCAACATTTTCGCAGTTCTGATGCTCGAAACGAATAACTAGAACGGCCTAGGGGAAAAGTACGCACACCGTTGTAATCGGGCGAGTTTGTACTTTCAGATGCAACAGAAATTTTGCGGACTGGTCAATCCGTTCGCGAGATATGGCAGTTTGGAGGGAAGAAACGCTTGAGAAACTCAAAATTTTCGCAGTTCTGATGCTCGACAAGCATAACCAGAACGGTCTAGGGGAAAAGTACGCATACCGTTGTAATCGGGCGACTTTCTACTTTCAGATGCAACAGAAATTTTGCGGAGATGTCAATCCGTTCGCGAGATATGGCAGTTTGGATGTAAGAAACGGTTGGAAAACTCAAAATTTTCACAGTTCTGATGCTCGAAACGAATAACCAGAGCGGCCTAGGGGAAAAGTACGCATACCGTTGTAATCGGGCGAGTTTCTACTTTCAGATGCAACAGAAATTTTGCGGATTGGTCAATCCGTTCGCGAGATATGGCAGTTTGTAGGCAAGAAACGCTTGAGAAACTCAAAATCTTCGCAGTTCTGATGCTCGACAAGCATAACTAGAACGGTCTAGGGGAAAAGTACGCATACCGTTGTAATCGGGCGAGTTTCTACTTTCAGATGCAACAGAAATTTTGCGGATTGGTCAATGCGTTCGCGAGATATGGCAGTTTGGATGTAAGAAACGCTTGAGAAACTCAAAATTTTCGCAGTTCTGATGCTCGAAACGAATATCTAGAACGGACTAGGGGAAAAGTACGCATACCGTTGTAATCGGGCGACTTTCTACTTTCAGACGCAACAGAAATTTTGCGGATTGGTCAATCAGTTCGCGAGATATGGCAGTTTGGATGTAAGAAACGGTTGAGAAACTCAAAATTTTCACAGTTCTGATGTTCGAAACGAATAACCAGAACGGCCTAGGGGAAAAGTACGCATACCGTTGTAATCGGGCGAGTTTCTACTTTCAGATGCAACAGAAATTTTGCGGATTGGTCAATCCGTTCTCGAGATATGGCAGTTTGTAGGTAGAAACGCTTGAGAAACTCAACATTTTCGCAGTTCTGATGCTCGAAACGAATAACTAGAACGGCCTAGAGGAAAAGTACGCATACCGTTGTAATCGGGCGACTTTCTTCTTTCAGATGCAACAGAAATTTTGCGGATTGGTCAATCAGTTCGCGAGATATGGCAGTTTGGAGGTAAGAAACGGTTGAGAAACTCAAAATTTTCACAGTTCTGATGCTCGAAACGAATAACCAGAACGGCCTAGGGGAAAAGTACGCATACCGTTGTAATCGGGCGAGTTTCTACTTTCAGATGCAACAGAAATTTTGCGGATTGGTCAATCCGTTCGCGAGATATGGCAGTTTGGAGGTAAGAAACGCTTGAGAAACTCAAAATTTTCGCAGTTCTGATGCTCGAAACGAATAACTAGAACGGACTAGGGGAAAAGTACGCATACCGTTGTAATTGGGCGAGTTTCTACTTTCAGATGCAACAGAAATTTTGCGGATTGGTCAATCCGTTCGCGAGATATGGCAGTTTGGAGGTAAGAAACGCTTGAGAAACTCAAAATTTTCGCAGTTCTGATGCTCGAAACGAATAACTAGAACGGCCTAGGGGAAAAGTACGCATAGCGTTGTAATCGGGCGAGTTTCTACTTTCAGATGCAACAGAAATTTTGCGGATTAGTCAATCCGTTCGCGAGATATGGCAGTTTGGAGGTATGAAACGCTTGAGAAACTCAAAATTTTCGCAGTTCTGATGCTCGACAAGCATAACTAGAACGGTCGAGGGGAAAAGTACGCATACCGTTGTAATCGGGCGACTTTCTACTTTCAGATGCAACAGAAATTTTGCGGATTGGTCAATCCGTTCGCGAGATATGGCAGTTTGGAAGTAAGAAACGCTTGAGAAACTTAAAATTTTCGCAGTTCAGATGCTCGAAACGAATAACTAGAACGGACTAGGGGAAAAGTACGCATACCGTTGTAATCGGGCGAGTTTCTACGTTCAGATGCAACAGAAATTTTGCGGATTGATAAATCCGTTCGCGAGATATGCTAGTTTGTAGGTCAGAAACGCTTGAGAAACTCAAAATTTTCGCAGTTCTGATGCTCGAAACGAATAACTAGAACGGCCTAGGGGAAAAGTACGCATACCGTTGTAATCGGGCGAGTTTCTACTTTCAGATGCAACAGAAATTTTGCGGATTAGTCAATCCGTTCGCGAGATATGGCAGTTTGGAGGTAAGAAACGCTTGAGAAACTCAACATTTTCGCAGTTCTGATGCTCGAAACGAATAAATAGAACGGCCTAGGGGAAAAGTACGCATACCGTTGTAATCGGGCGAGTTTCTACTTTCAGATGCAACAGAAATTTTGCGGATTAGTCAATCCGTTCGCGAGATATGGCAGTTTGGAGGTAAGAAACGCTTGAGAAACTCAATATTTTCGCAGTTCTGATGCTCGACAAGCATAACTAGAACGGCCTAGGGGAAAAGTACGCACACCGTTGTAATCGGGCGAGTTTGTACTTTCAGATGCAACAGAAATTTTGCGGATTGGTCAATCCGTTCGCGAGATATGGCAGTTTGGAGGTAAGAAACGCTTGAGAAACTCAAAATTTTCGCAGTTCTGATGCTCGAAACGAATAACTAGAACGGCCTAGGGGAAAAGTACGCATACCGTTGTAATCGGGCGAGTTTCTACTTTCAGATGCAACAGAAATTTTGCGGATTGGTCAATCCGTTCGCGAGATATGGCAGTTTGTAGGCAAGAAACGCTTGAGAAACTCAAAATCTTCGCAGTTCTGATGCTCGACAAGCATAACTAGAACGGTCTAGGGGAAAAGTACGCATACCGTTGTAATCGGGCGAGTTTCTACTTTCAGATGCAACAGAAATTTTGCGGATTGGTCAATGCGTTCGCGAGATATGGCAGTTTGGATGTAAGAAACGCTTGAGAAACTCAAAATTTTCGCAGTTCTGATGCTCGAAACGAATATCTAGAACGGACTAGGGGAAAAGTACGCATACCGTTGTAATCGGGCGACATTCTACTTTCAGACGCAACAGAAATTTTGCGGATTGGTCAATCAGTTCGCGAGATATGGCAGTTTGGATGTAAGAAACGGTTGAGAAACTCAAAATTTTCACAGTTCTGATGTTCGAAACGAATAACCAGAACGGCCTAGGGGAAAAGTACGCATACCGTTGTAATCGGGCGAGTTTCTACTTTCAGATGCAACAGAAATTTTGCGGATTGGTCAATCCGTTCTCGAGATATGGCAGTTTGTAGGTAGAAACGCTTGAGAAACTCAACATTTTCGCAGTTCTGATGCTCGAAACGAATAACTAGAACGGCCTAGAGGAAAAGTACGCATACCGTTGTAATCGGGCGACTTTCTTCTTTCAGATGCAACAGAAATTTTGCGGATTGGTCAATCAGTTCGCGAGATATGGCAGTTTGGAGGTAAGAAACGGTTGAGAAACTCAAAATTTTCACAGTTCTGATGCTCGAAACGAATAACCAGAACGGCCTAGGGGAAAAGTACGCATACCGTTGTAATCGGGCGAGTTTCTACTTTCAGATGCAACAGTAATTTTGCGGATTGGTCAATCCGTTCGCGAGATATGGCAGTTTGGAGGTAAGAAACGCTTGAGAAACTCAAAATTTTCGCAGTTCTGATGCTCGAAACGAATAACTAGAACGGACTAGGGGAAAAGTACGCATACCGTTGTAATTGGGCGAGTTTCTACTTTCAGATGCAACAGAAATTTTGCGGATTGGTCAATCCGTTCGCGAGATATGGCAGTTTGGAGGTAAGAAACGCTTGAGAAACTCAAAATTTTCGCAGTTCTGATGCTCGAAACGAATAACTAGAACGGCCTAGGGGAAAAGTACGCATAGCGTTGTAATCGGGCGAGTTTCTACTTTCAGATGCAACAGAAATTTTGCGGATTAGTCAATCCGTTCGCGAGATATGGCAGTTTGGAGGTATGAAACGCTTGAGAAACTCAAAATTTTCGCAGTTCTGATGCACGACAAGCATAACTAGAACGGTCGAGGGGAAAAGTACGCATACCGTTGTAATCGGGCGAGTTTCTACTTTCAGATGCAACAGAAATTTTGCGGATTGGTCAATCCGTTCGCGAGATATGGCAGTTTGGAGGTAAGAAACGCTTGAGAAACTCAAAATTTTCGCAGTTCTGATGCTCGAAACGAATAACTAGAACGGACTAGGGGAAAAGTACGCATACCGTTGTAATCGGGCGACTTTCTGCTTTCAGATGCAACAGAAATTTTGCGGATTGGTCAATCAGTTCGCGAGATATGGCAGTTTGGAGGTAAGAAACGGTTGAGAAACTCAAAATTTTCACAGTTCTGATGCTCGAAACGAATAACCAGAACGGCCTAGGGGAAAAGTACGCATACCGTTGTAATCGGGCGAGTTTCTACTTTCAGATGCAACAGAAATTTTGCGGATTGGTCAATCCGTTCGCGAGATATGGCAGTTTGGAGGTAAGAAACGCTTGAGAAACTCAAAATTTTCGCAGTTCTGATGCTCGAAATGAATAACTAGAACGGACTAGGGGAAAAGTACGCATACCGTTGTAATCAGGCGACTTTCTACTTTCAGATGCAACAGAAATTTTGCGGATTGGTCAATCCGTTCGCGAGATATGGCAGTTTGGATGTAAGAAACGGTTGGGAAACTCAAAATTTTCACAGTTCTGATGCTCGAAACGAATAACCAGAACGGCCTAGGGGAAAAGTACGCATACCGTTGTAATCGGGCGATTCTTCTACTTTCAGATGCAACAGAAATTTTGCGGATTGGTCAATCCGTTCGCGAGATATGGCAGTTTGGAGGTAAGAAACGCTTGAGAAACTCAAAATTTTCGCAGTTCTGATGCTCGAAACGAATAACTAGAACGGACTAGGGGAAAAGTACGCATACCGTTGTAATCGGGCGACTTTCTGCTTTCAGATGCAACAGAAATTTTGCGGATTGGTCAATCAGTTCGCGAGATATGGCAGTTTGGAGGTAAGAAACGGTTGAGAAACTCAAAATTTTCACAGTTCTGATGCTCGAAACGAATAACCAGAACGGCCTAGGGGAAAAGTACGCATACCGTTGTAATCGGGCGAGTTTCTACTTTCAGATGCAACAGAAATTTTGCGGATTGGTCAATCCGTTCGCGAGATATGGCAGTTTGGAGGTAAGAAACGCTTGAGAAACTCAAAATTTTCGCAGTTCTGATGCTCGAAACGAATAACTAGAACGGACTAGGGGAAAAGTACGCATACCGTTGTAATCGGGCGAGTTTCTACTTTCAGATGCAACAGAAATTTTGCGGACTGGTCAATCCGTTCGCGAGATATGGCAGTTTGGAGGGAAGAAACGGATGAGAAACTCAAAATTTTCACAGTTCTGATGTTCGAAACGAATAACCAGAACGGCCTAGGGGAAAAGTACGCATACCGTTGTAATCGGGCGAGTTTCTACTTTCAGATGCAACAGAAATTTTGCGGATTGGTCAATCCGTTCTCGAGATATGGCAGTTTGTAGGTAGAAACGCTTGAGAAACTCAACATTTTCGCAGTTCTGATGCTCGAAACGAATAACTAGAACGGCCTAGAGGAAAAGTACGCATACCGTTGTAATCGGGCGACTTTCTTCTTTCAGATGCAACAGAAATTTTGCGGATTGGTCAATCAGTTCGCGAGATATGGCAGTTTGGAGGTAAGAAACGGTTGAGAAACTCAAAATTTTCACAGTTCTGATGCTCGAAACGAATAACCAGAACGGCCTAGGGGAAAAGTACGCATACCGTTGTAATCGGGCGAGTTTCTACTTTCAGATGCAACAGAAATTTTGCGGATTGGTCAATCCGTTCGCGAGATATGGCAGTTTGGATGTAAGAAACGCTTGAGAAACTCAAAATTTTCGCAGTTCTGATGCTCGAAACGAATAACTAGAACGGACTAGGGGAAAAGTACGCATACCGTTGTAATTGGGCGAGTTTCTACTTTCAGATGCAACAGAAATTTTGCGGATTGGTCAATCCGTTCGCGAGATATGGCAGTTTGGAGGTAAGAAACGCTTGAGAAACTCAAAATTTTCGCAGTTCTGATGCTCGAAACGAATAACTCGAACGGCCTAGGGGAAAAGTACGCATAGCGTTGTAATCGGGCGAGTTTCTACTTTCAGATGCAACAGAAATTTTGCGGATTAGTCAATCCGTTCGCGAGATATGGCAGTTTGGAGGTATGAAACGCTTGAGAAACTCAAAATTTTCGCAGTTCTGATGCTCGACAAGCATAACTAGAACGGTCGAGGGGAAAAGTACGCATACCGTTGTAATCGGGCGACTTTCTACTTTCAGATGCAACAGAAATTTTGCGGATTGGTCAATCCGTTCGCGAGATATGGCAGTTTGGAAGTAAGAAACGCTTGAGAAACTTAAAATTTTCGCAGTTCAGATGCTCGAAACGAATAACTAGAACGGACTAGGGGAAAAGTACGCATACCGTTGTAATCGGGCGAGTTTCTACTTTCAGATGCAACAGAAATTTTGCGGATTAGTCAATCCGTTCGCGAGATATGGCAGTTTGGAGGTAAGAAACGCTTGAGAAACTCAACATTTTCGCAGTTCTGATGCTCGAAACGAATAAATAGAACGGCCTAGGGGAAAAGTACGCATACCGTTGTAATCGGGCGAGTTTCTACTTTCAGATGCAACAGAAATTTTGCGGATTGGTCAATCCGTTCGCGAGATATGGCAGTTTGGAGGTAAGAAACGCTTGAGAAACTCAAAATTTTCGCAGTTCTGATGCTCGAAACGAATAACTAGAACGGACTAGGGGAAAAGTACGCATACCGTTGTAATCGGGCGAGTTTCTACGTTCAGATGCAACAGAAATTTTGCGGATTGGTCAATCCCTTCGCGAGATATGCTAGTTTGGAGGTCAGAAACGCTTGAGAAACTCAACATTTTCGCAGTTCTGATGCTCGAAACGAATAACTAGAACGGCCTAGGGGAAAAGTACGCATACCGTTGTAATCGGGCGAGTTTCTACTTTCAGATGCAACAGAAATTTTGCGGATTAGTCAATCCGTTCGCGAGATATGGCAGTTTGGAGGTAACAAACGCTTGAGAAACTCAAAATTTTCGCAGTTCTGATGCTCGAAATGAATAACTAGAATGGCCTAGGGGAAAAGTACGCATACCGTTGTAATCGGGCGAGTTTCTACTTTCAGATGCAACAGAAATTTTGCGGATTGGTCAATCCGTTCGCGAGATATGGCCGTTTGGAAGTAAGAAACGCTTGAGAAACTTAAAATTTTCGCAGTTCTGATGCTCGAAACGAATAACTAGAACGGACTAGGGGACAAGTTCGCATACCGTTGTAATCGGGCGAGTTTCTACGTTCAGATGCAACAGAAATTTTGCGGATTGATAAATCCGTTCGCGAGATATGCTAGTTTGTAGGTCAGAAACGCTTGAGAAACTCAAAATTTTCGCAGTTCTGCTGCTCGAAACGAATAACTAGAACGGCCTAGGGGAAAAGTACGCATACCGTTGTAATCGGGCGAGTTTCTACTTTCAGATGCAACAGAAATTTTGCGGATTAGTCAATCCGTTCGCGAGATATGGCAGTTTGGAGGTAAGAAACGCTTGAGAAACTCAACATTTTCGCAGTTCTGATGCTCGAAACGAATAAATAGAACGGCCTAGGGGAAAAGTACGCATACCGTTGTAATCGGGCGAGTTTCTACTTTCAGATGCAACAGAAATTTTGCGGATTGGTCAATCCGTTCGCGAGATATGGCAGTTTGGAGGTAAGAAACGCTTGAGAAACTCAAAATTTTCGCAGTTCTGATGCTCGAAACGAATAACTAGAACGGACTAGGGGAAAAGTACGCATACCGTTGTAATCGGGCGAGTTTCTACGTTCAGATGCAACAGAAATTTTGCGGATTGGTCAATCCCTTCGCGAGATATGCTAGTTTGGAGGTCAGAAACGCTTGAGAAACTCAACATTTTCGCAGTTCTGATGCTCGAAACGAATAACTAGAACGGCCTAGGGGAAAAGTACGCATACCGTTGTAATCGGGCGAGTTTCTACTTTCAGATGCAACAGAAATTTTGCGGATTAGTCAATCCGTTCGCGAGATATGGCAGTTTGGAGGTAACAAACGCTTGAGAAACTCAAAATTTTCGCAGTTCTGATGCTCGAAATGAATAACTAGAATGGCCTAGGGGAAAAGTACGCATACCGTTGTAATCGGGCGAGTTTCTACTTTCAGATGCAACAGAAATTTTGCGGATTGGTCAATCCGTTCGCGAGATATGGCCGTTTGGAAGTAAGAAACGCTTGAGAAACTTAAAATTTTCGCAGTTCTGATGCTCGAAACGAATAACTAGAACGGACTAGGGTACAAGTTCGCATACCGTTGTAATCGGGCGAGTTTCTACGTTCAGATGCAACAGAAATTTTGCGGATTGATAAATCCGTTCGCGAGATATGCTAGTTTGTAGGTCAGAAACGCTTGAGAAACTCAAAATTTTCGCAGTTCTGCTGCTCGAAACGAATAACTAGAACGGCCTAGGGGAAAAGTACGCATACCGTTGTAATCGGGCGAGTTTCTACTTTCAGATGCAACAGAAATTTTGCGGATTAGTCAATCCGTTCGCGAGATATGGCAGTTTGGAGGTAAGAAACGCTTGAGAAACTCAACATTTTCGCAGTTCTGATGCTCGAAACGAATAAATAGAACGGCCTAGGGGAAAAGTACGCATACCGTTGTAATCGGGCGAGTTTCTACTTTCAGATGCAACAGAAATTTTGCGGATTAGTCAATCCGTTCGCGAGATATGGCAGTTTGGAGGTAAGAAACGCTTGAGAAAATCAAAATTTTCGCAGTTCTGATGCTCGACAAGCATAACTAGAACGGTCTAGGGGGAAAGTACGCATACCGTTGTAATCGGGCGACTTTCTACTTTCAGATGCAAAGAAATTTTGGAGATTGGTCAATCCGTTCGCGAGATATGGCAGTTTGGAGGTAAGAAACGGTTGAGAAACTCAAAATTATCCCAGTTCTGATGCTCGAAACGAGTAACCAGAACGGCCTAGGGGAAAAGTACGCATACCGTTGTAATCGGGCGAGTTTCTACTTTCAGATGCAACAGAAATTTTGCGAATTGATCAATCCGTTCGCGAGATATGGCAGTTTGGAGGTAAGCAACGCTTGAGAAACCCAAAATTTTCGCAGTTCTCATGCTCGAAGCGAGTAACTACAACGGCCTAGGGGAAAAGTACGCATACCGTTGTAATCGGGCGAGTTTCTACTTTCAGATGCAACAGAAATTTTGCGGATTGGTCAATCCGTTCGCGAGATATGGCAGTTTGGAGGTAAGAAACGCTTGAGAAACTCACAATTTTCGCAGTTCTGATGCTCGACAAGCATAACTAGAACGGTCTAGGGGAACAGTACGCATACTGTTGTAATCGGGCGAGTTTCTACTTTCAGATGCAACAGAAATTTTGCGGATTGGTCAATCCGTTCGCGAGATATGGCAGTTTGTAGGTAAGAAACGCTTGAGAAACTCAACATTTTCGCAGTTCTGATGCTCGAAACGAATAACTAGAACGGCCTAGGGGAAAAGTACGCATAGCGTTGTAATCGGGCGAGTTTCTACTTTCAGATGTAACAGAAATTTTGCGGATTGGTCAATCCGTTCGCGAGATATGGCAGTTTGGAGGTAAGAAACGCTTGAGAAACTCAAAATTTTCGCAGTTCTGATGCTCGAAACGAATGACTAGAACGGACTAGGGGAAAAGAACGCATACCGTTGTAATCGGGCGAGTTTCTACGTTCAGAAGCAACAGAAATTTTGCGGATTGGTCAATCCGTTCGCGAGATATGGCAGTTTGGAGGTCAGAAACGCTTGAGAAACTCAAAATTTTCGCAGTTCTAATGCTCGAAACGAATAACTAGAACGGCCTAGGGGAAAAGTACGCATACCGTTGTAATCGGGCGAGTTTCTACTTTCAGATGCAACAGAAATTTTGCGGATTAGTCAATCCGTTCGCGAGATATGGCAGTTTGGAGGTAAGAAACGCTTGAGAAACTCAAAATTTTCGCAGTTCTGATGCTCGAAACGAATAACTAGAACGGACTAGGGGAAAAGTACGCATACCGTTGTAATCGGGCGAGTTTCTACTTTCAGATGCAACAGAAATTTTGCGGACTGGTCAATCCGTTCGCGAGATATGGCAGTTTGGAGGTAAGAAACGCTTGAGAAACTCAAAATTTTCGCAGTTCTGATGCTCGAAACGAATAACTAGAACGGACAAGGGGGAAAGTACGCATACCGTTGTAATCGGGCGAGTTTCTACTTTCAGATGCAACAGAAATTTTGCGGATTAGTCAATCCGTTCGCGAGATATGGCAGTTTGGAGGTAAGAAACGGTTGAGAAACTCAAAATTATCACAGTTCTGATGCTCGAAACGAGTAACCAGAACGGCCTAGGGGAAAAGTACGCATACCGTTGTAATCGGGCGAGTCTCTACTTTCAGATGCAACAGAAGTTTTGCGAATTGATCAATCCGTTCGCGAGATATGGCAGTTTGGAGGTAAGCAACGCTTGAGAAACCCAAAATTTTCGCAGTTCTCATGCTCGAAGCGAGTAACTACAACGGCCTAGGGGAAAAGTACGCATACCGTTGTAATCGGGCGAGTTTCTACTTTCAGATGCAACAGAAATTTTGCGGATTGGTCAATCCGTTCGCGAGATATGGCAGTTTGGAGGTAAGAAACGCTTGAGAAACTCACAATTTTCGCAGTTCTGATGCTCGACAAGCATAACTAGAACGGTCTAGGGGAACAGTACGCATACTGTTGTAATCGGGCGAGTTTCTACTTTCAGATGCAACAGAAATTTTGCGGATTGGTCAATCCGTTCGCGAGATATGGCAGTTTGGAGGTAAGAAACGCTTGAGAAACTCAAAATTTTCGCAGTTCTGATGCTCGAAACGAATGACTAGAACGGACTAGGGGAAAAGAACGCATACCGTTGTAATCGGGCGAGTTTCTACGTTCAGAAGCAACAGAAATTTTGCGGATTGGTCAATCCGTTCGTGAGATATGGCAGTTTGGAGGTCAGAAACGCTTGAGAAACTCAAAATTTTCGCAGTTCTAATGCTCGAAACGAATAACTAGAACGGCCTAGGGGAAAAGTACGCATACCGTTGTAATCGGGCGAGTTTCTACTTTCAGATGCAACAGAAATTTTGCGGATTAGTCAATCCGTTCGCGAGATATGGCAGTTTGGAGGTAAGAAACGCTTGAGAAACTCAACATTTTCGCAGTTCTGATGCTCGAAATGAATAACTAGAACGGCCTAGGGGAAAAGTACGCATACCGTTGTAATCGGGTGAGTTTCTACTTTCAGATGCAACAGAAATTTTGCGGATTAGTCAATCCGTTCGCGAGATATGGCAGTTTGGAGGTAAGAAACGCTTGAGAAACTCAAAATTTTCGCAGTTCTGATGCTCGACAAGCATAACTAGAACGGTCTAGGGGAAAAGTACGCATACCGTTGTAATCGGGCGAGTTTCTACTTTCAGATGCAACAGAAATTTTGCGGATTAGTCAATCCGTTCGCGAGATATGGCAGTTTGGAGGTAAGAAACGCTTGAGAAACTCAACATTTTCGCAGTTCTGATGCTCGACAAGCATAACTAGAACGGCCTAGGGGAAAAGTACGCACACCGTTGTAATCGGGCGAGTTTGTACTTTCAGATGCAACAGAAATTTTGCGGATTGGTCAATCCGTTCGCGAGATATGGCAGTTTGGAGGTAAGAAACGCTTGAGAAACTCAAAATTTTCGCAGTTCTGATGCTCGAAACGAATAACTAGAACGGACTAGGGGAAAAGTACGCATACCGTTGTAATCGGGCGAGTTTCTACTTTCAGATGCAACAGAAATTTTGGGGACTGGTCAATCCGTTCGCGAGATATGGCAGTTTGGAGGTAAGAAACGCTTGAGAAACTCAAAATTTTCGCAGTTCTGATGCTCGACAAGCATAACTAGAACGGTCTAGGGGAAAAGTACGCATACCGTTGTAATCGGGCGAGTTTCTACTTTCAGATGCAACAGAAATTTTGCGGATTAGTCAATCCGTTCGCGAGATATGGCAGTTTGGAGGTAAGAAACGCTTGAGAAACTCAACATTTTCGCAGTTCTGATGCTCGACAAGCATAAATAGAACGGCCTAGGGGAAAAGTACGCACACCGTTGTAATCGGGCGAGTTTGTACTTTCAGATGCAACAGAAATTTTGCGGATTGGTCAATCCGTTCGCGAGATATGGCAGTTTGGAGGTAAGAAACGCTTGAGAAACTCAAAATTTTCGCAGTTCTGATGCTCGAAACGAATAACTAGAACGGACTAGGGGAAAAGTACGCATACCGTTGTAATCGGGCGAGTTTCTACTTTCAGTTGCAACAGAAATTTTGCGGACTGGTCAATCCGTTCGCGAGATATGGCAGTTTGGAGGTAAGAAACGCTTGAGAAACTCAAAATTTTCGCAGTTCTGATGCTCGAAACGAATAACTAGAACGGCCTAGGGGAAAAGTACGCATACCGTTGTAATCGGGTGAGATTCTACTTTCAGATGCAACAGAAATTTTGCGGATTAGTCAATCCGTTCGCGAGATATGGCAGTTTGGAGGTAAGAAACGCTTGAGAAACTCAAAATTTTCGCAGTTCTGATGCTCGACAAGCATAACTAGAACAGTCTAGGGGAAAAGTACGCATACAGTTGTAATCGGGCGAGTTTCTACTTTCAGATGCAACAGAAATTTTGCGGATTGGTCAATCCGTTCGCGAGATATGGCAGTTTGGAGGTAAGAAACGCTTGAGAAACTCAAAATTTTCGCAGTTCTGATGCTCGAAACGAATAACTAGAACGGCCTAGGGGAAAAGTACGCATAGCGTTGTAATCGGGCGAGTTTCTACTTTCAGATGTAACAGAAATTTTGCGGATTAGTCAATCCGTTCGCGAGATATGGCAGTTTGGAGGTAAGAAACGCTTGAGAAACTCAAAATTTTCGCAGTTCTGATGCTCGACAAGCATAACTAGAACGGTCTAGGGGACAAGTACGCATACCGTTGTAATCGGGCGAGTTTCTACTTTCAGATGCAACAGAAATTTTGCGGATTGGTCAATCCGTTCGCGAGATATGGCAGTTTGGAGGTAAGAAACGCTTGAGAAACTCAAAAGTTTCGCAGTTCTGATGCTCGAAATGAATAACTAGAACGGACTAGGGGAAAAGTACGCATACCGTTGTAATCGGGCGACTTTCTACTTTCAGATGCAACAGAAATTTTGCGGATTGGTCAATCCGTTCGCGAGATATGGCAGTTTGGATGTAAGAAACGGTTGGGAAACTCAAAATTTTCACAGTTCTGATGCTCGAAACGAATAACCAGAACGGCCTAGGGGAAAAGTACGCATACCGTTGTAATCGGGCGATTCTTCTACTTTCAGATGCAACAGAAATTTTGCGGATTGGTCAATCCGTTCGCGAGATATGGCAGTTTGTAGGTAAGAAACGCTTGAGAAACTCAACATTTTCGCAGTTCTGATGCTCGAAACGAATATCTAGAACGGACTAGGGGAAAAGTACGCATACCGTTGTAATCGGGCGACTTTCTACTTTCAGACGCAACAGAAATTTTGCGGATTGGTCAATCAGTTCGCGAGATATGGCAGTTTGGATGTAAGAAACTGTTGAGAAACTCAAAATTTTCACAGTTCTGATGTTCGAAACGAATAACCAGAACGGCCTAGGGGAAAAGTACGCATACCTTTGTAATCGGGCGAGTTTCTACTTTCAGATGCAACAGAAATTTTGCGGATTGGTCAATCCGTTCGCGAGATATGGCAGTTTGTAGGTAGAAACGCTTGAGAAACTCAACATTTTCGCAGTTCTGATGCTCGAAACGAATAACTAGAACGGCCTAGGGGAAAAGTACGCATACCGTTGTAATCGGGCGACTTTCTTCTTTCAGATGCAACAGAAATTTTGCGGATTGGTCAATCAGTTCGCGAGATATGGCAGTTTGGAGGTAAGAAACGGTTGAGAAACTCAAAATTTTCACAGTTCTGATGCTCGAAACGAATAACCAGAACGGCCTAGGGGAAAAGTACGCATACCGTTGTAATCGGGCGAGTTTCTACTTTCAGATGCAACAGAAATTTTGCGGATTGGTCAATCCGTTCGCGAGATATGGCAGTTTGGAGGTAAGAAACGCTTGAGAAACTCAAAATTTTCGCAGTTCTGATGCTCGAAACGAATAACTAGAACGGACTAGGGGAAAAGTACGCATACCGTTGTAATCGGGCGAGTTTCTACTTTCAGATGCAACAGAAATTTTGCGGATTGGTCAATCCGTTCGCGAGATATGGCAGTTTGGAGGTAAGAAATGCTTGAGAAACTCAAAATTTTCGCAGTTCTGATGCTCGAAACGAATAACTAGAACGGCCTAGGGGAAAAGTACGCATAGCGTTGTAATCGGGCGAGTTTCTACTTTCAGATGCAACAGAAATTTTGCGGATTAGTCAATCCGTTCGCGAGATATGGCAGTTTGGAGGTATGAAACGCTTGAGAAACTCAAAATTTTCGCAGTTCTGATGCTCGACAAGCATAACTAGAACGGTCGAGGGGAAAAGTACGCATACCGTTGTAATCGGGCGACTTTCTACTTTCAGATGCAACAGAAATTTTGCGGATTGGTCAATCCGTTCGCGAGATATGGCAGTTTGGAAGTAAGAAACGCTTGAGAAACTTAAAATTTTCGCAGTTCAAATGCTCGAAACGAATAACTAGAACGGACTAGGGGAAAAGTACGCATACCGTTGTAATCGGGCGAGTTTCTACGTTCAGATGCAACAGAAATTTTGCGGATTGATAAATCCGTTCGCGAGATATGCTAGTTTGTAGGTCAGAAACGCTTGAGAAACTCAAAATTTTCGCAGTTCTGATGCTCGAAACGAATAACTAGAACGGCCTAGGGGAAAAGTACGCATACCGTTGTAATCGGGCGAGTTTCTACTTTCAGATGCAACAGAAATTTTGCGGATTGGTCAATTCGTTCGCGAGATATGGCAGTTTGGAGGTATGAAACGCTTGAGAAACTCAAAACTTTCGCAGTTCTGATGCTCGACAAGCATAACTAGAACGGTCTAGGGGAAAAATACGCCTACCGTTGTAATCGGGCGACTTTCTACTTTCAGATGCAACAGAAATTTTGCGGATTGGTCAATCCGTTCGCGAGATATGCTAGTTTGGAGGTCAGAAACGCTTGAGAAACTCAAAATTTTCGCAGTTCTGATGCTCGAAACGAATAACTAGAACGGCCTAGGGGAAAAGTACGCATACCGTTGTAATCGGGCGAGTTTCTACTTTCAGATGCAACAGAAATTTTGCGGATTAGTCAATCCGTTCGCGAGATATGGCAGTTTGGAGGTAAGAAACGCTTGAGAAACTCAAAATTTTCGCAGTTCTGATGCTCGAAACGAATAACTAGAACGGACTAGGGGACAAGTACGCATACCGTTGTAATCGGGCGACTTTCTACTTTCAGACGCAATAGAAATTTTGCGGATTGGTCAATCAGTTCGCGAGATATGGCAGTTTGGATGTAAGAAACGGTTGAGAAACTCAAAATTTTCACAGTTCTTATGTTCGAAACGAATAACCAGAACGGCCTAGGGGAAAAGTACGCATACCGTTGTAATCGGGCGAGTTTCTACTTTCAGATGCAACAGAAATTTTGCGGATTGGTCAATCCGTTCGCGAGATATGGCAGTTTGTAGGTAGAAACGCTTGAGAAACTCAACATTTTCGCAGTTCTGATGCTCGAAACGAATAACTAGAACGGCCTAGGGGAAAAGTACGCATACCGTTGTAATCGGGCGACTTTCTTCTTTCAGATGCAACAGAAATTTTGCGGATTGGTCAATCAGTTCGCGAGATATGGCAGTTTGGAGGTAAGAAACGCTTGAGAAACTCAAAATTTTCGCAGTTCTGATGCTCGAAACGAATAACTAGAACGGACTAGGGGAAAAGTACGCATACCGTTGTAATTGGGCGAGTTTCTACTTTCAGATGCAATAGAAATTTTGCGGATTGGTCAATCCGTTCGCGAGATATGGCAGTTTGGAGGTAAGAAACGCTTGAGAAACTCAAAATTTTCGCAGTTCTGATGCTCGAAACGAATAACTAGAACGGCCTAGGGGAAAAGTACGCATAGCGTTGTAATCGGGCGAGTTTCTACTTTCAGATGCAACAGAAATTTTGCGGATTAGTCTATCCGTTCGCGAGATATGGCAGTTTGGAGGTATGAAACGCTTGAGAAACTCAAAATTTTCGCAGTTCTGATGCTCGACAAGCATAACTAGAACGGTCGAGGGGAAAAGTACGCATACCGTTGTAATCGGGCGACTTTCTACTTTCAGATGCAACAGAAATTTTGCGGATTGGTCAATCCGTTCGCGAGATATGGCAGTTTGGATGTAAGAAACGCTTGAGAAACTTAAAATTTTCGCAGTTCAGATGCTCGAAACGAATAACTAGAACGGACTAGGGGAAAAGTACGCATACCGTTGTAATCGGGCGAGTTTCTACGTTCAGATGCAACAGAAATTTTGCGGATTGATAAATCCGTTCGCGAGATATGCTAGTTTGTAGGTCAGAAACGCTTGAGAAACTCAAAATTTTCGCAGTTCTGATGCTCGAAACGAATAACTAGAACGGCCTAGGGGAAAAGTACGCATACCGTTGTAATCGGGCGAGTTTCTACTTTCAGATGCAACAGAAATTTTGCGGATTAGTCAATCCGTTCGCGAGATATGGCAGTTTGGAGGTAAGAAACGCTTGAGAAACTCAAAATTTTCGCAGTTCTGATGCTCGAAACGAATAACTAGAACGGACTAGGGGAAAAGTACGCATACCGTTGTAATCGGGCGAGTTTCTACGTTCAGATGCAACAGAAATTTTGCGGATTGGTCAATCCCTTCGCGAGATATGCTAGTTTGGAGGTCAGAAACGCTTGAGAAACTCAAAATTTTCGCAGTTCTGATGCTCGAAACGAATAACTAGAACGGCCTAGGGGAAAAGTACGCATACCGTTGTAATCGGGCGAGTTTCTACTTTCAGATGCAACAGAAATTTTGCGGATTAGTCAATCCGTTCGCGAGATATGGCAGTTTGGAGGTAAGAAACGCTTGAGAAACTCAAAATTTTCGCAGTTCTGATGCTCGAAACGAATAACTAGAACGGACTAGGGGACAAGTACGCATACCGTTGTAATCGGGCGAGTTTCTACGTTCAGATGCAACAGAAATTTTGCGGATTGATAAATCCGTTCGCGAGATATCCTAGTTTGGAGGTCAGAAACGCTTGAGAAACTCAAAATTTTCGCAGTTCTGATGCTCGAAACGAATAACTAGAACGGCCTAGGGGAAGAGTACGCATACCGTTGTAATCGGGCGAGTTTATACTTTCAGATGCAACAGAAATTTTGCGGAATAGTCAATCCGTTCGCGAGATATGGCAGTTTGGAGGTAAGAAACGCTTGAGAAACTCAAAATTTTCGCAGTTCTGATGCTCGAAATGAATAACTAGAACGGCCTAGGGGAAAAGTACGCATACCGTTGTAATCGGGCGAGTTTCTACTTTCAGATGCAACAGAAATTTTGCGGATTAGTCAATCCGTTCGCGAGATATGGCAGTTTGGAGGTATGAAACGCTTGAGAAACTCAAAACTTTCGCAGTTCTGTTGCTCGACAAGCATAACTAGAACGGTCTAGGGGAAAAATACGCCTACCGTTGTAATCGGGCGACTTTCTACTTTCAGATGCAACAGAAATTTTGCGGATTGGTCAATCCGTTCGCGAGATATGCTAGTTTGGAGGTCAGAAACGCTTGAGAAACTCAAAATTTTCGCAGTTCTGATGCTCGAAACGAATAACTAGAACGGCCTAGGGGAAAAGTACGCATACCGTTGTAATCGGGCGAGTTTCTACTTTCAGATGCAACAGAAATTTTGCGGATTAGTCAATCCGTTCGCGAGATATGGCAGTTTGGAGGTAAGAAACGCTTGAGAAACTCAAAATTTTCGCAGTTCTGATGCTCGAAATGAATAACTAGAACGGCCTAGGGGAAAAGTACGCATACCGTTGTAATCGGGCGAGTTTCTACTTTCAGATGCAACAGAAATATTGCGGATTAGTCAATCCGTTCGCGAGATATGGCAGTTTGGAGTTAAGAAACGCTTGAGAAACTCAACATTTTCGCAGTTCTGATGCTCGAAACGAATAACTAGAACGGCCTAGGGGAAAAGTACGCATACCGTTGTAATCGGGCGAGTTTCTACTTTCAGATGCAACAGAAATTTTGCGGATTAGTCAATCCGTTCGCGAGATATGGCAGTTTGGAGGTATGAAACGCTTGAGAAACTCAAAACTTTCGCAGTTCTGATGCTCGACAAGCATAACTAGAACGGTCTAGGGGAAAAATACGCCTACCGTTGTAATCGGGCGACTTTCTACTTTCAGATGCAACAGAAATTTTGCGGATTAGTCAATCCGTTCGCGAGATATGGCAGTTTGGAGTTAAGAAACGCTTGAGAAACTCAACATTTTCGCAGTTCTGATGCTCGAAACGAATAAATAGAACGGCCTAGGGGAAAAGTACGCATACCGTTGTAATCGGGCGAGTTTCTACTTTCAGATGCAATAGAAATTTTGCGGATTAGTCAATCCGTTCGCGAGATATGGCAGTTTGGAGGTAGGAAACGCTTGAGAAACTCAAAATTTTCGCAGTTCTGATGCTCGACAAGCATAACTAGAACGGTCTAGGGGAAAAATACGCCTACCGTTGTAATCGGGCGACTTTCTACTTTCAGATGCAACAGAAATTTTGCGGATTGGTCAATCCGTTCGCGAGATATGGCAGTTTGGAGGTAAGAAACGGTTGAGAAACTCAAAATTATCACAGTTCTGATGCTCGAAACGAGTAACCAGAACGGCCTAGGGGAAAAGTACGCATACCGTTGTAATCGGGCGAGCTTCTACTTTCAGATGCAACAGAAATTTTGCGGATTGGTCAATCCGTTCGCGAGATATGGCAGTTTGGAGGTAAGAAACGCTTGAGAATCTCAAAATTTTCGCAGTTCTGATGCTCGACAAGCATAACTAGAACAGTCTAGGGGAAAAGTACGCATACTGTTGTAATCGGGCGAGTTTCTACTTTCAGATGCAACAGAAATTTTGCGGATTAGTCAATCCGTTCGCGAGATATGGCAGTTTGGAGGTAAGAAACGCTTGAGAAACTCAAAATTTTCGCAGTTCTGATGCTCGAAATGAATAACTAGAACGGCCTAGGGGAAAAGTACGCATACCGTTGTAATCGGGCGAGTTTCTACTTTCAGATGCAGCAGAAATTTTGCGGATTGGTCAATCCGTTCGCGAGATATGGCAGTTTGGAAGTAAGAAACGCTTGAGAAACTTAAAATTTTCGCAGTTCTGATGCTCGAAACGAATAACTAGAACGGACTAGGGTCAAGTACGCACACCGTTGTAATCGGGCGAGTTTCTACGTTCAGATGCAACAGAAATTTTGCGGATTGATAAATCCGTTCGCGAGATATGCTAGTTTGTAGGTCAGAAACGCTTGAGAAACTCAAAATTTTCGCAGTTCTGATGCTCGAAACGAATAACTAGAACGGCCTAGGGGAAAAGTACGCATACCGTTGTAATCGGGCGAGTTTCTACTTTCAGATGCAACAGAAATTTTGCGGATTAGTCAATCCGTTCGCGAGATATGGCAGTTTGGAAGTAAGAAGCGCTTGAGAAACTCAACATTTTCGCAGTTCTGATGCTCGAAACGAATAAATAGAACGGCCTAGGGGAAAAGTACGCATACCGTTGTAATCGGGCGAGTTTCTACTTTCAGATGCAACAGAAATTTTGCGGATTGGTCAATCCGTTCGCGAGATATGGCAGTTTGGAGGTAAGAAACGCTTGAGAAACTCAAAATTTTCGCAGTTCTGATGCTCGAAACGAATAACTAGAACGGACTAGGGGAAAAGTACGCATACCGTTGTAATCGGGCGAGTTTCTACGTTCAGATGCAACAGAAATTTTGCGGATTGGTCAATCCGTTCGCGAGATATGGCAGTTTGGAGGTAAGAAACGCTTGAGAATCTCAAAATTTTCGCAGTTCTGATGCTCGACAAGCATAACTAGAACAGTCTAGGGGAAAAGTACGCATACTGTTGTAATCGGGCGAGTTTCTACTTTCAGACGCAACAGAAATTTTGCGGATTGGTCAATCCGTTCGCGAGATATGGCAGTTTGTAGGTAGAAACGCTTGAGAAACTCAACATTTTCGCAGTTCTGATGCTCGAAACGAATAACTAGAACGGCCTAGGGGAAAAGTACGCATACCGTTGTAATCGGGCGACTTTCTTCTTTCAGATGCAACAGAAATTTTGCGGATTGGTCAATCAGTTCGCGAGATATGGCAGTTTGGAGGTAAGAAACGGTTGAGAAACTCAAAATTTTCACAGTTCTGATGCTCGAAACGAATAACCAGAACGGCCTAGGGGAAAAGTACGCATACCTTTGTAATCGGGCGAGTTTCTACTTTCAGATGCAACAGAAATTTTGCGGATTGGTCAATCCGTTCGCGAGATATGGCAGTTTGTAGGTAGAAACGCTTGAGAAACTCAACATTTTCGCAGTTCTGATGCTCGAAACGAATAACTAGAACGGCCTAGGGGAAAAGTACGCATACCGTTGTAATCGGGCGACTTTCTTCTTTCAGATGCAACAGAAATTTTGCGGATTGGTCAATCAGTTCGCGAGATATGGCAGTTTGGAGGTAAGAAACGGTTGAGAAACTCAAAATTTTCACAGTTCTGATGCTCGAAACGAATAACCAGAACGGCCTAGGGGAAAAGTACGCATACCGTTGTAATCGGGCGAGTTTCTACTTTCAGATGCAACAGAAATTTTGCGGATTGGTCAATCCGTTCGCGAGATATGGCAGTTTGGAGGTAAGAAACGCTTGAGAAACTCAAAATTTTCGCAGTTCTGATGCTCGAAACGAATAACTAGAACGGACTAGGGGAAAAGTACGCATACCGTTGTAATTGGGCGAGTTTCTACTTTCAGATGCAACAGAAATTTTGCGGATTGGTCAATCCGTTCGCGAGATATGGCAGTTTGGAGGTAAGAAACGCTTGAGAAACTCAAAATTTTCGCAGTTCTGATGCTCGAAACGAATAACTAGAACGGCCTAGGGGAAAAGTACGCATAGCGTTGTAATCGGGCGAGTTTCTACTTTCAGATGCAACAGAAATTTTGCGGATTAGTCAATCCGTTCGCGAGATATGGCAGTTTGGAGGTATGAAACGCTTGAGAAACTCAAAATTTTCGCAGTTCTGATGCTCGACAAGCATAACTAGAACGGTCGAGGGGAAAAGTACGCATACCGTTGTAATCGGGCGACTTTCTACTTTCAGATGCAACAGAAATTTTGCGGATTGGTCAATCCGTTCGCGAGATATGGCAGTTTGGAAGTAAGAAACGCTTGAGAAACTTAAAATTTTCGCAGTTCAAATGCTCGAAACGAATAACTAGAACGGACTAGGGGAAAAGTACGCATACCGTTGTAATCGGGCGAGTTTCTACGTTCAGATGCAACAGAAATTTTGCGGATTGATAAATCCGTTCGCGAGATATGCTAGTTTGTAGGTCAGAAACGCTTGAGAAACTCAAAATTTTCGCAGTTCTGATGCTCGAAACGAATAACTAGAACGGCCTAGGGGAAAAGTACGCATACCGTTGTAATCGGGCGAGTTTCTACTTTCAGATGCAACAGAAATTTTGCGGATTGGTCAATTCGTTCGCGAGATATGGCAGTTTGGAGGTATGAAACGCTTGAGAAACTCAAAACTTTCGCAGTTCTGATGCTCGACAAGCATAACTAGAACGGTCTAGGGGAAAAATACGCCTACCGTTGTAATCGGGCGACTTTCTACTTTCAGATGCAACAGAAATTTTGCGGATTGGTCAATCCGTTCGCGAGATATGCTAGTTTGGAGGTCAGAAACGCTTGAGAAACTCAAAATTTTCGCAGTTCTGATGCTCGAAACGAATAACTAGAACGGCCTAGGGGAAAAGTACGCATACCGTTGTATTCGGGCGAGTTTCTACTTTCAGATGCAACAGAAATTTTGCGGATTAGTCAATCCGTTCGCGAGATATGGCAGTTTGGAGGTAAGAAACGCTTGAGAAACTCAAAATTTTCGCAGTTCTGATGCTCGAAACGAATAACTAGAACGGACTAGGGGACAAGTACGCATACCGTTGTAATCGGGCGACTTTCTACTTTCAGACGCAATAGAAATTTTGCGGATTGGTCAATCAGTTCGCGAGATATGGCAGTTTGGATGTAAGAAACGGTTGAGAAACTCAAAATTTTCACAGTTCTGATGTTCGAAACGAATAACCAGAACGGCCTAGGGGAAAAGTACGCATACCGTTGTAATCGGGCGAGTTTCTACTTTCAGATGCAACAGAAATTTTGCGGATTGGTCAATCCGTTCGCGAGATATGGCAGTTTGTAGGTAGAAACGCTTGAGAAACTCAACATTTTCGCAGTTCTGATGCTCGAAACGAATAACTAGAACGGCCTAGGGGAAAAGTACGCATACCGTTGTAATCGGGCGACTTTCTTCTTTCAGATGCAACAGAAATTTTGCGGATTGGTCAATCAGTTCGCGAGATATGGCAGTTTGGAGGTAAGAAACGCTTGAGAAACTCAAAATTTTCGCAGTTCTGATGCTCGAAACGAATAACTAGAACGGACTAGGGGAAAAGTACGCATACCGTTGTAATTGGGCGAGTTTCTACTTTCAGATGCAATAGAAATTTTGCGGATTGGTCAATCCGTTCGCGAGATATGGCAGTTTGGAGGTAAGAAACGCTTGAGAAACTCAAAATTTTCGCAGTTCTGATGCTCGAAACGAATAACTAGAACGGCCTAGGGGAAAAGTACGCATAGCGTTGTAATCGGGCGAGTTTCTACTTTCAGATGCAACAGAAATTTTGCGGATTAGTCTATCCGTTCGCGAGATATGGCAGTTTGGAGGTATGAAACGCTTGAGAAACTCAAAATTTTCGCAGTTCTGATGCTCGACAAGCATAACTAGAACGGTCGAGGGGAAAAGTACGCATACCGTTGTAATCGGGCGACTTTCTACTTTCAGATGCAACAGAAATTTTGCGGATTGGTCAATCCGTTCGCGAGATATGGCAGTTTGGATGTAAGAAACGCTTGAGAAACTTAAAATTTTCGCAGTTCAGATGCTCGAAACGAATAACTAGAACGGACTAGGGGAAAAGTACGCATACCGTTGTAATCGGGCGAGTTTCTACGTTCAGATGCAACAGAAATTTTGCGGATTGATAAATCCGTTCGCGAGATATGCTAGTTTGTAGGTCAGAAACGCTTGAGAAACTCAAAATTTTCGCAGTTCTGATGCTCGAAACGAATAACTAGAACGGCCTAGGGGAAAAGTACGCATACCGTTGTAATCGGGCGAGTTTCTACTTTCAGATGCAACAGAAATTTTGCGGATTAGTCAATCCGTTCGCGAGATATGGCAGTTTGGAGGTAAGAAACGCTTGAGAAACTCAAAATTTTCGCAGTTCTGATGCTCGAAACGAATAACTAGAACGGACTAGGGGAAAAGTACGCATACCGTTGTAATCGGGCGAGTTT
This sequence comes from Ptiloglossa arizonensis, assembly GCF_051014685.1. Taxonomy (NCBI): domain Eukaryota; kingdom Metazoa; phylum Arthropoda; class Insecta; order Hymenoptera; family Colletidae; genus Ptiloglossa; species Ptiloglossa arizonensis. The sequence continues at coordinate 119,893 of NW_027478642.1, read as the reverse complement.
CTACGTTCAGATGCAACAGAAATTTTGCGGATTGGTCAATCCCTTCGCGAGATATGCTAGTTTGGAGGTCAGAAACGCTTGAGAAACTCAAAATTTTCGCAGTTCTGATGCTCGAAACGAATAACTAGAACGGCCTAGGGGAAAAGTACGCATACCGTTGTAATCGGGCGAGTTTCTACTTTCAGATGCAACAGAAATTTTGCGGATTAGTCAATCCGTTCGCGAGATATGGCAGTTTGGAGGTAAGAAACGCTTGAGAAACTCAAAATTTTCGCAGTTCTGATGCTCGAAACGAATAACTAGAACGGACTAGGGGACAAGTACGCATACCGTTGTAATCGGGCGAGTTTCTACGTTCAGATGCAACAGAAATTTTGCGGATTGATAAATCCGTTCGCGAGATATCCTAGTTTGGAGGTCAGAAACGCTTGAGAAACTCAAAATTTTCGCAGTTCTGATGCTCGAAACGAATAACTAGAACGGCCTAGGGGAAGAGTACGCATACCGTTGTAATCGGGCGAGTTTATACTTTCAGATGCAACAGAAATTTTGCGGAATAGTCAATCCGTTCGCGAGATATGGCAGTTTGGAGGTAAGAAACGCTTGAGAAACTCAAAATTTTCGCAGTTCTGATGCTCGAAATGAATAACTAGAACGGCCTAGGGGAAAAGTACGCATACCGTTGTAATCGGGCGAGTTTCTACTTTCAGATGCAACAGAAATTTTGCGGATTAGTCAATCCGTTCGCGAGATATGGCAGTTTGGAGGTATGAAACGCTTGAGAAACTCAAAACTTTCGCAGTTCTGATGCTCGACAAGCATAACTAGAACGGTCTAGGGGAAAAATACGCATACCGTTGTAATCGGGCGAGTTTCTACGTTCAGATGCAACAGAAATTTTGCGGATTGATAAATCCGTTCGCGAGATATCCTAGTTTGGAGGTCAGAAACGCTTGAGAAACTCAAAATTTTCGCAGTTCTGATGCTCGAAACGAATAACTAGAACGGCCTAGGGGAAGAGTACGCATACCGTTGTAATCGGGCGAGTTTATACTTTCAGATGCAACAGAAATTTTGCGGAATAGTCAATCCGTTCGCGAGATATGGCAGTTTGGAGGTAAGAAACGCTTGAGAAACTCAAAATTTTCGCAGTTCTGATGCTCGAAATGAATAACTAGAACGGCCTAGGGGAAAAGTACGCATACCGTTGTAATCGGGCGAGTTTCTACTTTCAGATGCAACAGAAATTTTGCGGATTAGTCAATCCGTTCGCGAGATATGGCAGTTTGGAGGTATGAAACGCTTGAGAAACTCAAAACTTTCGCAGTTCTGATGCTCGACAAGCATAACTAGAACGGTCTAGGGGAAAAATACGCCTACCGTTGTAATCGGGCGACTTTCTACTTTCAGATGCAACAGAAATTTTGCGGATTGGTCAATCCGTTCGCGAGATATGCTAGTTTGGAGGTCAGAAACGCTTGAGAAACTCAAAATTTTCGCAGTTCTGATGCTCGAAACGAATAACTAGAACGGCCTAGGGGAAAAGTACGCATACCGTTGTAATCGGGCGAGTTTCTACTTTCAGATGCAACAGAAATTTTGCGGATTAGTCAATCCGTTCGCGAGATATGGCAGTTTGGAGGTAAGAAACGCTTGAGAAACTCAAAATTTTCGCAGTTCTGATGCTCGAAATGAATAACTAGAACGGCCTAGGGGAAAAGTACGCATACCGTTGTAATCGGGCGAGTTTCTACTTTCAGATGCAACAGAAATTTTGCGGATTAGTCAATCCGTTCGCGAGATATGGCAGTTTGGAGTTAAGAAACGCTTGAGAAACTCAACATTTTCGCAGTTCTGATGCTCGAAACGAATAACTAGAACGGCCTAGGGGAAAAGTACGCATACCGTTGTAATCGGGCGAGTTTCTACTTTCAGATGCAACAGAAATTTTGCGGATTAGTCAATCCGTTCGCGAGATATGGCAGTTTGGAGGTATGAAACGCTTGAGAAACTCAAAACTTTCGCAGTTCTGATGCTCGACAAGCATAACTAGAACGGTCTAGGGGAAAAATACGCCTACCGTTGTAATCGGGCGACTTTCTACTTTCAGATGCAACAGAAATTTTGCGGATTAGTCAATCCGTTCGCGAGATATGGCAGTTTGGAGTTAAGAAACGCTTGAGAAACTCAACATTTTCGCAGTTCTGATGCTCGAAACGAATAAATAGAACGGCCTAGGGGAAAAGTACGCATACCGTTGTAATCGGGCGAGTTTCTACGTTCAGATGCAACAGAAATTTTGCGGATTGATAAATCCGTTCGCGAGATATCCTAGTTTGGAGGTCAGAAACGCTTGAGAAACTCAAAATTTTCGCAGTTCTGATGCTCGAAACGAATAACTAGAACGGCCTAGGGGAAAAGTACGCATACCGTTGTAATCGGGCGAGTTTCTACTTTCAGATGCAACAGAAATTTTGCGGATTAGTCAATCCGTTCGCGAGATATGGCAGTTTGGAGGTAAGAAACGCTTGAGAAACTCAAAATTTTTGCAGTTCTGATGCTCGAAATGAATAACTAGAACGGCCTAGGGGAAAAGTACGCATACCGTTGTAATCGGGCGAGTTTCTACTTTCAGATGCAACAGAAATTTGCGGATTAGTCAATCCGTTCGCGAGATATGGCAGTTTGGAGGTATGAAACGCTTGAGAAACTCAAAACTTTCGCAGTTCTGATGCTCGACAAGCATAACTAGAACGGTCTAGGGGAAAAATACGCCTACCGTTGTAATCGGGCGACTTTCTACTTTCAGATGCAACAGAAATTTTGCGGATTGGTCAATTCGTTCGCGAGATATGGCAGTTTGGAAGTAAGAAACGCTTGAGAAACTTAAAATTTTCGCAGTTCTGATGCTCGAAACGAATAACTAGAACGGACTAGGGGAAAAGTACGCATACCGTTGTAATCGGGCGAGTTTCTACTTTCAGATGCAACAGAAATTTTGCGGATTAGTCAATCCGTTCGCGAGATATCGCAGTTTGGAGGTAAGAAACGCTTGAGAAACTCAACATTTTCGCAGTTCTGATGCTCGAAACGAATAAATAGAACGGCCTAGGGGAAAAGTACGCATACCGTTGTAATCGGGCGAGTTTCTACTTTCAGATGCAACAGAAATTTTGCGGATTGGTCAATCCGTTCGCGAGATATGGCAGTTTGGAGGTAAGAAACGCTTGAGAAACTCAAAATTTTCGCAGTTCTGATGCTCGAAACGAATAACTAGAACGGACTAGGGGAAAAGTACGCATACCGTTGTAATCGGGCGAGTTTCTACGTTCAGATGCAACAGAAATTTTGCGGATTGGTCAATCCGTTCGCGAGATATGCTAGTTTGGAGGTAAGAAACGCTTGAGAAACTCAAAATTTTCGCAGTTCTGATGCTCGAAATGAATAACTAGAACGGCCTAGGGGAAAAGTACGCATACTGTTGTAATCGGGCGAGTTTCTACGTTCAGATGCAACAGAAATTTTGCGGATTGGTCAATCCGTTCGCGAGATATGCTAGTTTGGAGGTCAGAAACGCTTGAGAAACTCAAAATTTTCGCAGTTCTGATGCTCGAAACGAATAACTAGAACGGCCTAGGGGAAAAGTACGCATACCGTTGTAATCGGGCGAGTTTCTACTTTCAGATGCAACAGAAATTTTGCGGATTAGTCAATCCGTTCGCGAGATATGGCAGTTTGGAGGTAAGAAACGCTTGAGAAACTCAAAATTTTCGCAGTTCTGATGCTCGAAATGAATAACTAGAACGGCCTAGGGGAAAAGTACGCATACCGTTGTAATCGGGCGAGTTTCTACTTTCAGATGCAACAGAAATTTTGCGGATTGGTCAATCCGTTCGCGAGATATGGCAGTTTGGAGGTAAGAAACGCTTGAGAAACTCAAAATTTTCGCAGTTCTGATGCTCGAAACGAATAACTAGAACGGACTAGGGGAAAAGTACGCATACCGTTGTAATCGGGCGAGTTTCTACGTTCAGATGCAACAGAAATTTTGCGGATTGGTCAATCCGTTCGCGAGATATGCTAGTTTGGAGGTAAGAAACGCTTGAGAAACTCAAAATTTTCGCAGTTCTGATGCTCGAAATGAATAACTAGAACGGCCTAGGGGAAAAGTACGCATACCGTTGTAATCGGGCGAGTTTCTACTTTCAGATGCAACAGAAATTTTGCGGATTAGTCAATCCGTTCGCGAGATATGGCAGTTTGGAGGTATGAAACGCTTGAGAAACTCAAAATTTTCGCAGTTCTGATGCTCGACAAGCATAACTAGAACGGTCTAGGGGAAAAATACGCCTACCGTTGTAATCGGGCAACTTTCTACTTTCAGATGCAACAGAAATTTTGCGGATTGGTCAATCCGTTCGCGAGATATGGCAGTTTGGAGGTAAGAAACGGTTGAGAAACTCAAAATTATCACAGTTCTGATGCTCGAAACGAGTAACCAGAACGGCCGAGGGGAAAAGTACGCATACCGTTGTAATCGGGCGAGCTTCTACTTTCAGATGCAACAGAAATTTTGCGGATTGGTCAATCCGTTCGCGAGATATGGCAGTTTGGAGGTAAGAAACGCTTGAGAAACTCAAAATTTTCGCAGTTCTGATGCTCGAAACGAATAACTAGAACGGCCTAGGGGAAAAGTACGCATACCGTTGTAATCGGGCGAGTTTCTACTTTCAGATGCAACAGAAATTTTGCGGATTGGTCAATCCGTTCGCGAGATATGGCAGTTTGTAGGCAAGAAACGCTTGAGAAACTCAAAATCTTCGCAGTTCTGATGCTCGACAAGCATAACTAGAACGGTCTAGGGGAAAAGTACGCATACCGTTGTAATCGGGCGAGTTTCTACTTTCAGATGCAACAGAAATTTTGCGGATTGGTCAATGCGTTCGCGAGATATGGCAGTTTGGATGTAAGAAACGCTTGAGAAACTCAAAATTTTCGCAGTTCTGATGCTCGAAACGAATATCTAGAACGGACTAGGGGAAAAGTACGCATACCGTTGTAATCGGGCGACTTTCTACTTTCAGACGCAACAGAAATTTTGCGGATTGGTCAATCAGTTCGCGAGATATGGCAGTTTGGATGTAAGAAACGGTTGAGAAACTCAAAATTTTCACAGTTCTGATGTTCGAAACGAATAACCAGAACGGCCTAGGGGAAAAGTACGCATACCGCTGTAATCGGGCGAGTTTCTACTTTCAGATGCAACAGAAATTTTGCGGATTGGTCAATCCGTTCGCGAGATATGGCAGTTTGGAGGTCAGAAACGCTTGAGAAACTCAAAATTTTCGCAGTTCTGATGCTCGAAATGAATAACTAGAACGGCCTAGGGGAAAAGTACGCATACCGTTGTAATCGGGCGAGTTTCTACTTTCAGATGCAACAGAAATTTTGCGGATTGGTCAATCCGTTCGCGAGATATGGCAGTTTGGAAGTAAGAAACGCTTGAGAAACTTAAAATTTTCGCAGTTCTGATGCTCGAAACGAATAACTAGAACGGACTAGGGGAAAAGTACGCATACCGTTGTAATCGGGCGAGTTTCTACGTTCAGATGCAACAGAAATTTTGCGGATTGATAAATCCGTTCGCGAGATATGCTATTTTGTAGGTCAGAAACGCTTGAGAAACTCAAAATTTTCGCAGTTCTGATGCTCGAAACGAATAACTAGAACGGACTAGGGGAAAAGTACGCATACCGTTGTAATCGGGCGAGTTTCTACTTTCAGATGCAACAGAAATTTTGCGGATTAGTCAATCCGTTCGCGAGATATGGCAGTTTGGAGGTAAGAAACGCTTGAGAAACTCAACATTTTCGCAGTTCTGATGCTCGAAACGAATAAATAGAACGGCCTAGGGGAAAAGTACGCATACCGTTGTAATCGGGCGAGTTTCTACTTTCAGATGCAACAGAAATTTTGCGGATTGGTCAATCCGTTCGCGAGATATGGCAGTTTGGAGGTAAGAAACGCTTGAGAAACTCAAAATTTTCGCAGTTCTGATGCTCGAAACGAATAACTAGAACGGACTAGGGGAAAAGTACGCATACCGTTGTAATCGGGCGAGTTTCTACGTTCAGATGCAACAGAAATTTTGCGGATTGGTCAATCCGTTCGCGAGATATGCTAGTTTGGAGATAAGAAACGCTTGAGAAACTCAAAATTTTCGCAGTTCTGATGCTCGAAATGAATAACTAGAACGGCCTAGGGGAAAAGTACGCATACTGTTGTAATCGGGCGAGTTTCTACGTTCAGATGCAACAGAAATTTTGCGGATTGGTCAATCCGTTCGCGAGATATGCTAGTTTGGAGGTCAGAAACGCTTGAGAAACTCAAAATTTTCGCAGTTCTGATGCTCGAAACGAATAACTAGAACGGCCTAGGGGAAAAGTACGCATACCGTTGTAATCGGGCGAGTTTCTACTTTCAGATGCAACAGAAATTTTGCGGATTAGTCAATCCGTTCGCGAGATATGGCAGTTTGGAGGTAAGAAACGCTTGAGAAACTCAAAATTTTCGCAGTTCTGATGCTCGAAATGAATAACTAGAACGGCCTAGGGGAAAAGTACGCATACCGTTGTAATCGGGCGAGTTTCTACTTTCAGATGCAACAGAAATTTTGCGGATTGGTCAATCCGTTCGCGAGATATGGCAGTTTGGAGGTAAGAAACGCTTGAGAAACTCAAAATTTTCGCAGTTCTGATGCTCGAAACGAATAACTAGAACGGACTAGGGGAAAAGTACGCATACCGTTGTAATCGGGCGAGTTTCTACGTTCAGATGCAACAGAAATTTTGCGGATTGGTCAATCCGTTCGCGAGATATGCTAGTTTGGAGGTAAGAAACGCTTGAGAAACTCAAAATTTTCGCAGTTCTGATGCTCGAAATGAATAACTAGAACGGCCTAGGGGAAAAGTACGCATACCGTTGTAATCGGGCGAGTTTCTACTTTCAGATGCAACAGAAATTTTGCGGATTGGTCAATCCGTTCGCGAGATATGGCAGTTTGGATGTAAGAAACGCTTGACAAACTCAAAATTTTCGCAGTTCTGATGCTCGAAATGAATAACTAGAACGGCCTAGGGGAAAAGTACGCATACCGTTGTAATCGGGCGACTTTCTACTTTCAGATGCAACAGAAATTTTGCGGATTGGTCAATCCGTTCGCGAGATATGGCAGTTTGTAGGTAAGAAACGCTTGAGAAACTCAAAATTTTCGCAGTTCTGATGCTCGAAACGAATAACTAGAACGGACTAGGGGAAAAGTACGCATACCGTTGTAATCGGGCCACTTTCTACTTTCAGATGCAACAGAAATTTTGCGGATTGGTCAATCCGTTCGCGAGATATGCTAGTTTGGAGGTAAGAAACGCTTGAGAAACTCAAAATTTTCGCAGTTCTGATGCTCGACAAGCATAACTAGAACAGTCTAGGGGAAAAGTACGCATACTGTTGTAATCGGGCGAGTTTCTACTTTCAGATGCAACAGAAATTTTGCGGATTGGTCAATCCGTTCGCGAGATATGGCAGTTTGGATGTAAGCAACGCTTGAGAAACCCAAAATTTTCGCAGTTCTGATGCTCGAAATGAAAAACTAGAACGGCCTAGGGGAAAAGTACGCATACCGTTGTAATCGGGCGAGTTTCTACTTTCAGATGCAACAGAAATTTTGCGGATTGGTCAATCCGTTCGCCAGATATGGCAGTTTGGATGTAAGAAACGCTTGACAAACTCAAAATTTTCGCAGTTCTGATGCTCGAAACGAATAACTAGAACGGCCTAGGGGAAAAGTACGCATACCGTTGTAATCGGGCGAGTTTCTACTTTCAGATGCAACAGAAATTTTGCGGATTAGTCAATCCGTTCGCGAGATATGGCAGTTTGGAGGTAAGAAACGCTTGAGAAACTCAACATTTTCGCAGTTCTGATGCTCGAAACGAATAAATAGAACGGCCTAGGGGAAAAGTACGCATACCGTTGTAATCGGGCGAGTTTCTACTTTCAGATGCAACAGAAATTTTGCGGATTGGTCAATCCGTTCGCGAGATATGGCAGTTTGGAGGTCAGAAACGCTTGAGAAACTCAAAATTTTCGCAGTTCTGATGCTCGAAACGAATAACTAGAACGGACTAGGGAAAAAGTACGCATACCGTTGTAATCGGGCGAGTTTCTACGTTCAGATGCAACAGAAATTTTGCGGATTGGTCAATCCGTTCGCGAGATATGCTAGTTTGGAGGTCAGAAACGCTTGAGAAACTCAAAATTTTCGCAGTTCTGATGCTCGAAACGAATAACTAGAACGGCCTAGGGGAAAAGTACGCATACCCTTGTAATCGGGCGAGTTTCTACTTTCAGATGCAACAGAAATTTTGCGGATTAGTCAATCCGTTCGCGAGATATGGCAGTTTGGAGGTAAGAAACGCTTGAGAAACTCAAAATTTTCGCAGTTCTGATGCTCGAAATGAATAACTAGAACGGACTAGGGGAAAAGTACGCATACCGTTGTAATCGGGCGAGTTTCTACGTTCAGATGCAACAGAAATTTTGCGGATTGGTCAATCCGTTCGCGAGATATGGCAGTTTGGAGGTAAGGAACGGTTGAGAAACTCAAAATTATCACAGTTCTGATGCTCGAAACGAGTAACCAGAACGGCCGAGGGGAAAAGTACGCATACCGTTGTAATCGGGCGAGCTTCTACTTTCAGATGCAACAGAAATTTTGCGGATTGGTCAATCCGTTCGCGAGATATGGCAGTTTGGAGGTAAGAAACGCTTGAGAAACTCAAAATTTTCGCAGTTCTGATGCTCGACAAGCATAACTAGAACAGTCTAGGGGAAAAGTACGCACACTGTTGTAATCGGGCGAGTTTCTACTTTCAGATGCAACAGAAATTTTGCGGATTTGTCAATCCGTTCGCGAGATATGGCAGTTTGGAGGTAAGCAACGCTTGAGAAACCCAAAATTTTCGCAGTTCTGTTGCTCGAAATGAAAAACTAGAACGGCCTAGGGGAAAAGTACGCATACCGTTGTAATCGGGCGAGTTTCTACTTTCAGATGCAACAGAAATTTTGAGGATTGGTCAATCCGTTCGCGAGATATGGCAGTTTGGAGGTAAGAAACGCTTGACAAACTCAAAATTTTCGCAGTTCTGATGCTCGAAACGAATAACTAGAACGGACTAGGGGAAAAGTACGCATACCGTTGTAATCGGGCGAGTTTCTACGTTCAGATGCAACAGAAATTTTGCGGATTGGTCAATCCGTACGCGAGATATGGCAGTTTGGAGGTCAGAAACGCTTGAGAAACTCAACATTTTCGCAGTTCTGATGCTCGAAACGAATAACTAGAACGGCCTAGGGGAAAAGTACGCATTCCGTTGTAATCGAGCGAGTTTCTACTTTCAGATGCAACAGAAATTTTGCGGATTAGTCAATCCGTTCGCGAGATATGGCAGTTTGGAGGTAAGAAACGCTTGAGAAACTCAAAATTTTCGCAGTTCTGATGCTCGAAATGAATAACTAGAACGGCCTAGGGGAAAAGTACGCATACCGTTGTAATCGGGCGACTTTCTACTTTCAGATGCAACAGAAATTTTGCGGATTGGTCAATCCGTTCGCGAGATATGGCAGTTTGGAGGTAAGAAACGGTTGAGAAACTCAAAATTTTCACAGTTCTGATGCTCGAAACGAATAACCAGAACGGCCTAGGGGAAAAGTACGCATACCGTTGTAATCGGGCGAGTTTCTACTTTCAGATGCAACAGAAATTTTGCGGATTGGTCAATCCGTTCGCGAGATATGGCAGTTTGTAGGTAAGAAACGCTTGAGAAACTCAAAATTTTCGCCGTTCTGATGCTCGAAACGAATAACTAGAACGGACTAGGGGAAAAGTACGCATACCGTTGTAATCGGGCCACTTTCTACTTTCAGATGCAACAGAAATTTTGCGGATTGGTCAATCCGTTCGCGAGATATGGCAGTTTGGAAGTAAGAAACGGTTGAGAAACTCAAAATTATCACAGTTCTGATGCTCGAAACGAGTAACCAGAACGGCCTAGGGGAAAAGTACGCATACCGTTGTAATCGGGCAAGTTTCTACTTTCAGATGCAACAGAAATTTTGCGGATTGGTCAATCCGTTCGCGAGATATGGCAGTTTGGAGGTAAGAAACGCTTGAGAAACTCAAAATTTTCGCAGTTCTGATGCTCGACAAGCATAACTAGAACGTCTAGGGGAAAAGTACGCATACTGTTGTAATCGGGCGAGTTTCTACGTTCAGATGCAACAGAAATTTTGCGGATTGGTCAATCCGTTCGCGAGATATGCTAGTTTGGAGGTCAGAAACGCTTGAGAAACTCAAAATTTTCGCAGTTCTGATGCTCGAAACGAATAACTAGAACGGCCTAGGGGAAAAGTACGCATACCGTTGTAATCGGGCGAGTTTCTACTTTCAGATGCAACAGAAATTTTGCGGATTAGTCAATCCGTTCGCGAGATATGGCAGTTTGGAGGTAAGAAACGCTTGAGAAACTCAAAATTTTCGCAGTTCTGATGCTCGAAATGAATAACTAGAACGGCCTAGGGGAAAAGTACGCATACCGTTGTAATCGGGCGAGTTTCTACTTTCAGATGCAACAGAAATTTTGCGGATTGGTCAATCCGTTCGCGAGATATGGCAGTTTGGAAGTAAGAAACGCTTGAGAAACTTAAAATTTTCGCAGTTCTGATGCTGGAAACGAATAACTAGAACGGACTAGGGGAAAAGTACGCATACCGATGTAATCGGGCGAGTTTCTACGTTCAGATGCAACAGAAATTTTGCGGATTGATAAATCCGTTCGCGAGATATGCTAGTTTGGAGGTCAGAAACGCTTGAGAAACTCAAAATTTTCGCAGTTCTGATGCTCGAAACGAATAACTAGAACGGCCTAGGGGAGAAGTACGCATACCGTTGTAATCGGGCGAGTTTCTACGTTCAGATGCAACAGAAATTTTGCGGATTGATAAATCCGTTCGCGAGATATGGCAGTTTGGAGGTAAGAAACGCTTGAGAAACTCAAAATTTTCGCAGTTCTGATGCTCGAAATGAATAACTAGAACGGCCTAGGGGAAAAGTACGCATACCGTTGTAATCGGGCGAGTTTCTACTTTCAGATGCAACAGAAATTTTGCGGATTGGTCAATCCGTTCGCGAGATATGGCAGTTTGGAAGTAAGAAACGCTTGAGAAACTCAAAATTTTCGCAGTTCTGATGCTCGAAACGAATAACTAGAACGGCCTAGGGGAAAAGTACGCATACCGTTGTAATCGGGCGAGTTTCTACTTTCAGATGCAACAGAAATTTTGCGGATTAGTCAATCCGTTCGCGAGATATGGCAGTTTGGAGGTAAGAAACGCTTGAGAAACTCAACATTTTCGCAGTTCTGATGCTCGAAACGAATAAATAGAACGGCCTAGGGGAAAAGTACGCATCCCGTTGTAATCGGGCGAGTTTCTACTTTCAGATGCAACAGAAATTTTGCGGATTGGTCAATCCGTTCGCGAGATATGGCAGTTTGGAGGTAAGAAACGCTTGAGAAACTCAAAATTTTCGCAGTTCTGATGCTCGAAACGAATAACTCGAACGGACTAGGGGAAAAGTACGCATACCGTTGTAATCGGGCGAGTTTCTACGTTCAGATGCAACAGAAATTTTGCGGATTGGTCAATCCGTTCGCGAGATATGCTAGTTTGGAGGTCAGAAACGCTTGAGAAACTCAAAATTTTCGCAGTTCTGTTGCTCGAAACGAATAACTAGAACGGCCTAGGGGAAAAGTACGCATACCGTTGTAATCGGGCGAGTTTCTACTTTCAGATGCAACAGAAATTTTGCGGATTAGTCAATCCGTTCGCGAGATATGGCAATTTGGAGGTAAGAAACGCTTGAGAAACTCAAAATTTTCGCAGTTCTGATGCTCGAAATGAATAACTAGAACGGCCTAGGGGAAAAGTACGCATACCGTTGTAATCGGGCGAGTTTCTACTTTCAGATGCAACAGAAATTTTGCGGATTAGTCAATCAGTTCGCGAGATATGGCAGTTTGGAGGTATGAAACGCTTGAGAAACTCAAAATTTTTGCAGTTCTGATGCTCGACAAGCATAACTAGAACGGTCTAGGGGAAAAATACGCCTACCGTTGTAATCGGGCGACTTTCTACTTTCAGATGCAACAGAAATTTTGCGGATTGGTCAATCCGTTCGCGAGGTATGGCAGTTTGGAGGTCAGAAACGCTTGAGAAACTCAAAATTTTCGCAGTTCTGATGCTCGAAACGAATAACTAGAACGGACTAGGGGAAAAGTACGCATACCGTTGTAATCGGGCGAGTTTCTACGTTCAGATGCAACAGAAGTTTTGCGGATTGGTCAATCCGTTCGCGAGATATGCTAGTTTGGAGGTCAGAAACGCTTGAGAAACTCAAAATTTTCGCAGTTCTGATGCTCGAAACGAATAACTAGAACGGCCTAGGGGAAAAGTACGCATACCGTTGTAATCGGGCGAGTTTCTACTTTCAGATGCAACAGAAATTTTGCGGATTAGTCAATCCGTTCGCGAGATATGGCAGTTTGGAGGTAAGAAACGCTTGAGAAACTCAAAATTTTCGCAGTTCTGATGCTCGAAATGAATAACTAGAACGGCCTAGGGGAAAAGTACGCATACCGTTGTAATCGGGCGAGTTTCTACTTTCAGATGCAACAGAAATTTTGCGGATTGGTCAATCCGTTCGCGAGATATGGCAGTTTGGAAGTAAGAAACGCTTGAGAAACTTAAAATTTTCGCAGTTCTGATGCTCGAAACGAATAACTAGAACGGACTGGGGGAAAAGTACGCATACCGTTGTAATCGGGCGAGTTTCTACGTTCAGATGCAACAGAAATTTTGCGGATTGATAAATCCGTTCGCGAGATATGCTAGTTTGTAGGTCAGAAACGCTTGAGAAACTCAAAATTTTCGCAGTTCTGATGCTCGAAACGAATAACTAGAACGGCCTAGGGGAAAAGTACGCATACCGTTGTTATCGGGCGAGTTTCTACTTTCAGATGCAACAGAAATTTTGCGGATTAGTCAATCCGTTCGCGAGATATGGCAGTTTGGAGGTAAGAAACGCTTGAGAAACTCAACATTTTCGCAGTTCTGATGCTCGAAACGAATAAATAGAACGGCCTAGGGGAAAAGTACGCATACCGTTGTAATCGGGCGAGTTTCTACTTTCAGATGCAACAGAAATTTTGCGGATTGGTCAATCCGTTCGCGAGATATGGCAGTTTGGATGTAAGAAACGCTTGAGAAACTCAAAATTTTCGCAGTTCTGATGCTCGAAACGAATAACTAGAACGGACTAGGGGAAAAGTACGCATACCGTTGTAATCGGGCGAGTTTCTACGTTCAGATGCAACAGAAATTTTGCGGATTGGTCAATCCGTTCGCGAGATATGCTAGTTTGGAGGTCAGAAACGCTTGAGAAACTCAAAATTTTCGCAGTTCTGATGCTCGAAACGAATAACTAGAAAGGCCTAGGGGAAAAGTACGCATACCGTTGTAATCGGGCGAGTTTCTACGTTCAGATGCAACAGAAATTTTGCGGATTGATAAATCCGTTCGCGAGATATGCTAGTTTGTAGGTCAGAAACGCTTGAGAAACTCAAAATTTTCGCAGTTCTGATGCTCGAAACGAATAAATAGAACGGCCTAGGGGAAAAGTACGCATACCGTTGTAATCGGGCGAGTTTCTACTTTCAGATGCAACAGAAATTTTGCGGATTGGTCAATCCGTTCGCGAGATATGGCAGTTTGGAGGTAAGAAACGCTTGAGAAACTCAAAATTTTCGCAGTTCTGATGCTCGAAACGAATAACTAGAACGGACTAGGGGAAAAGTACGCATACCGTTGTAATCGGGCGAGTTTCTACGTTCAGATGCAACAGAAATTTTGCGGATTGGTCAATCCGTTCGCGAGATATGCTAATTTGGAGGACAGAAACGCTTGAGAAACTCAAAATTTTCGCAGTTCTGATGCTCGAAATGAATAACTAGAGCGGCCTAGGGGAAAAGTACGCATACCGTTGTAATCGGGCGAGTTTCTACTTTCAGATGCAACAGAAATTTTGCGGATTAGTCAATCCGTTCGCGAGATATGGCAGTTTGGAGGTATGAAACGCTTGAGAAACTCAAAACTTTCGCAGTTCTGATGCTCGACAAGCATAACTAGAACGGTCTAGGGGAAAAATACGCATACCGTTGTAATCGGGCGAGTTTCTACGTTCAGATGCAACAGAAATTTTGCGGATTGATAAATCCGTTCGCGAGATATCCTAGTTTGGAGGTCAGAAACGCTTGAGAAACTCAAAATTTTCGCAGTTCTGATGCTCGAAACGAATAACTAGAACGGCCTAGGGGAAGAGTACGCATACCGTTGTAATCGGGCGAGTTTATACTTTCAGATGCAACAGAAATTTTGCGGAATAGTCAATCCGTTCGCGAGATATGGCAGTTTGGAGGTAAGAAACGCTTGAGAAACTCAAAATTTTCGCAGTTCTGATGCTCGAAATGAATAACTAGAACGGCCTAGGGGAAAAGTACGCATACCGTTGTAATCGGGCGAGTTTCTACTTTCAGATGCAACAGAAATTTTGCGGATTAGTCAATCCGTTCGCGAGATATGGCAGTTTGGAGGTATGAAACGCTTGAGAAACTCAAAACTTTCGCAGTTCTGATGCTCGACAAGCATAACTAGAACGGTCTAGGGGAAAAATACGCCTACCGTTGTAATCGGGCGACTTTCTACTTTCAGATGCAACAGAAATTTTGCGGATTGGTCAATCCGTTCGCGAGATATGCTAGTTTGGAGGTCAGAAACGCTTGAGAAACTCAAAATTTTCGCAGTTCTGATGCTCGAAACGAATAACTAGAACGGCCTAGGGGAAAAGTACGCATACCGTTGTAATCGGGCGAGTTTCTACTTTCAGATGCAACAGAAATTTTGCGGATTAGTCAATCCGTTCGCGAGATATGGCAGTTTGGAGGTAAGAAACGCTTGAGAAACTCAAAATTTTCGCAGTTCTGATGCTCGAAATGAATAACTAGAACGGCCTAGGGGAAAAGTACGCATACCGTTGTAATCGGGCGAGTTTCTACTTTCAGATGCAACAGAAATTTTGCGGATTAGTCAATCCGTTCGCGAGATATGGCAGTTTGGAGTTAAGAAACGCTTGAGAAACTCAACATTTTCGCAGTTCTGATGCTCGAAACGAATAACTAGAACGGCCTAGGGGAAAAGTACGCATACCGTTGTAATCGGGCGAGTTTCTACTTTCAGATGCAACAGAAATTTTGCGGATTAGTCAATCCGTTCGCGAGATATGGCAGTTTGGAGGTATGAAACGCTTGAGAAACTCAAAACTTTCGCAGTTCTGATGCTCGACAAGCATAACTAGAACGGTCTAGGGGAAAAATACGCCTACCGTTGTAATCGGGCGACTTTCTACTTTCAGATGCAACAGAAATTTTGCGGATTAGTCAATCCGTTCGCGAGATATGGCAGTTTGGAGTTAAGAAACGCTTGAGAAACTCAACATTTTCGCAGTTCTGATGCTCGAAACGAATAAATAGAACGGCCTAGGGGAAAAGTACGCATACCGTTGTAATCGGGCGAGTTTCTACGTTCAGATGCAACAGAAATTTTGCGGATTGATAAATCCGTTCGCGAGATATCCTAGTTTGGAGGTCAGAAACGCTTGAGAAACTCAAAATTTTCGCAGTTCTGATGCTCGAAACGAATAACTAGAACGGCCTAGGGGAAAAGTACGCATACCGTTGTAATCGGGCGAGTTTCTACTTTCAGATGCAACAGAAATTTTGCGGATTAGTCAATCCGTTCGCGAGATATGGCAGTTTGGAGGTAAGAAACGCTTGAGAAACTCAAAATTTTTGCAGTTCTGATGCTCGAAATGAATAACTAGAACGGCCTAGGGGAAAAGTACGCATACCGTTGTAATCGGGCGAGTTTCTACTTTCAGATGCAACAGAAATTTGCGGATTAGTCAATCCGTTCGCGAGATATGGCAGTTTGGAGGTATGAAACGCTTGAGAAACTCAAAACTTTCGCAGTTCTGATGCTCGACAAGCATAACTAGAACGGTCTAGGGGAAAAATACGCCTACCGTTGTAATCGGGCGACTTTCTACTTTCAGATGCAACAGAAATTTTGCGGATTGGTCAATTCGTTCGCGAGATATGGCAGTTTGGAAGTAAGAAACGCTTGAGAAACTTAAAATTTTCGCAGTTCTGATGCTCGAAACGAATAACTAGAACGGACTAGGGGAAAAGTACGCATACCGTTGTAATCGGGCGAGTTTCTACTTTCAGATGCAACAGAAATTTTGCGGATTAGTCAATCCGTTCGCGAGATATCGCAGTTTGGAGGTAAGAAACGCTTGAGAAACTCAACATTTTCGCAGTTCTGATGCTCGAAACGAATAAATAGAACGGCCTAGGGGAAAAGTACGCATACCGTTGTAATCGGGCGAGTTTCTACTTTCAGATGCAACAGAAATTTTGCGGATTGGTCAATCCGTTCGCGAGATATGGCAGTTTGGAGGTAAGAAACGCTTGAGAAACTCAAAATTTTCGCAGTTCTGATGCTCGAAACGAATAACTAGAACGGACTAGGGGAAAAGTACGCATACCGTTGTAATCGGGCGAGTTTCTACGTTCAGATGCAACAGAAATTTTGCGGATTGGTCAATCCGTTCGCGAGATATGCTAGTTTGGAGGTAAGAAACGCTTGAGAAACTCAAAATTTTCGCAGTTCTGATGCTCGAAATGAATAACTAGAACGGCCTAGGGGAAAAGTACGCATACTGTTGTAATCGGGCGAGTTTCTACGTTCAGATGCAACAGAAATTTTGCGGATTGGTCAATCCGTTCGCGAGATATGCTAGTTTGGAGGTCAGAAACGCTTGAGAAACTCAAAATTTTCGCAGTTCTGATGCTCGAAACGAATAACTAGAACGGCCTAGGGGAAAAGTACGCATACCGTTGTAATCGGGCGAGTTTCTACTTTCAGATGCAACAGAAATTTTGCGGATTAGTCAATCCGTTCGCGAGATATGGCAGTTTGGAGGTAAGAAACGCTTGAGAAACTCAAAATTTTCGCAGTTCTGATGCTCGAAATGAATAACTAGAACGGCCTAGGGGAAAAGTACGCATACCGTTGTAATCGGGCGAGTTTCTACTTTCAGATGCAACAGAAATTTTGCGGATTGGTCAATCCGTTCGCGAGATATGGCAGTTTGGAGGTAAGAAACGCTTGAGAAACTCAAAATTTTCGCAGTTCTGATGCTCGAAACGAATAACTAGAACGGACTAGGGGAAAAGTACGCATACCGTTGTAATCGGGCGAGTTTCTACGTTCAGATGCAACAGAAATTTTGCGGATTGGTCAATCCGTTCGCGAGATATGCTAGTTTGGAGGTAAGAAACGCTTGAGAAACTCAAAATTTTCGCAGTTCTGATGCTCGAAATGAATAACTAGAACGGCCTAGGGGAAAAGTACGCATACCGTTGTAATCGGGCGAGTTTCTACTTTCAGATGCAACAGAAATTTTGCGGATTAGTCAATCCGTTCGCGAGATATGGCAGTTTGGAGGTATGAAACGCTTGAGAAACTCAAAATTTTCGCAGTTCTGATGCTCGACAAGCATAACTAGAACGGTCTAGGGGAAAAATACGCCTACCGTTGTAATCGGGCAACTTTCTACTTTCAGATGCAACAGAAATTTTGCGGATTGGTCAATCCGTTCGCGAGATATGGCAGTTTGGAGGTAAGAAACGGTTGAGAAACTCAAAATTATCACAGTTCTGATGCTCGAAACGAGTAACCAGAACGGCCGAGGGGAAAAGTACGCATACCGTTGTAATCGGGCGAGCTTCTACTTTCAGATGCAACAGAAATTTTGCGGATTGGTCAATCCGTTCGCGAGATATGGCAGTTTGGAGGTAAGAAACGCTTGAGAAACTCAAAATTTTCGCAGTTCTGATGCTCGAAACGAATAACTAGAACGGCCTAGGGGAAAAGTACGCATACCGTTGTAATCGGGCGAGTTTCTACTTTCAGATGCAACAGAAATTTTGCGGATTGGTCAATCCGTTCGCGAGATATGGCAGTTTGTAGGCAAGAAACGCTTGAGAAACTCAAAATCTTCGCAGTTCTGATGCTCGACAAGCATAACTAGAACGGTCTAGGGGAAAAGTACGCATACCGTTGTAATCGGGCGAGTTTCTACTTTCAGATGCAACAGAAATTTTGCGGATTGGTCAATGCGTTCGCGAGATATGGCAGTTTGGATGTAAGAAACGCTTGAGAAACTCAAAATTTTCGCAGTTCTGATGCTCGAAACGAATATCTAGAACGGACTAGGGGAAAAGTACGCATACCGTTGTAATCGGGCGACTTTCTACTTTCAGACGCAACAGAAATTTTGCGGATTGGTCAATCAGTTCGCGAGATATGGCAGTTTGGATGTAAGAAACGGTTGAGAAACTCAAAATTTTCACAGTTCTGATGTTCGAAACGAATAACCAGAACGGCCTAGGGGAAAAGTACGCATACCGCTGTAATCGGGCGAGTTTCTACTTTCAGATGCAACAGAAATTTTGCGGATTGGTCAATCCGTTCGCGAGATATGGCAGTTTGGAGGTCAGAAACGCTTGAGAAACTCAAAATTTTCGCAGTTCTGATGCTCGAAATGAATAACTAGAACGGCCTAGGGGAAAAGTACGCATACCGTTGTAATCGGGCGAGTTTCTACTTTCAGATGCAACAGAAATTTTGCGGATTGGTCAATCCGTTCGCGAGATATGGCAGTTTGGAAGTAAGAAACGCTTGAGAAACTTAAAATTTTCGCAGTTCTGATGCTCGAAACGAATAACTAGAACGGACTAGGGGAAAAGTACGCATACCGTTGTAATCGGGCGAGTTTCTACGTTCAGATGCAACAGAAATTTTGCGGATTGATAAATCCGTTCGCGAGATATGCTATTTTGTAGGTCAGAAACGCTTGAGAAACTCAAAATTTTCGCAGTTCTGATGCTCGAAACGAATAACTAGAACGGACTAGGGGAAAAGTACGCATACCGTTGTAATCGGGCGAGTTTCTACTTTCAGATGCAACAGAAATTTTGCGGATTAGTCAATCCGTTCGCGAGATATGGCAGTTTGGAGGTAAGAAACGCTTGAGAAACTCAACATTTTCGCAGTTCTGATGCTCGAAACGAATAAATAGAACGGCCTAGGGGAAAAGTACGCATACCGTTGTAATCGGGCGAGTTTCTACTTTCAGATGCAACAGAAATTTTGCGGATTGGTCAATCCGTTCGCGAGATATGGCAGTTTGGAGGTAAGAAACGCTTGAGAAACTCAAAATTTTCGCAGTTCTGATGCTCGAAACGAATAACTAGAACGGACTAGGGGAAAAGTACGCATACCGTTGTAATCGGGCGAGTTTCTACGTTCAGATGCAACAGAAATTTTGCGGATTGGTCAATCCGTTCGCGAGATATGCTAGTTTGGAGATAAGAAACGCTTGAGAAACTCAAAATTTTCGCAGTTCTGATGCTCGAAATGAATAACTAGAACGGCCTAGGGGAAAAGTACGCATACTGTTGTAATCGGGCGAGTTTCTACGTTCAGATGCAACAGAAATTTTGCGGATTGGTCAATCCGTTCGCGAGATATGCTAGTTTGGAGGTCAGAAACGCTTGAGAAACTCAAAATTTTCGCAGTTCTGATGCTCGAAACGAATAACTAGAACGGCCTAGGGGAAAAGTACGCATACCGTTGTAATCGGGCGAGTTTCTACTTTCAGATGCAACAGAAATTTTGCGGATTAGTCAATCCGTTCGCGAGATATGGCAGTTTGGAGGTAAGAAACGCTTGAGAAACTCAAAATTTTCGCAGTTCTGATGCTCGAAATGAATAACTAGAACGGCCTAGGGGAAAAGTACGCATACCGTTGTAATCGGGCGAGTTTCTACTTTCAGATGCAACAGAAATTTTGCGGATTGGTCAATCCGTTCGCGAGATATGGCAGTTTGGAGGTAAGAAACGCTTGAGAAACTCAAAATTTTCGCAGTTCTGATGCTCGAAACGAATAACTAGAACGGACTAGGGGAAAAGTACGCATACCGTTGTAATCGGGCGAGTTTCTACGTTCAGATGCAACAGAAATTTTGCGGATTGGTCAATCCGTTCGCGAGATATGCTAGTTTGGAGGTAAGAAACGCTTGAGAAACTCAAAATTTTCGCAGTTCTGATGCTCGAAATGAATAACTAGAACGGCCTAGGGGAAAAGTACGCATACCGTTGTAATCGGGCGAGTTTCTACTTTCAGATGCAACAGAAATTTTGCGGATTGGTCAATCCGTTCGCGAGATATGGCAGTTTGGATGTAAGAAACGCTTGACAAACTCAAAATTTTCGCAGTTCTGATGCTCGAAATGAATAACTAGAACGGCCTAGGGGAAAAGTACGCATACCGTTGTAATCGGGCGACTTTCTACTTTCAGATGCAACAGAAATTTTGCGGATTGGTCAATCCGTTCGCGAGATATGGCAGTTTGTAGGTAAGAAACGCTTGAGAAACTCAAAATTTTCGCAGTTCTGATGCTCGAAACGAATAACTAGAACGGACTAGGGGAAAAGTACGCATACCGTTGTAATCGGGCCACTTTCTACTTTCAGATGCAACAGAAATTTTGCGGATTGGTCAATCCGTTCGCGAGATATGCTAGTTTGGAGGTAAGAAACGCTTGAGAAACTCAAAATTTTCGCAGTTCTGATGCTCGACAAGCATAACTAGAACAGTCTAGGGGAAAAGTACGCATACTGTTGTAATCGGGCGAGTTTCTACTTTCAGATGCAACAGAAATTTTGCGGATTGGTCAATCCGTTCGCGAGATATGGCAGTTTGGATGTAAGCAACGCTTGAGAAACCCAAAATTTTCGCAGTTCTGATGCTCGAAATGAAAAACTAGAACGGCCTAGGGGAAAAGTACGCATACCGTTGTAATCGGGCGAGTTTCTACTTTCAGATGCAACAGAAATTTTGCGGATTGGTCAATCCGTTCGCCAGATATGGCAGTTTGGATGTAAGAAACGCTTGACAAACTCAAAATTTTCGCAGTTCTGATGCTCGAAACGAATAACTAGAACGGCCTAGGGGAAAAGTACGCATACCGTTGTAATCGGGCGAGTTTCTACTTTCAGATGCAACAGAAATTTTGCGGATTAGTCAATCCGTTCGCGAGATATGGCAGTTTGGAGGTAAGAAACGCTTGAGAAACTCAACATTTTCGCAGTTCTGATGCTCGAAACGAATAAATAGAACGGCCTAGGGGAAAAGTACGCATACCGTTGTAATCGGGCGAGTTTCTACTTTCAGATGCAACAGAAATTTTGCGGATTGGTCAATCCGTTCGCGAGATATGGCAGTTTGGAGGTCAGAAACGCTTGAGAAACTCAAAATTTTCGCAGTTCTGATGCTCGAAACGAATAACTAGAACGGACTAGGGAAAAAGTACGCATACCGTTGTAATCGGGCGAGTTTCTACGTTCAGATGCAACAGAAATTTTGCGGATTGGTCAATCCGTTCGCGAGATATGCTAGTTTGGAGGTCAGAAACGCTTGAGAAACTCAAAATTTTCGCAGTTCTGATGCTCGAAACGAATAACTAGAACGGCCTAGGGGAAAAGTACGCATACCCTTGTAATCGGGCGAGTTTCTACTTTCAGATGCAACAGAAATTTTGCGGATTAGTCAATCCGTTCGCGAGATATGGCAGTTTGGAGGTAAGAAACGCTTGAGAAACTCAAAATTTTCGCAGTTCTGATGCTCGAAATGAATAACTAGAACGGACTAGGGGAAAAGTACGCATACCGTTGTAATCGGGCGAGTTTCTACGTTCAGATGCAACAGAAATTTTGCGGATTGGTCAATCCGTTCGCGAGATATGGCAGTTTGGAGGTAAGGAACGGTTGAGAAACTCAAAATTATCACAGTTCTGATGCTCGAAACGAGTAACCAGAACGGCCGAGGGGAAAAGTACGCATACCGTTGTAATCGGGCGAGCTTCTACTTTCAGATGCAACAGAAATTTTGCGGATTGGTCAATCCGTTCGCGAGATATGGCAGTTTGGAGGTAAGAAACGCTTGAGAAACTCAAAATTTTCGCAGTTCTGATGCTCGACAAGCATAACTAGAACAGTCTAGGGGAAAAGTACGCACACTGTTGTAATCGGGCGAGTTTCTACTTTCAGATGCAACAGAAATTTTGCGGATTTGTCAATCCGTTCGCGAGATATGGCAGTTTGGAGGTAAGCAACGCTTGAGAAACCCAAAATTTTCGCAGTTCTGTTGCTCGAAATGAAAAACTAGAACGGCCTAGGGGAAAAGTACGCATACCGTTGTAATCGGGCGAGTTTCTACTTTCAGATGCAACAGAAATTTTGAGGATTGGTCAATCCGTTCGCGAGATATGGCAGTTTGGAGGTAAGAAACGCTTGACAAACTCAAAATTTTCGCAGTTCTGATGCTCGAAACGAATAACTAGAACGGACTAGGGGAAAAGTACGCATACCGTTGTAATCGGGCGAGTTTCTACGTTCAGATGCAACAGAAATTTTGCGGATTGGTCAATCCGTACGCGAGATATGGCAGTTTGGAGGTCAGAAACGCTTGAGAAACTCAACATTTTCGCAGTTCTGATGCTCGAAACGAATAACTAGAACGGCCTAGGGGAAAAGTACGCATTCCGTTGTAATCGAGCGAGTTTCTACTTTCAGATGCAACAGAAATTTTGCGGATTAGTCAATCCGTTCGCGAGATATGGCAGTTTGGAGGTAAGAAACGCTTGAGAAACTCAAAATTTTCGCAGTTCTGATGCTCGAAATGAATAACTAGAACGGCCTAGGGGAAAAGTACGCATACCGTTGTAATCGGGCGACTTTCTACTTTCAGATGCAACAGAAATTTTGCGGATTGGTCAATCCGTTCGCGAGATATGGCAGTTTGGAGGTAAGAAACGGTTGAGAAACTCAAAATTTTCACAGTTCTGATGCTCGAAACGAATAACCAGAACGGCCTAGGGGAAAAGTACGCATACCGTTGTAATCGGGCGAGTTTCTACTTTCAGATGCAACAGAAATTTTGCGGATTGGTCAATCCGTTCGCGAGATATGGCAGTTTGTAGGTAAGAAACGCTTGAGAAACTCAAAATTTTCGCCGTTCTGATGCTCGAAACGAATAACTAGAACGGACTAGGGGAAAAGTACGCATACCGTTGTAATCGGGCCACTTTCTACTTTCAGATGCAACAGAAATTTTGCGGATTGGTCAATCCGTTCGCGAGATATGGCAGTTTGGAAGTAAGAAACGGTTGAGAAACTCAAAATTATCACAGTTCTGATGCTC
Source organism: Ptiloglossa arizonensis (assembly GCF_051014685.1). NCBI lineage: Eukaryota > Metazoa > Arthropoda > Insecta > Hymenoptera > Colletidae > Ptiloglossa > Ptiloglossa arizonensis. The sequence goes on along the minus strand of NW_027478642.1, from coordinate 96,333 downwards.
GAAACGAGTAACCAGAACGGCCTAGGGGAAAAGTACGCATACCGTTGTAATCGGGCAAGTTTCTACTTTCAGATGCAACAGAAATTTTGCGGATTGGTCAATCCGTTCGCGAGATATGGCAGTTTGGAGGTAAGAAACGCTTGAGAAACTCAAAATTTTCGCAGTTCTGATGCTCGACAAGCATAACTAGAACGTCTAGGGGAAAAGTACGCATACTGTTGTAATCGGGCGAGTTTCTACGTTCAGATGCAACAGAAATTTTGCGGATTGGTCAATCCGTTCGCGAGATATGCTAGTTTGGAGGTCAGAAACGCTTGAGAAACTCAAAATTTTCGCAGTTCTGATGCTCGAAACGAATAACTAGAACGGCCTAGGGGAAAAGTACGCATACCGTTGTAATCGGGCGAGTTTCTACTTTCAGATGCAACAGAAATTTTGCGGATTAGTCAATCCGTTCGCGAGATATGGCAGTTTGGAGGTAAGAAACGCTTGAGAAACTCAAAATTTTCGCAGTTCTGATGCTCGAAATGAATAACTAGAACGGCCTAGGGGAAAAGTACGCATACCGTTGTAATCGGGCGAGTTTCTACTTTCAGATGCAACAGAAATTTTGCGGATTGGTCAATCCGTTCGCGAGATATGGCAGTTTGGAAGTAAGAAACGCTTGAGAAACTTAAAATTTTCGCAGTTCTGATGCTGGAAACGAATAACTAGAACGGACTAGGGGAAAAGTACGCATACCGATGTAATCGGGCGAGTTTCTACGTTCAGATGCAACAGAAATTTTGCGGATTGATAAATCCGTTCGCGAGATATGCTAGTTTGGAGGTCAGAAACGCTTGAGAAACTCAAAATTTTCGCAGTTCTGATGCTCGAAACGAATAACTAGAACGGCCTAGGGGAGAAGTACGCATACCGTTGTAATCGGGCGAGTTTCTACTTTCAGATGCAACAGAAATTTTGCGGATTAGTCAATCCGTTCGCGAGATATGGCAGTTTGGAGGTAAGAAACGCTTGAGAAACTCAAAATTTTCGCAGTTCTGATGCTCGAAATGAATAACTAGAACGGCCTAGGGGAAAAGTACGCATACCGTTGTAATCGGGCGAGTTTCTACTTTCAGATGCAACAGAAATTTTGCGGATTGGTCAATCCGTTCGCGAGATATGGCAGTTTGGAAGTAAGAAACGCTTGAGAAACTCAAAATTTTCGCAGTTCTGATGCTCGAAACGAATAACTAGAACGGCCTAGGGGAAAAGTACGCATACCGTTGTAATCGGGCGAGTTTCTACTTTCAGATGCAACAGAAATTTTGCGGATTAGTCAATCCGTTCGCGAGATATGGCAGTTTGGAGGTAAGAAACGCTTGAGAAACTCAACATTTTCGCAGTTCTGATGCTCGAAACGAATAAATAGAACGGCCTAGGGGAAAAGTACGCATCCCGTTGTAATCGGGCGAGTTTCTACTTTCAGATGCAACAGAAATTTTGCGGATTGGTCAATCCGTTCGCGAGATATGGCAGTTTGGAGGTAAGAAACGCTTGAGAAACTCAAAATTTTCGCAGTTCTGATGCTCGAAACGAATAACTCGAACGGACTAGGGGAAAAGTACGCATACCGTTGTAATCGGGCGAGTTTCTACGTTCAGATGCAACAGAAATTTTGCGGATTGGTCAATCCGTTCGCGAGATATGCTAGTTTGGAGGTCAGAAACGCTTGAGAAACTCAAAATTTTCGCAGTTCTGTTGCTCGAAACGAATAACTAGAACGGCCTAGGGGAAAAGTACGCATACCGTTGTAATCGGGCGAGTTTCTACTTTCAGATGCAACAGAAATTTTGCGGATTAGTCAATCCGTTCGCGAGATATGGCAATTTGGAGGTAAGAAACGCTTGAGAAACTCAAAATTTTCGCAGTTCTGATGCTCGAAATGAATAACTAGAACGGCCTAGGGGAAAAGTACGCATACCGTTGTAATCGGGCGAGTTTCTACTTTCAGATGCAACAGAAATTTTGCGGATTAGTCAATCAGTTCGCGAGATATGGCAGTTTGGAGGTATGAAACGCTTGAGAAACTCAAAATTTTTGCAGTTCTGATGCTCGACAAGCATAACTAGAACGGTCTAGGGGAAAAATACGCCTACCGTTGTAATCGGGCGACTTTCTACTTTCAGATGCAACAGAAATTTTGCGGATTGGTCAATCCGTTCGCGAGGTATGGCAGTTTGGAGGTCAGAAACGCTTGAGAAACTCAAAATTTTCGCAGTTCTGATGCTCGAAACGAATAACTAGAACGGACTAGGGGAAAAGTACGCATACCGTTGTAATCGGGCGAGTTTCTACGTTCAGATGCAACAGAAGTTTTGCGGATTGGTCAATCCGTTCGCGAGATATGCTAGTTTGGAGGTCAGAAACGCTTGAGAAACTCAAAATTTTCGCAGTTCTGATGCTCGAAACGAATAACTAGAACGGCCTAGGGGAAAAGTACGCATACCGTTGTAATCGGGCGAGTTTCTACTTTCAGATGCAACAGAAATTTTGCGGATTAGTCAATCCGTTCGCGAGATATGGCAGTTTGGAGGTAAGAAACGCTTGAGAAACTCAAAATTTTCGCAGTTCTGATGCTCGAAATGAATAACTAGAACGGCCTAGGGGAAAAGTACGCATACCGTTGTAATCGGGCGAGTTTCTACTTTCAGATGCAACAGAAATTTTGCGGATTGGTCAATCCGTTCGCGAGATATGGCAGTTTGGAAGTAAGAAACGCTTGAGAAACTTAAAATTTTCGCAGTTCTGATGCTCGAAACGAATAACTAGAACGGACTGGGGGAAAAGTACGCATACCGTTGTAATCGGGCGAGTTTCTACGTTCAGATGCAACAGAAATTTTGCGGATTGATAAATCCGTTCGCGAGATATGCTAGTTTGTAGGTCAGAAACGCTTGAGAAACTCAAAATTTTCGCAGTTCTGATGCTCGAAACGAATAACTAGAACGGCCTAGGGGAAAAGTACGCATACCGTTGTTATCGGGCGAGTTTCTACTTTCAGATGCAACAGAAATTTTGCGGATTAGTCAATCCGTTCGCGAGATATGGCAGTTTGGAGGTAAGAAACGCTTGAGAAACTCAACATTTTCGCAGTTCTGATGCTCGAAACGAATAAATAGAACGGCCTAGGGGAAAAGTACGCATACCGTTGTAATCGGGCGAGTTTCTACTTTCAGATGCAACAGAAATTTTGCGGATTGGTCAATCCGTTCGCGAGATATGGCAGTTTGGATGTAAGAAACGCTTGAGAAACTCAAAATTTTCGCAGTTCTGATGCTCGAAACGAATAACTAGAACGGACTAGGGGAAAAGTACGCATACCGTTGTAATCGGGCGAGTTTCTACGTTCAGATGCAACAGAAATTTTGCGGATTGGTCAATCCGTTCGCGAGATATGCTAGTTTGGAGGTCAGAAACGCTTGAGAAACTCAAAATTTTCGCAGTTCTGATGCTCGAAACGAATAACTAGAAAGGCCTAGGGGAAAAGTACGCATACCGTTGTAATCGGGCGAGTTTCTACGTTCAGATGCAACAGAAATTTTGCGGATTGATAAATCCGTTCGCGAGATATGCTAGTTTGTAGGTCAGAAACGCTTGAGAAACTCAAAATTTTCGCAGTTCTGATGCTCGAAACGAATAAATAGAACGGCCTAGGGGAAAAGTACGCATACCGTTGTAATCGGGCGAGTTTCTACTTTCAGATGCAACAGAAATTTTGCGGATTGGTCAATCCGTTCGCGAGATATGGCAGTTTGGAGGTAAGAAACGCTTGAGAAACTCAAAATTTTCGCAGTTCTGATGCTCGAAACGAATAACTAGAACGGACTAGGGGAAAAGTACGCATACCGTTGTAATCGGGCGAGTTTCTACGTTCAGATGCAACAGAAATTTTGCGGATTGGTCAATCCGTTCGCGAGATATGCTAATTTGGAGGACAGAAACGCTTGAGAAACTCAAAATTTTCGCAGTTCTGATGCTCGAAACGAATAACTAGAACGGCCTAGGGGAAAAGTACGCATACCGTTGTAATCGGGCGAGTTTCTACTTTCAGATGCAACAGAAATTTTGCGGATTAGTCAATCCGTTCGCGAGATATGGCAGTTTGGAGGTAAGAAACGCTTGAGAAACTCAAAATTTTCGCAGTTCTGATGCTCGAAATGAATAACTAGAGCGGCCTAGGGGAAAAGTACGCATACCGTTGTAATCGGGCGAGTTTCTACTTTCAGATGCAACAGAAATTTTGCGGATTGGTCAATCCGTTCGCGAGATATGGCAGTTTGGAGGTAAGAAACGCTTGAGAAACTCAAAATTTTCGCAGTTCTGATGCTCGAAACGAATAACTAGAACGGACTAGGGGAAAAGTACGCATACCGTTGTAATCGGGCGAGTTTCTACGTTCAGATGCAACAGAAATTTTGCGGATTGGTCAATCCGTTCGCGAGATATGCTAGTTTGGAGGTCAGAAACGCTTGAGAAACTCAAAATTTTCGCAGTTCTGATGCTCGAAACGAATAACTAGAACGGCCTAGGGGAAAAGTACGCAAACCGTTGTAATCGGGCGGGTTTCTACGTTCAGATGCAACAGAAATTTTGCGGATTGATAAATCCGTTCGCGAGATATGCTAGTTTGTAGGTCAGAAACGCTTGAGAAACTCAAAATTTTCGCAGTTCTGATGCTCGAAACGAATAACTAGAACGGCCTAGGGGAAAAGTACGCATACCGTTGTAATCGGGCGAGTTTCTACTTTCAGATGCAACAGAAATTTTGCGGATTAGTCAATCCGTTCGCGAGATATGGCAGTTTGGAGGTAAGAAACGCTTGAGAAACTCAACATTTTCGCAGTTCTGATTCTCGAAACGAATAAATAGAACGGCCTAGGGGAAAAGTACGCATACCGTTGTAATCGGGCGAGTTTCTACTTTCAGATGCAACAGAAATTTTGCGGATTGGTCAATCCGTTCGCGAGATATGGCAGTTTGGAGGTAAGAAACGCTTGAGAAACTCAAAATTTTCGCAGTTCTGATGCTCGAAACGAATAACTAGAACGGACTAGGGGAAAAGTACGCATACCGTTGTAATCGGGCGAGTTTCTACGTTCAGATGCAACAGAAATTTTGCGGATTGGTCAATCCGTTCGCGAGATATGCTAGTTTGTAGGTCAGAAACGCTTGAGAAACTCAAAATTTTCGCAGTTCTTATGCTCGAAACGAATAACTAGAACGGCCTAGGGGAAAAGTACGCATACCGTTGTAATCGGGCGAGTTTCTACTTTCAGATGCAACAGAAATTTTGCGGATTAGTCAATCCGTTCGCGAGATATGGCAGTTTGGAGGTAAGAAACGCTTGAGAAACTCAACATTTTCGCAGTTCTGATGCTCGAAACGAATAAATAGAACGGCCTAGGGGAAAAGTACGCATACCGTTGTAATCGGGCGAGTTTCTACTTTCAGATGCAACAGAAATTTTGCGGATTGGTCAATCCGTTCGCGAGATATGGCAGTTTGGAGGTAAGAAACGCTTGAGAAACAAAATTTTCGCAGTTCTGATGCTCGAAACGAATAACTAGAACGGACTAGGGGAAAAGTACGCATACCGTTGTAATCGGGCGAGTTTCCACGTTCAGATGCAACAGAAATTTTGCGGATTGGTCAATCCGTTCGCGAGATATGCTAGTTTGGAGGTCAGAAACGCTTGAGAAACTCAAAATTTTCGCAGTTCTGATGCTCGAAACGAATAACTAGAACGGCCTAGGGGAAAAGTACGCATGCCGTTGTAATCGGGCGAGTTTCTACTTTAAGATGCAACAGAAATTTTGCGGATTAGTCAATCCGTTCGCGAGATATGGCAGTTTGGAGGTAAGAAACGCTTGAGAAACTCAAAATTTTCGCAGTTCTGATGCTCGAAATGAATAACTAGAACGGCCTAGGGGAAAAGTACGCATACCGTTGTAATCGGGCGAGTTTCTACTTTCAGATGCAACAGAAATTTTGCGGATTGGTCAATCCGTTCGCGAGATATGGCAGTTTGGAAGTAAGAAACGCTTGAGAAACTTAAAATTTTCGCAGTTCTGATGCTCGAAACGAATAACTAGAACGGACTGGGGGAAAAGTACGCATACCGTTGTAATCGGGCGAGTTTCTACGTTCAGATGCAACAGAAATTTTGCGGATTGATAAATCCGTTCGCGAGATATGCTAGTTTGTAGGTCAGAAACGCTTGAGAAACTCAAAATTTTCGCAGTTCTGATGCTCGAAACGAATAACTAGAACGGCCTAGGGGAAAAGTACGCATACCGTTGTAATCGGGCGAGTTTCTACTTTCAGATGCAACAGAAATTTTGCGGATTAGTCAATCCGTTCGCGAGATATGGCAGTTTGGAGGTAAGAAACGCTTGAGAAACTCAACATTTTCGCAGTTCTGATGCTCGAAACGAATAACTAGAACGGACTAGGGGAAAAGTACGCATACCGTTGTAATCGGGCGAGTTTCTACGTTCAGATGCAACAGAAATTTTGCGGATTGGTCAATCCGTTCGCGAGATATGCTAGTTTGTAGGTCAGAAACGCTTGAGAAACTCAAAATTTTCGCAGTTCTGATGCTCGAAACGAATAACTAGAACGGCCTAGGGGAAAAGTACGCATACCGTTGTAATCGGGCGAGTTTCTACTTTCAGATGCAACAGAAATTTTGCGGATTAGTCAATCCGTTCGCGAGATATGGCAGTTTGGAGGTAAGAAACGCTTGAGAAACTCAACATTTTCGCAGTTCTGATGCTCGAAACGAATAAATAGAACGGCCTAGGGGAAAAGTACGCATACCGTTGTAATCGGGCGAGTTTCTACTTTCAGATGCAACAGAAATTTTGCGGATTGGTCAATCCGTTCGCGAGATATGGCAGTTTGGAGGTAAGAAACGCTTGAGAAACTCAAAATTTTCGCAGTTCTGATGCTCGAAACGAATAACTAGAACGGACTAGGGGAAAAGTACGCATACCGTTGTAATCGGGCGAGTTTCTACGTTCAGATGCAACAGAAATTTTGCGGATTGGTCAATCCGTTCGCGAGATATGCTAGTTTGGATGTCAGAAACGCTTGAGAAACTCAAAATTTTCGCAGTTCTGATGCTCGAAACGAATAACTAGAACGGCCTAGGGGAAAAGTACGCATACCGTTGTAATCGGGCGAGTTTCTACTTTCAGATGCAACAGAAATTTTGCGGATTAGTCAATCCGTTCGCGAGATATGGCAGTTTGGAGGTAAGAAACGCTTGAGAAACTCAAAATTTTCGCAGTTCTGATGCTCGAAATGAATAACTAGAACGGCCTAGGGGAAAAGTACGCATACCGTTGTAATCGGGCGAGTTTCTACTTTCAGATGCAACAGAAATTTTGCGGATTGGTCAATCCGTTCGCGAGATATGGCAGTTTGGAAGTAAGAAACGCTTGAGAAACTTAAAATTTTCGCAGTTCTGATGCTCGAAACGAATAACTAGAACGCACTGGGGGAAAAGTACGCATACCGTTGTAATCGGGCGAGTTTCTACGTTCAGATGCAACAGAAATTTTGCGGATTGATAAATCCGTTCGCGAGATATGCTAGTTTGTAGGTCAGAAACGCTTGAGAAACTCAAAATTTTCGCAGTTCTGATGCTCGAAACGAATAACTAGAACGGCCTAGGGGAAAAGTACGCATACCGTTGTAATCGGGCGAGTTTCTACTTTCAGATGCAACAGAAATTTTGCGGATTAGTCAATCCGTTCGCGAGATATGGCAGTTTGGAGGTAAGAAACGCTTGAGAAACTCAACATTTTCGCAGTTCTGATGCTCGAAACGAATAAATAGAACGGCCTCGGGGAAAAGTACGCATACCGTTGTAATCGGGCGAGTTTCTACTTTCAGATGCAACAGAAATTTTGCGGATTGGTCAATCCGTTCGCGAGATATGGCAGTTTGGAGGTAAGAAACGCTTGAGAAACTTAAAATTTTCGCAGTTCTGATGCTCGAAACGAATAACTAGAACGGACTGGGGGAAAAGTACGCATACCGTTGTAATCGGGCGAGTTTCTACGTTCAGATGCAACAGAAATTTTGCGGATTGATAAATCCGTTCGCGAGATATGCTAGTTTGTAGGTCAGAAACGCTTGAGAAACTCAAAATTTTCGCAGTTCTGATGCTCGAAACGAATAACTAGAACGGCCTAGGGGAAAAGTACGCATACCGTTGTAATCGGGCGAGTTTCTACTTTCAGATGCAACAGAAATTTTGCGGATTAGTCAATCCGTTCGCGAGATATGGCAGTTTGGAGGTAAGAAACGCTTGAGAAACTCAACATTTTCGCAGTTCTGATGCTCGAAACGAATAACTAGAACGGACTAGGGGAAAAGTACGCATACCGTTGTAATCGGGCGAGTTTCTACGTTCAGATGCAACAGAAATTTTGCGGATTGGTCAATCCGTTCGCGAGATATGCTAGTTTGTAGGTCAGAAACGCTTGAGAAACTCAAAATTTTCGCAGTTCTGATGCTCGAAACGAATAACTAGAACGGCTAGGGGAAAAGTACGCATACCGTTGTAATCGGGCGAGTTTCTACTTTCAGATGCAACAGAAATTTTGCGGATTAGTCAATCCGTTCGCGAGATATGGCAGTTTGGAGGTAAGAAACGCTTGAGAAACTCAACATTTTCGCAGTTCTGATGCTCGAAACGAATAAATAGAACGGCCTAGGGGAAAAGTACGCATACCGTTGTAATCGGGCGAGTTTCTACTTTCAGATGCAACAGAAATTTTGCGGATTGGTCAATCCGTTCGCGAGATATGGCAGTTTGGAGGTAAGAAACGCTTGAGAAACTCAAAATTTTCGCAGTTCTGATGCTCGAAACGAATAACTAGAACGGACTAGGGGAAAAGTACGCATACCGTTGTAATCGGGCGAGTTTCTACGTTCAGATGCAACAGAAATTTTGCGGATTGGTCAATCCGTTCGCGAGATATGCTAGTTTGGATGTCAGAAACGCTTGAGAAACTCAAAATTTTCGCAGTTCTGATGCTCGAAACGAATAACTAGAACGGCCTAGGGGAAAAGTACGCATACCGTTGTAATCGGGCGAGTTTCTGCTTTCAGATGCAACAGAAATTTTGCGGATTAGTCAATCCGTTCGCGAGATATGGCAGTTTGGAGGTAAGAAACGCTTGAGAAACTCAAAATTTTCGCAGTTCTGATGCTCGAAATGAATAACTAGAACGGCCTAGGGGAAAAGTACGCATACCGTTGTAATCGGGCGAGTTTCTACTTTCAGATGCAACAGAAATTTTGCGGATTGGTCAATCCGTTCGCGAGATATGGCAGTTTGGAAGTAAGAAACGCTTGAGAAACTTAAAATTTTCGCAGTTCTGATGCTCGAAACGAATAACTAGAACGCACTGGGGGAAAAGTACGCATACCGTTGTAATCGGGCGAGTTTCTACGTTCAGATGCAACAGAAATTTTGCGGATTGATAAATCCGTTCGCGAGATATGCTAGTTTGTAGGTCAGAAACGCTTGAGAAACTCAAAATTTTCGCTGTTCTGATGCTCGAAACGAATAACTAGAACGGCCTAGGGGAAAAGTACGCATACCGTTGTAATCGGGCGAGTTTCTACTTTCAGATGCAACAGAAATTTTGCGGATTGGTCAATCCGTTCGCGAGATATGGCAGTTTGGAGGTAAGAAACGCTTGAGAAACTCAACATTTTCGCAGTTCTGATGCTCGAAACGAATAAATAGAACGGCCTCGGGGAAAAGTACGCATACCGTTGTAATCGGGCGAGTTTCTACTTTCAGATGCAACTGAAATTTTGCGGATTGGTCAATCCGTTCGCGAGATATGGCAGTTTGGAGGTAAGAAACCCTTGAGAAACTCAAAATTTTCGCAGTTCTGATGCTCGAAACGAATAACTAGAACGGACTAGGGGAAAAGTACGCATACCGTTGTAATCGGGCGAGTTTCTACTTTCAGATGCAACAGAAATTTTGCGGATTAGTCAATCCGTTCGCGAGATATGGCAGTTTGGAGGTAAGAAACGCTTGAGAAACTCAAAATTTTCGCAGTTCTGATGCTCGAAATGAATAACTAGAACGGCCTAGGGGAAAAGTACGCATACCGTTGTAATCGGGCGAGTTTCTACTTTCAGATGCAACAGAAATTTTGCGGATTGGTCAATCCGTTCGCGAGATATGGCAGTTTGGAAGTAAGAAACGCTTGAGAAACTTAAAATTTTCGCAGTTCTGATGCTCGAAACGAATAACTAGAACGCACTGGGGGAAAAGTACGCATACCGTTGTAATCGGGCGAGTTTCTACGTTCAGATGCAACAGAAATTTTGCGGATTGGTCAATCCGTTCGCGAGATATGCTAGTTTGGAGGTCAGAAACGCTTGAGAAACTCAAAATTTTCGCAGTTCTGATGCTCGAAACGAATAACTAGAACGGCCTAGGGGAAAAGTACGCATACCGTTGTAATCGGGCGAGTTTCTACTTTCAGATGCAACAGAAATTTTGCGGATTAGTCAATCCGTTCGCGAGATATGGCAGTTTGGAGGTAAGAAACGCTTGAGAAACTCAACATTTTCGCAGTTCTGATGCTCGAAACGAATAAATAGAACGGCCTAGGGGAAAAGTACGCATACCGTTGTAATCGGGCGAGTTTCTACTTTCAGATGCAACAGAAATTTTGCGGATTGGTCAATCCGTTCGCGAGATATGGCAGTTTGGAGGTAAGAAACGCTTGAGAAACTCAAAATTTTCGCAGTTCTGATGCTCGAAACGAATAACTAGAACGGACTAGGGGAAAAGTACGCATACCGTTGTAATCGGGCGAGTTTCTACGTTCAGATGCAACAGAAATTTTGCGGATTGGTCAATCCGTTCGCGAGATATGCTAGTTTGGATGTCAGAAACGCTTGAGAAACTCAAAATTTTCGCAGTTCTGATGCTCGAAACGAATAACTAGAACGGCCTAGGGGAAAAGTACGCATACCGTTGTAATCGGGCGAGTTTCTGCTTTCAGATGCAACAGAAATTTTGCGGATTAGTCAATCCGTTCGCGAGATATGGCAGTTTGGAGGTAAGAAACGCTTGAGAAACTCAAAATTTTCGCAGTTCTGATGCTCGAAATGAATAACTAGAACGGCCTAGGGGAAAAGTACGCATACCGTTGTAATCGGGCGAGTTTCTACTTTCAGATGCAACAGAAATTTTGCGGATTGGTCAATCCGTTCGCGAGATATGGCAGTTTGGAAGTAAGAAACGCTTGAGAAACTTAAAATTTTCGCAGTTCTGATGCTCGAAACGAATAACTAGAACGCACTGGGGGAAAAGTACGCATACCGTTGTAATCGGGCGAGTTTCTACGTTCAGATGCAACAGAAATTTTGCGGATTGATAAATCCGTTCGCGAGATATGCTAGTTTGTAGGTCAGAAACGCTTGAGAAACTCAAAATTTTCGCTGTTCTGATGCTCGAAACGAATAACTAGAACGGCCTAGGGGAAAAGTACGCATACCGTTGTAATCGGGCGAGTTTCTACTTTCAGATGCAACAGAAATTTTGCGGATTAGTCAATCCGTTCGCGAGATATGGCAGTTTGGAGGTAAGAAACGCTTGAGAAACTCAACATTTTCGCAGTTCTGATGCTCGAAACGAATAAATAGAACGGCCTCGGGGAAAAGTACGCATACCGTTGTAATCGGGCGAGTTTCTACTTTCAGATGCAACTGAAATTTTGCGGATTGGTCAATCCGTTCGCGAGATATGGCAGTTTGGAGGTAAGAAACCCTTGAGAAACTCAAAATTTTCGCAGTTCTGATGCTCGAAACGAATAACTAGAACGGACTAGGGGAAAAGTACGCATACCGTTGTAATCGGGCGAGTTTCTACTTTCAGATGCAACAGAAATTTTGCGGATTAGTCAATCCGTTCGCGAGATATGGCAGTTTGGAGGTAAGAAACGCTTGAGAAACTCAAAATTTTCGCAGTTCTGATGCTCGAAATGAATAACTAGAACGGCCTAGGGGAAAAGTACGCATACCGTTGTAATCGGGCGAGTTTCTACTTTCAGATGCAACAGAAATTTTGCGGATTGGTCAATCCGTTCGCGAGATATGGCAGTTTGGAAGTAAGAAACGCTTGAGAAACTTAAAATTTTCGCAGTTCTGATGCTCGAAACGAATAACTAGAACGCACTGGGGGAAAAGTACGCATACCGTTGTAATCGGGCGAGTTTCTACGTTCAGATGCAACAGAAATTTTGCGGATTGGTCAATCCGTTCGCGAGATATGCTAGTTTGGAGGTCAGAAACGCTTGAGAAACTCAAAATTTTCGCAGTTCTGATGCTCGAAACGAATAACTAGAACGGCCTAGGGGAAAAGTACGCATACCGTTGTAATCGGGCGAGTTTCTACTTTCAGATGCAACAGAAATTTTGCGGATTAGTCAATCCGTTCGCGAGATATGGCAGTTTGGAGGTAAGAAACGCTTGAGAAACTCAACATTTTCGCAGTTCTGATGCTCGAAACGAATAAATAGAACGGCCTAGGGGAAAAGTACGCATACCGTTGTAATCGGGCGAGTTTCTACTTTCAGATGCAACAGAAATTTTGCGGATTGGTCAATCCGTTCGCGAGATATGGCAGTTTGGAGGTAAGAAACGCTTGAGAAACTCAAAATTTTCGCAGTTCTGATGCTCGAAACGAATAACTAGAACGGACTAGGGGAAAAGTACGCATACCGTTGTAATCGGGCGAGTTTCTACTTTCAGATGCAACAGAAATTTTGCGGATTGGTCAATCCGTTCGCGAGATATGGCAGTTTGGAAGTAAGAAACGCTTGAGAAACTTAAAATTTTCGCAGTTCTGATGCTCGAAACGAATAACTAGAACGCACTGGGGGAAAAGTACGCATACCGTTGTAATCGGGCGAGTTTCTACGTTCAGATGCAACAGAAATTTTGCGGATTGATAAATCCGTTCGCGAGATATGCTAGTTTGTAGGTCAGAAACGCTTGAGAAACTCAAAATTTTCGCTGTTCTGATGCTCGAAACGAATAACTAGAACGGCCTAGGGGAAAAGTACGCATACCGTTGTAATCGGGCGAGTTTCTACTTTCAGATGCAACAGAAATTTTGCGGATTAGTCAATCCGTTCGCGAGATATGGCAGTTTGGAGCTAAGAAACGCTTGAGAAACTCAACATTTTCGCAGTTCTGATGCTCGAAACGAATAAATAGAACGGCCTAGGGGAAAAGTACGCATACCGTTGTAATCGGGCGAGTTTCTACTTTCAGATGCAACAGAAATTTTGCGGATTGGTCAATCCGTTCGCGAGATATGGCAGTTTGGAGGTAAGAAACCCTTGAGAAACTCAAAATTTTCGCAGTTCTGATGCTCGAAACGAATAACTAGAACGGACTAGGGGAAAAGTACGCATACCGTTGTAATCGGGCGAGTTTCTACGTTCAGATGCAACAGAAATTTTGCGGATTGGTCAATCCGTTCGCGAGATATGCTAGTTTGGAGGTCAGAAACGCATGAGAAACTCAAAATTTTCGCAGTTCTGATGCTCGAAAGGAATAACTAGAACGGCCTAGGGGAAAAGTACGCATACCGTTGTAATCGGGCGAGTTTCTACGTTCAGATGCAACAGAAATTTTGCGGATTGATAAATCCGTTCGCGAGATATGCTAGTTTGTGGGTCAGAAACGCTTGAGAAACTCAAAATTTTCGCAGTTCTGATGCTCGAAACGAATAACTAGAACGGCCTAGGGGAAAAGTACGCATACCGTTGTAATCGGGCGAGTTTCTACTTTCAGATGCAACAGAAATTTTGCGGATTAGTCAATCCGTTCGCGAGATATGGCAGTTTGGAGGTAAGAAACGCTTGAGAAACTCAAAATTTTCGCAGTTCTGATGCTCGAAACGAATAACTAGAACGGCCTAGGGGAAAAGTACGCATACCGTTGTAATCGGGCGAGTTTCTACTTTCAGATGCAACAGAAATTTTGCGGATTAGTCAATCCGTTCGCGAGATATGGCAGTTTGGAAGTAAGAAACGCTTGAGAAACTCAAAATTTTCGCAGTTCTGATGCCCGACAAGCATAACTAGAACGGTCTAGGGGAAAAGTACGCATACCGTTGTAATCGGGCGAGTTTCTACTTTCAGATGCAACAGAAATTTTGCGGATTGGTCAATCCGTTCGCGAGATATGGCAGTTTGGAAGTAAGAATCGCTTGAGAAACTCAAAATTTTCGCAGTTCTGATGCTCGAAACGAACAACTAGAACGGACTAGGGGAAAAGTACGCATACCGTTGTAATCGGGCGAGTTTCTACTTTCAGATGCAACAGAAATTTTGCGGATTGATAAATCCGTTCGCGAGATATGCTAGTTTGTAGGTCAGAAACGCTTGAGAAACTCAAAATTTTCGCAGTTCTGATGCTCGAAACGAATAACTAGAACGGCCTAGGGGAAAAGTACGCATACCGTTGTAATCGGGCGAGTTTCTACTTTCAGATGCAACAGAAATTTTGCGGATTAGTCAATCCGTTCGCGAGATATGGCAGTTTGGAAGTAAGAAACGCTTGAGAAACTCAAAATTTTCGCAGTTCTGATGCTCGAAATGAATAACTAGAACGGCCTAGGGGAAAAGTACGCATACCGTTGTAATCGGGCGAGTTTCTACTTTCAGATGCAACAGAAATTTTGCGGATTGGTCAATCCGTTCGCGAGATATGGCAGTTTGGAGGTAAGAAACGCTTGAGAAACTCAAAATTTTCGCAGTTCTGATGCTCGAAACGAATAACTAGAACGGACTAGGGGAAAAGTACGCATACCGTTGTAATCGGGCGAGTTTCTACGTTCAGATGCAACAGAAATTTTGCGGATTGGTCAATCCGTTCGCGAGCTATGCTAGTTTGGAGGTCAGAAACGCTTGAGAAACTCAAAATTTTCGCAGTTCTGATGCTCGAAACGAATAACTAGAACGGCCTAGGGGAAAAGTACGCATACCGCTGTAATCGGGCGAGTTTCTACGTTCAGATGCAACAGAAATTTTGCGGATTGATAAATCCGTTCGCGAGATATGCTAGTTTGTAGGTCAGAAACGCTTGAGAAACTCAAAATTTTCGCAGTTCTGATGCTCGAAACGAATAACCAGAACAGCCTAGGGGAAAAGTACGCATACCGTTGTAATCGGACGAGTTTCTACTTTCAGATGCAACAGAAATTTTGCGGATTGGTCAATCAGTTCGCGAGATATGGCAGTTTGGAGGTAAGAAACGCTTGAGAAACTCAACATTTTCGCAGTTCTGATGCTCGAAACGAATAAATAGGACGGCCTAGGGGAAAAGTACGCACACCGTTGTAATCGGGCGTGTTTCTACTTTCAGATGCAACAGAAATTTTGCGGATTGGTCAATCCGTTCTCGAGATATGGCAGTTTGGAAGCAAGAAACGCTTGAGAAACTTAAAATTTTCGCAGTTCTGATGCTCGAAACGAATAACTAGAACGGACTAGGGGAAAAGTACGCATATCGTTGTAATCGGGCGAGTTTTTTCGTTCAGATGCAACAGAAATTTTGCGGATTGATAAATCCGTTCGCGAGATATGCTAGTTTGTAGGTCAGAAACGCTTGAGAAACTCAAAATTTTCGCAGTTCTGATGCTCGAAACGAATAACTAGAACGGCCTAGGGGAAAAGTACGCATACCGTTGTAATCGGGCGAGTTTCTACTTTCAGATGCAACAGAAATTTTGCGGATTAGTCAATCCGTTCGCGAGATATGGCAGTTTGGAGCTAAGAAACGCTTGAGAAACTCAACATTTTCGCAGTTCTGATGCTCGAAACGAATAAATAGAACGGCCTAGGGGAAAAGTACGCATACCGTTGTAATCGGGCGAGTTTCTACTTTCAGATGCAACAGAAATTTTGCGGATTGGTCAATCCGTTCGCGAGATATGGCAGTTTGGAGGTAAGAAACCCTTGAGAAACTCAAAATTTTCGCAGTTCTGATGCTCGAAACGAATAACTAGAACGGACTAGGGGAAAAGTACGCATACCGTTGTAATCGGGCGAGTTTCTACGTTCAGATGCAACAGAAATTTTGCGGATTGGTCAATCCGTTCGCGAGATATGCTAGTTTGGAGGTCAGAAACGCATGAGAAACTCAAAATTTTCGCAGTTCTGATGCTCGAAAGGAATAACTAGAACGGCCTAGGGGAAAAGTACGCATACCGTTGTAATCGGGCGAGTTTCTACGTTCAGATGCAACAGAAATTTTGCGGATTGATAAATCCGTTCGCGAGATATGCTAGTTTGTGGGTCAGAAACGCTTGAGAAACTCAAAATTTTCGCAGTTCTGATGCTCGAAACGAATAACTAGAACGGCCTAGGGGAAAAGTACGCATACCGTTGTAATCGGGCGAGTTTCTACTTTCAGATGCAACAGAAATTTTGCGGATTAGTCAATCCGTTCGCGAGATATGGCAGTTTGGAGGTAAGAAACGCTTGAGAAACTCAAAATTTTCGCAGTTCTGATGCTCGAAACGAATAACTAGAACGGCCTAGGGGAAAAGTACGCATACCGTTGTAATCGGGCGAGTTTCTACTTTCAGATGCAACAGAAATTTTGCGGATTAGTCAATCCGTTCGCGAGATATGGCAGTTTGGAAGTAAGAAACGCTTGAGAAACTCAAAATTTTCGCAGTTCTGATGCCCGACAAGCATAACTAGAACGGTCTAGGGGAAAAGTACGCATACCGTTGTAATCGGGCGAGTTTCTACTTTCAGATGCAACAGAAATTTTGCGGATTGGTCAATCCGTTCGCGAGATATGGCAGTTTGGAAGTAAGAATCGCTTGAGAAACTCAAAATTTTCGCAGTTCTGATGCTCGAAACGAACAACTAGAACGGACTAGGGGAAAAGTACGCATACCGTTGTAATCGGGCGAGTTTCTACTTTCAGATGCAACAGAAATTTTGCGGATTGGTCAATCCGTTCGCCAGATATGGCAGTTTGGAGGTAAGAAACGATTGAGAAACTCAAAATTTTCGCAGTTCTGATGCTCGAAACGAATAACTAGAACGGCCTAGGGGAAAAGTACGCATACGGTTGTAATCGGGCGAGTTTCTACTTTCAGATGCAACAGAAATTTTGCGGATTAGTCAATCCGTTCGCGAGATATGGCAGTTTGGAGGTAAGAAACGCTTGAGAAACTCAAAATTTTCGCAGTTCTGATGCTCGACAAGCATAACGAGAACGGTCTAGGGGAAAAGTACGCATACCGTTGTAATCGGGCGACTTTCTACTTTCAGATGAAACAGAAATTTTGCGGATTGGTCAATCCGTTCGCGAGATATGGCAGTTTGGCGGTAAGAAACGCTTGAGAAACTCAAAATTTTCGCAGTTCTGATGCTCGAAACGAATAACTAGAACGGCCTAGGGGAAAAGTATGCATACCGTTGTAATCGGGGGAGTTTCTACTTTCAGATGCAACAGAAATTTTGCGGATTGGTCAATCCGTTCGCGAGATATGGCAGTTTGGAAGTATGAAACACTTGAGAAACACAAAATTTTCGCAGTTCTGATGCTCCAAACGAATAACTAGGGCGGCCTAGGGGAAAAGTACGCATACCGTTGTAATCGGGCGAGTTTCTACTTTCAGATGCATCAGAAATTTTGCGGATTGGTCAATCCGTTCGCGAGATATGGCAGTTTGGAGGTAAGAAACGCTCCTGAAACTCAAAATTTTCGCAGTTCTGATGCTCGAAACGAATAACTAGAACGGCCTAGGGGAAAAGTATGCATACCGTTGTAATCGGGCGAGTTTCTACTTTCAGATGCAACAGAAATTTTGCGGATTGGTCAATCCGTTCGCGAGATATGGCAGTTTGGATGTAAGAAACGCTTGAGAAACTCAAAATTTTCGCAGTTCTGATGCTCGACAACCATAACGAGAACGGTCTAGGGGAAAAGTACGCATACCGTTGTAATCGGGCGACTTTCTACTTTCAGATGAAACAGAAATTTTGCGGATTGGTCAATCCGTTCCCGAGATATGGCAGTTTGGAGGTAAGGAACGCTTGAGAAACTCAAAATTTTCGCAGTTCTGATGCTTGAAACGAATAACTAGAACGGCCTAGGGGAAAAGTATACATACCGTTGTAATCGGGCGAGTTTCTACTTTCAGATGCAACAGAAATTTTGCGGATTGGTCAATCCGTTCGCGAGATATGGCAGTTTGGAAGTATGAAACACTTGAGAAACACAAAATTTTCGCAGTTCTGATGCTCGAAACGAATAACTAGAACGGCCTAGGGTAAAAGTACGCATACCGTTGTAATCGGGCGAGTTTCTACTTTCAGATGCAACTGAAATTTTGCGGATTAGTCAATCCGTTCGCGAGATATGGCAGTTTGGAGGTAAGAAACGCTTGAGAAACTCAAAATTTTCGCAGTTCTGATGCTCGAAACGAATAACTAGATCGGCCTAGGGGAAAAGTACGCATACCGTTGTAATCGGGCGACTTTCTACTTTCAGATGCAACAGAAATTTTGCGGATTGGTCAATCCGTTCGCGAGATATGGCAGTTTGGAAGTATGAAACACTTGAGAAACACAAAATTTTCGCAGTTCTGATGCTCGAAACGAATAAATAGAGCGGCCTAGGGGAAAAGTACGCATACCGTTGTAATCGGGCGAGTTTCTACTTTCAGATGCAACAGAAATTTTGCGGATTGGTCAATCCGTTCGCGAGATATGGCAGTTTGGAGGTAAGAAACGCTTGAGAAACTCAAAATTTTCGCAGTTCTGATGCCCGACAAGCATAACTAGAACGGTCTAGGGGAAAAGTACGCATACCGTTGTAATCGGGCGAGTTTCTACTTTCAGATGCAATAGAAATTTTGCGGATTGGTCAATCCGTTCGCGAGATATGGCATTTTGTAGGTAAGAAACGCTTGAGAAACTCAACATTTTCGCAGTTCTGATGCTCGAAACGAATAACTAGAACGGCCTAGGGGAAAAGTATGCATACCGTTGTAATCGGGCGAGTTTCTACTTTCAGATGCAAGAGAAATTTTGCGGATTGGTCAATCCATTCGCGAGATATGGCAGTTTGGAAGTATGAAACACTTGAGAAACACAAAATTTTCGCAGTTCTGATGCTCGAAACGAATAACTAGGGCGGCCTAGGGGAAAAGTACGCATACCGTTGTAATCGGGCGAGTTTCTACTTTCAGATGCATCAGAAATTTGGCGGATTGGTCAATCCGTTCGCGAGATATGGCAGTTTGGAAGTAAGAAACGCTAGAAAAACTCAAAATTTTCGCAGTTCTGATGCTCGAAACGATTAACTAGAACGGCCTAGGGGAAAAGTACGCATACCGTTGTAATCGGGCGAGTTTCTACTTTCAGATGCAACAGAAATTTTGCGGATTGGTCAATCCGTTCGCGAGATATGGCAGTTTGGAGGTAAGAAACGCTCCAGAAACTCAAAATTTTCGCAGTTCTGATGCTCGAAACGAATAACTAGAACGGACTAGGGGAAAAGTACGCATACAGTTGTAATCGGGCGAGTTTCTACTTTCAGATGCAACAGAAATTTTGCGGATTGGTCGATCCGTTCGCCAGATATGGCAGTTTGGAGGTAAGAAACGCTTGAGAAACTCAAAATTTTCGCAGTTCTGATGCTCGAAACGAATAACTAGAACGGCCTAGGGCAAAAGTACGCATACCGTTGTAATCGGGCGAGTTTCTACTTTCAGATGCAGCAGAAATTTTGCGGATTGGTCAATCCGTTCGCGAGATATGGCAGTTTGGAGGTAAGAAACGCTCCAGAAACTCAAAATTTTCGCAGTTCTGATGCTCGAAACGAATAACTAGAACGGTTTAGGGGAAAAGTACGCATACAGTTGTAATCGGGCGAGTTTCTACTTTCAGATGCAACAGAAATTTTGCGGATTAGTCAATCCGTTCGCGAGATATGGCAGTTTGGAGGTAAGAAACGCTTGAGAAACTCAAATTTTCGCAGTTCTGATGCTCGACAAGCATAACTAGAACGGTCTAGGGGAAAAGTACACATACCGTTGTAATCGGGCGACTTTCTACTTTCAGATGCAACAGAAATTTTGCGGATTGGTCAATCCGTTCGCGAGATATGGCAGTTTGGAGGTAAGCAACGCTTGAGAAACCCAAAATTTTCGCAGTTCTCATGCTCGAAACGAATAACTACAACGGCCTAGGGGAAAAGTACGCATACCGTTGTAATCGGGCGAGTTTCTACTTTCAGATGCAACAGAAATTTTGCGGATTGGTCAATCCGTTCGCGAGATATGGCAGTTTGGAGGTAAGAAACGCTTGAGAAACTCAAAATTTTCGCAGTTCTGATGCTCGACAAGCATAACTAGAACGGCCTAGGGGAAAAGTACGCATACCGTTGTAATCGGGCGAGTTTCTACTTTCAGATGCAACAGAAATTTTGCGGATTGGTCAATCCGTTCGCGAGATATGGCAGTTTGGAAGTATGAAACACTTGAGAAACACAAAATTTTCGCAGTTCTGATGCTCGAAACGTATAACTAGAACGGCCTAGGGGAAAGGTACGCATACCGTTGTAATCGGGCTAGTTTCTACTTTCAGATGCAACAGAAGTTTTGCGGATTGGTCAATCCGTTCGCGAGATATGGCAGTTTGGAGGTAAGAAACGCTCCAGAAACTCAAAATTTTCGCAGTTCTGATGCTCGAAACGAATAACTAGAACGGACTAGGGGAAAAGTACGCATACAGTTGTAATCGGGCGAGTTTCTACTTTCAGATGCAACAGAAATTTTGCGGATTGGTCAATCCGTTCGCCAGATATGGCAGTTTGGAGGTAAGAAACGCTTGAGAAACTCAAAATTTTCGCAGTTCTGATGCTCGACAAGCGTAACGAGAACGGTCTAGGGGAAAAGTACGCATTCCGTTGTAATCGGGCGAGTTTCTACTTTCAGATGCTACAGAAATTTTGCGGATTGGTCAATCCGTTCGCGAGATATGGCAGTTTGGAAGTATGAAACACTTGAGAAACTCAAAATTTTCGCAGTTCTGATGCTCGAAGCGAATAACTAGAACTGCCTAGGGGAAAAGTATGCATACTGTTGTAATCGGGCGAGTTTCTACTTTCAGATGCAACAGAAATTTTGCGGATTGGTCAATCCGTTCGCGAGATATGGCAGTTTGGAAGTATGAAACACTTGAGAAACACAAAATTTTCGCAGTTCTGATGCTCGAAACGAATAACTAGAGCGGCCTAGGGGAAAAGTACGCATACCGTTGTAATCGGGCGAGTTTCTACTTTCAGATGCATCAGAAATTTGGCGGATTGGTCAATCCGTTCGCGAGATATGGCAGTTTGGAAGTAAGAAACGCTAGAGAAACTCAAAATTTTCGCAGTTCTGATGCTCGAAACGATTAACTAGAACGGCCTAGAGGAAAAGTACGCATACCGTTGTAATCGGCCGAGTTTCTACTTTCAGATGCTACAGAAATTTTGCGGATTGGTCAATCCGTTCGCGAGATATGGCAGTTTGGAGGTAAGAAACGCTCCAGAAACTCAAAATTTTCGCAGTCCTGATGCTCGAAACGAATAACTAGAACGGACTAGGGGAAAAGTACGCATACAGTTGTAATCGGGCGAGTTTCTACTTTCAGATGCAACAGAAATTTTGCGGATTGGTCAATACGTTCGCGAGATATGGCAGTTTGGAGGTAAGAAACGCTTGACAAACTCAAAATTTTCGCAGTTCTGATGCTCGAAACGAATAACTAGAACGGACTAGGGGAAAAGTACGCATACCGTTGTAATCGGGCGAGTTTCTACTTTCAGATGCAACAGAAATTTTGCGGATTGGTCAATCCGTTAGCGAGATATGGCAGATTGGAGGTAAGAAACGCTTGAGAAACTCAAAATTTTCGCAGTTCTGATGCTCGACAAGCATAACTAGAACGGTCTAGGGGAAAAGTACGCATACCGTTGTAATCGGGCGAGTTTCTACTTTCAGATGCAACAGAAATTTGGCGAATTGGTCAATCCGTTCGCGAGATATGGCAGTTTGTAGGTAAGAAACGCTTGAGAAACTCAACATTTTCGCAGTTCTGATGCTCGAAACGAATAACCAGAGCGGCCTAGGGGAAAAGTACGCATTCCGTTGTAATCGGGCGAGTTTCTACTTTCAGATGCAACAGAAATTTTGCGGATTGGTCAATCCGTTCGCGAGATATGGCAGTTTGGAGGTAAGAATCGCTTGAGAAACTCAAAATTTTCGCAGTTCTGATGCTCGACAAGCATAACTAGAACGGTCTAGGGGAAAAGTACGCATACCGTTGTAATCGGGCGAGTTTCTACTTTCAGATGCAACAGAAATTTGGCGAATTGGTCAATCCGTTCGCGAGATATGGCAGTTTGTAGGTAAGAAACGCTTGAGAAACTCAACATTTTCGCAGTTCTGATGCTCGAAACGAATAACCAGAGCGGCCTAGGGGAAAAGTACGCATTCCGTTGTAATCGGGCGAGTTTCTACTTTCAGATGCAACAGAAATTTTGCGGATTGGTCAATCCGTTCGCGAGATATGGCAGTTTGGAGGTAAGAATCGCTTGAGAAACTCAAAATTTTCGCAGTTCTGATGCTCGAAACGAATAACTAGAACGGACTAGGGCAAAAGTACGCATACCGTTGTAATCGGGCGTGATTCTACTTTCAGATGCAACAGAAATTTTGCGGATTGGTCAATCCGTTCGCCAGATATGGCAGTTTGGATGTAAGAAACGCTTGAGAAACTCAAAATTTTCGCAGTTCTGATGCTCGACAAGCATAACTAGAACGGTTTAGGGGAAAAGTACGCATACCGTTGTAATCGGGCGAGTTTCTACTTTCAGATGCAACAGAAATTTTGCGGATTGGTCAATCCGTTCGCGAGATATGGCAGTTTGTAGGTAAGAAACGCTTGAGAAACTCAACATTTTCGCAGTTCTGATGCTCGAAACGAATAACTAGAGCGGCCTAGGGGAAAAGTACGCATTCCGTTGTAATCGGGCGAGTTTCTACTTTCAGATGCAACAGAAATTTTGCGGATTGGTCAATCCGTTCGCGAGATATGGCAGTTTGGAGGTAAGAATCGCTTGAGAAACTCAAAATTTTCGCAGTTCTGATGCTCGAAACGAGTAACTAGAACGGACTAGGGGAAAAGTACGCATACCGTTGTAATCGGGCGAGTTTCTACTTTCAGATGAATCAGAAATTTGGCGGATTGGTCAATCCGTTCGCGAGATATGGCAGTTTGGAAGTAAGAAACGCTAGAGAAACTCAAAATTTTCGCAGTTCTGATGCTCGAAACGATTAACTAGAACGGCCTAGGGGAAAAGTACGCATACCGTTGTAATCGGGCGAGTTTCTACTTTCAGATGCAGCAGAAATTTTGCGGATTGGTCAATCCGTTCGCGTGGATATGGCAGTTTGGAGGTAAGAAACGCTCCAGAAACTCAAAATTTTCGCAGTTCTGATGCTCGAAACGAATAACTAGAACGGTTTAGGGGAAAAGTACGCATACCGTTGTAATCGGGCGAGTTTCTACTTTCAGATGCAACAGAAATTTTGCGGATTGGTCAATCCGTTCGCCAGATATGGCAGTTTGGAGGTAAGAAACGCTTGAGAAACTCAAAATTTTCGCAGTTCTGATGCTCGAAACGAATAACTAGAACGACCTAGGGGAAAAGTACGCATACCGTTGTAATCGGGCGAGTTTCTACTTTCAGATGAATCAGAAATTTGGCGGATTGGTCAATCCGTTCGCGAGATATGGCAGTTTGGAAGTAAGAAACGCTAGAGAAACTCAAAATTTTCGCAGTTCTGATGCTCGAAACGATTAACTAGAACGGCCTAGGGGAAAAGTACGCATACCGTTGTAATCGGGCGAGTTTCTACTTTCAGATGCAGCAGAAATTTTGCGGATTGGTCAATCCGTTCGCGAGATATGGCAGTTTGGAGGTAAGAAACGCTCCAGAAACTCAAAATTTTCGCAGTTCTGATGCTCGAAACGAATAACTAGAACGGTTTAGGGGAAAAGTACGCATACCGTTGTAATCGGGCGAGTTTCTACTTTCAGATGCAACAGAAATTTTGCGGATTGGTCAATCCGTTCGCGAGATATGGCAGTTTGTAGGTAAGAAACGCTTGAGAAACTCAACGTTTTCGCAGTTCTGATGCTCGAAACGAATAACTAGAACGGCCTAGGGGAAAAGTACGCATTGCGTTGTAATCGGGCGAGTTTCTACTTTCAGATGCAACAGAAATTTTGCGGATTGGTCAATCCGTTCGCGAGATATGGCAGTTTGGAGGTAAGAATCGCTTGAGAAACTCAAAATTTTCGCAGTTCTGATGCTCGAAACGATTAACTAGAACGGCCTAGGGGAAAAGTACGCATACCGTTGTAATCGGGCGAGTTTCTACTTTCAGATGCAGCAGAAATTTTGCGGATTGGTCAATCCGTTCGCGAGATATGGCAGTTTGGAGGTAAGAAACGCTCCAGAAACTCAAAATTTTCGCAGTTCTGATGCTCGAAACGAATAACTAGAACGGACTAGGGGAAAAGTACGCATACAGTTGTAATCGGGCGAGTTTCTACTTTCAGATGCAACAGAAATTTTGCGGATTGGTCAATCCGTTCGCGAGATATGGCGGTTTGGAGGTAAGAAACGCTTGAGAAACTCAAAATTTTCGCAGTTCTGATGCTCGACAAGCATAACGAGAACGGTCTAGGGGAAAAGTACGCATACCGTTGTAATCGGGCGACTTTCTACTTTCAGATGAAACAGAAATTTTGCGGATTGGTCAATCCGTTCGCGAGATATGGCAGTTTGGAGGTAAGAAACGCTTGAGAAACTCAAATTTTTCGCAGTTCTGATGCTCGAAACGAATAACTAGAACGACCTAGGGGAAAAGTACGCATACCGTTGTAATCGGGCGAGTTTCTACTTTCAGATGCAACAGAAATTTGGCGGATTGGTCAATCCGTTCGCCAGATATGGCAGTTTGGAGGTAAGAAACGCTTGAGAAACTCAAAATTTTCGCAGTTCTGATGCTCGAAACGAATAACTAGAACGACCTAGGGGAAAAGTACGCATACCGTTGTAATCGGGCGAGTTTCTACTTTCAGATGCATCAGAAATTTGGCGGATTGGTCAATCCGTTCGCGAGATATGGCAGTTTGGAAGTAAGAAACGCTAGAGAAACTCAAAATTTTCGCAGTTCTGATGCTCGAAACGATTAACTAGAACGGCCTAGGGGAAAAGTACGCATACCGTTGTAATCGGGCGAGTTTCTACTTTCAGATGCAGCAGAAATTTTGCGGATTGGTCAATCCGTTCGCGAGATATGGCAGTTTGGAGGTATGAAACGCTCCAGAAACTCAAAATTTTCGCAGTTCTGATGCTCGAAACGAATAACTAGAACGGACTAGGGGAAAAGTACGCATACAGTTGTAATCGGGCGAGTTTCTACTTTCAGATGCAACAGAAATTTTGCGGATTGGTCAATCCGTTCGCGAGATATGGCGGTTTGGAGGTAAGAAACGCTTGAGAAACTCAAAATTTTCGCAGTTCTGATGCTCGACAAGCATAACGAGAACGGTCTAGGGGAAAAGTACGCATACCGTTGTAATCGGGCGACTTTCTACTTTCAGATGAAACAGAAATTTTGCGGATTGGTCAATCCGTTCGCGAGATATGGCAGTTTGGAGGTAAGAAACGCTTGAGAAACTCAAAATTTTCGCAGTTCTGATGCTCGAAACGAATAACTAGAACGGCCTAGGGGAAAGGTACGCATACCGTTGTAATCGGGCGAGTTTCTACTTCCAGATGCAACAGAAATTTTGCGGATTGGTCAATGCGTTCGCGAGATATGGCG
This sequence comes from Ptiloglossa arizonensis, assembly GCF_051014685.1. Classification (NCBI taxonomy): domain Eukaryota; kingdom Metazoa; phylum Arthropoda; class Insecta; order Hymenoptera; family Colletidae; genus Ptiloglossa; species Ptiloglossa arizonensis. Next base: position 70,316 of record NW_027478642.1, on the reverse strand, counting down.
GTTTGGAGGTAAGAAACGCTTGAGAAACTCAAAATTTTCGCAGTTCTGATGCTCGACAAGCATAACGAGAACGGTCTAGGGGAAAAGTACGAATACCGTTGTAATCGGGCGACTTTCTACTTTCAGATGAAACAGAAATTTTGCGGATTGGTCAATCCGTTCGCGAGATATGGCAGTTTGGAGGTAAGAAACGCTCCAGAAACTCAAAATTTTCGCAGTTCTGATGCTCGAAACGAATAACTAGAACGGACTAGGGGAAAAGTACGCATACAGTTGTAATCGGGCGAGTTTCTACTTTCAGATGCAACAGAAATTTTGCGGATTGGTCAATCCGTTCGCCAGATATGGCAGTTTGGAGGTAAGAAACGCTTGAGAAACTCAAAATTTTCGCAGTTCTGATGCTCGATACGAATAACTAGAACGGCCTAGGGGAAAAGTACGCATACCGTTGTAATCGGGCGAGTTTCTACTTTCAGATGCAACAGAAATTTCGCGGATTAGTCAATCCGTTCGCGAGATATGGCAGTTTGGATGTAAGAAACGCTTGAGAAACTCAAAATTTTCGCAGTTCTGATGCTCGACAACCATAACGAGAACGGTCTAGGGGAAAAGTACGCATACCGTTGTAATCGGGCGACTTTCTACTTTCAGATGAAACAGAAATTTTGCGGATTGGTCAATCCGTTCCCGAGATATGGCAGTTTGGAGGTAAGGAACGCTTGAGAAACTCAAAATTTTCGCAGTTCTGATGCTCGAAACGAATAACTAGAACGGCCTAGGGGAAAAGTATGCATACCGTTGTAATCGGGCGAGTTTCTACTTTCAGATGCAACAAATTTTGCGGATTGGTCAATCCGTTCGCGAGATATGGCAGTTTGGAAGTATGAAACACTGGAGAAACACAAAATTTTCGCAGTTCTGATGCTCGAAACGAATAACTAGAGCGGCCTAGGGGAAAAGTACGCATACCGTTGTAATCGGGCGAGTTTCTACTTTCAGATGCATCAGAAATTTGGCGGATTGGTCAATCCGTTCGCGAGATATGGCAGTTTGGAAGTAAGAAACGCTAGAAAAACTCAAAATTTTCGCAGTTCTGATGCTCGAAACGATTAACTAGAACGGCCTAGGGGAAAAGTACGCATACCGTTGTAATCGGGCGAGTTTCTACTTTCAGATGCAACAGAAATTTTGCGGATTGGTCAGTCCGTTCGCGAGATATGGCAGTTTGGAGGTAAGAAACGCTTGAGAAACTCAAAATTTTCGCAGTTCTGACGCTCGACAAGCATAACTAGAACGGCCTAGGGGAAAAGTACGCATACCGTTGTAATCGGGCGACATTCTACTTTCAGATGCAAGAGAAATTTTGCGGATTGGTCAATCCGTTCGCGAGATATGGCAGTTTGCAGGTAAGAAACGCTCCAGAAACTCAAAATTTTCGCAGTTCTGATGCTCGAAACGAATAACTAGAACGGACTAGGGGAAAAGTACGCATACAGTTGTAATCGGGCGAGTTTCTACTTTCAGATGCAACAGAAATTTTGCGGATTGGTCGATCCGTTCGCCAGATATGGCAGTTTGGAGGTAAGAAACGCTTGAGAAACCCAAAATTTTCGCAGTTCTCATGCTCGAAACGAATAACTACAACGGCCTAGGGGAAAACTACGCATACCGTTGTAATCGGGCGAGTTTCTACTTTCAGATGCAACAGAAATTTTGCGGATTGGTCAATCCGTTCGCGAGATATGGCAGTTTGGAAGTATGAAACACTTGAGAAACACAAAATTTTCGCAGTTCTGATGCTCGAAACGTATAACTAGAACGGCCTAGGGGAAAGGTACGCATACCGTTGTAATCGGGCTAGTTTCTACTTTCAGATGCAACAGAAGTTTTGCGGATTGGTCAATCCGTTCGCGAGATATGGCAGTTTGGAGGTAAGAAACGCTCCAGAAACTCAAAATTTTCGCAGTTCTGATGCTCGAAACGAATAACTAGAACGGACTAGGGGAAAAGTACGCATACAGTTGTAATCGGGCGAGTTTCTACTTTCAGATGCAACAGAAATTTTGCGGATTGGTCAATCCGTTCGCCAGATATGGCAGTTTGGAGGTAAGAAACGCTTGAGAAACTCAAAATTTTCGCAGTTCTGATGCTCGACAAGCATAACGAGAACGGTCTAGGGGAAAAGTACGCATTCCGTTGTAATCGGGCGAGTTTCTACTTTCAGATGCTACAGAAATTTTGCGGATTGGTCAATCCGTTCGCGAGATATGGCAGTTTGGAAGTATGAAACACTTGAGAAACACAAAATTTTCGCAGTTCTGATGCTCGAAACGTATAACTAGAACGGCCTAGGGGAAAGGTACGCATACCGTTGTAATCGGGCTAGTTTCTACTTTCAGATGCAACAGAAGTTTTGCGGATTGGTCAATCCGTTCGCGAGATATGGCAGTTTGGAGGTAAGAAACGCTCCAGAAACTCAAAATTTTCGCAGTTCTGATGCTCGAAACGAATAACTAGAACGGACTAGGGGAAAAGTACGCATACAGTTGTAATCGGGCGAGTTTCTACTTTCAGATGCAACAGAAATTTTGCGGATTGGTCAATCCGTTCGCCAGATATGGCAGTTTGGAGGTAAGAAACGCTTGAGAAACTCAAAATTTTCGCAGTTCTGATGCTCGACAAGCATAACGAGAACGGTCTAGGGGAAAAGTACGCATTCCGTTGTAATCGGGCGAGTTTCTACTTTCAGATGCTACAGAAATTTTGCGGATTGGTCAATCCGTTCGCGAGATATGGCAGTTTGGAAGTATGAAACACTTGAGAAACACAAAATTTTCGCAGTTCTGATGCTCGAAACGTATAACTAGAACGGCCTAGGGGAAAGGTACGCATACCGTTGTAATCGGGCTAGTTTCTACTTTCAGATGCAACAGAAATTTTGCGGATTAGTCAATCCGTTCGCGAGATATGGCAGTTTGGAGGTAAGAAACGCTTGAGAAACCCAAAATTTTCGCAGATCTGATGCTCGACAAGCATAACTAGAACGGTCTAGGGGAAAAGTACGCATACCGTTGTAATCGGGCGACTTTCTACTTTCAGATGCAACAGAAATTTTGCGGATTGGTCAATCCGTTCGCGAGATATGGCAGTTTGGAGGTAAGAAACGCTCCAGAAACTCAAAATTTTCGCAGTTCTGATGCTCGAAACGAATAACTAGAACGGACTAGGGGAAAAGTACGCATACAGTTGTAATCGGGCGAGTTTCTACTTTCAGATGCAACAGAAATTTTGCGGATTGGTCAATCCGTTCGCCAGATATGGCAGTTTAGAGGTAAGAAACGCTTGAGAAACTCAAAATTTTCGCAGTTCTGATGCTCGAAACGAATAACTAGAACGGCCTAGGGCAAAAGTACGCATACCGTTGTAATCGGGCGAGTTTCTACTTTCAGATGCAACAGATATTTCGCGGATTAGTCAATCCGTTCGCGAGATATGGCAGTTTGGATGTAAGAAACGCTTGAGAAACTCAAAATTTTCGCAGTTCTGATGCTCGACAAGCATAACGAGAACGGTCTAGGGGAAAAGTACGCACTCCGTTGTAATCGGGCGACTTTCTACTTTCAGACGAAACAGAAATTTTGCGGATTGGTCAATCCGTTAGCGAGATATGGCAGATTGGAAGTAAGAAACGCTTGAGAAACTAAAAATTTTCGCAGTCCTGATGCTCGAAACGAATAACTAGAACGGACTAGGGGAAAAGTACGCATACAGTTGTAATCGGGCGAGTTTCTACTTTCAGATGCAACAGAAATTTTGCGGATTGGTCAATACGTTCGCGAGATATGGCAGTTTGGAGGTAAGAAACGCTTGACAAACTCAAAATTTTCGCAGTTCTGATGCTCGAAACGATTAACTAGAACGGCCTAGGGGAAAAGTACGCATACCGTTGTAATCGGGCGAGTTTCTACTTTCAGATGCATCAGAAATTTGGCGGATTGGTCAATCCGTTCGCGAGATATGGCAGTTTGGAGGTAAGATACGCTTGAGAAACTCAAAATTTTCGCAGTTCTGATGCTCGAAACGAATAACTAGAACGGCCTAGGGGAAAGGTACGCATACCGTTGTAATCGGGCGAGTTTCTACTTCCAGATGCAACAGAAATTTTGCGGATTGGTCAATCCGTTCGCGAGATATGGCGGTTTGGAGGTAAGAAACGCTTGAGAAACTCAAAATTTTCGCAGTTCTGATGCTCGACAAGCATAACTAGAACGGTTTAGGGGAAAAGTACGCATACCGTTGTAATCGGGCGAGTTTCTACTTTCAGATGCAACAGAAATTTTGCGGATTGGTCAATCCGTTCGCGAGATATGGCAGTTTGTAGGTAAGAAACGCTTGAGAAACTCAACATTTTCGCAGTTCTGATGCTCGAAACGAATAACTAGAACGGCCTAGGGGAAAAGTACGCATTCCGTTGTAATCGGGCGAGTTTCTACTTTCAGATGCAACAGAAATTTTGCTGATTGGTCAATCCGTTCGCGAGATATGGCAGTTTGGAGGTAAGAATAGCTTGAGAAACTCAAAATTTTCGCAGTTCTGATGCTCGAAACGAGTAACTAGAACGGACTAGGGGAAAAGTACGCATATCGTTGTAATCGGGCGAGTTTCTACTTTCAGATGCAACAGAAATTTTGTGGATTGGTCAATCCGTTCGCCAGATATGGCAGTTTGGAGGTAAGAAACGCTTGAGAAACTCAAAATTTTCGCAGTTCTGATGCTCGAAACGAACAACTAGAACGACCTAGGGGAAAAGTACGCTTACCGTTGTAATCGGGCGAGTTTCTACTTTCAGATGCATCAGAAATTTGGCGGATTGGTCAATCCGTTCGCGAGATATGGCAGTTTGGAAGTAAGAAACGCTAGAGAAACTCAAAATTTTCGCAGTTCTGATGCTCGAAACGATTAACTAGAACGGACTAGGGGAAAAGTACGCATATCGTTTAACCGGGCGAGTTTCTACTTTCAGATGCAACAGAAATTTTGCGGATTGGTCAATCCGTTCGCGAAATATGGCAGTTTGGAAGTAAGAAACGCTTGAGAAACTCAAAATTTTCGCAGTTCTGATGCTCGAAACGAATAACTAGAACGGCCTAGGGGAAAGGTACGCATACCGTTGTAATCGGGCGAGTTTCTACTTCCAGATGCAACAGAAATTTTGCGGATTGGTCAATCCGTTCGCGAGATATGGCGGTTTGGAGGTAAGAAACGCTTGACAAACTCAAAATTTTCGCAGTTCTGATGCTCGACAAGCATAACGAGAACGGTCTAGGGGAAAAGTACGCATACCGTTGTAATCGGGCGACTTTCTACTTTCAGATGAAACAGAAATTTTGCGGATTGGTCAATCCGTTCGCGAGATATGGCAGTTTGGAGGTAAGATACGCTTGAGAAACTCAAAATTTTCGCAGTTCTGATGCTCGAAACGAGTAACTAGAACGGACTAGGGGAAAAGTACGCATATCGTTGTAATCGGGCGAGTTTCTACTTTCAGATGCAACAGAAATTTTGCGGATTGGTCAATCCGTTCGCCAGATATGGCAGTTTGGAGGTAAGAAACGCTTGAGAAACTCAAAATTTTCGCAGTTCTGATGCTCGAAACGAATAACTAGAACGACCTAGGGGAAAAGTACGCATACCGTTGTAATCGGGCGAGTTTCTACTTTCAGATGCATCAGAAATTTGGCGGATTGGTCAATCCGTTCGCGAGATATGGCAGTTTGGAAGAAAGAAACGCTAGAGAAACTCAAAATTTTCGCAGTTCTGATGCTCGAAACGATTAACTAGAACGGCCTAGGGGAAAAGTACGCATACCGTTGTAATCGGGCGAGTTTCTACTTTCAGATGCAGCAGAAATTTTGCGGATTGGTCAATCCGTTCGCGAGATATGGCAGTTTGGAGGTAAGAAACGCTCCAGAAACTCAAAATTTTCGCAGTTCTGATGCTCGAAACGAATAACTAGAACGGACTAGGGGAAAAGTACGCATACAGTTGTAATCGGGCGAGTTTCTACTTTCAGATGCGACAGAAATTTTGCGGATTGGTCAATCCGTTCGCGAGATATGGCAGTTTGGAAGTAAGAAACGCTTGAGAAACTCAAAATTTTCGCAGTTCTGATGCTCGAAACGAATAACTAGAACGGCCTAGGGGAAAGGTACGCATACCGTTGTAATCGGGCGAGTTTCTACTTCCAGATGCAACAGAAATTTTGCGGATTGGTCAATCCGTTCGCGAGATATGGCGGTTTGGAGGTAAGAAACGCTTGAGAAACTCAAAATTTTCGCAGTTCTGATGCTCGACGAGCATAACGAGAACGGTCTAGGGTAAAAGTACGCATACCGTTGTAATCGGGCGACTTTCTACTTTCAGATGAAACAGAAATGTTGCGGATTGGTCAATCCGTTCGCGAGATATGGCAGTTTGGAAGTATGAAACACTTGAGAAACACAAAATTTTCGCAGTTCTGATGCTCGAAACGAATAACTAGAGCGGCCTAGGGGAAAAGTACGCATACCGTTGTAATCGGGCGAGTTTCTACTTTCAGATGCATCAGAAATTTGGCGGATTGGTCAATCCGTTCGCGAGATATGGCAGTTTGGAAGTAAGAAACGCTAGAGAAACTCAAAATTTTCGCAGTTCTGATGCTCGAAGCGATTAACTAGAACGGCCTAGGGGAAAAGTACGCATACCGTTGTAATCGGGCGAGTTTCTGCTTTCAGATGCAGCAGAAATTTTGCGGATTGGTCAATCCGTTCGCGAGATATGGCAGTTTCCAGGTAAGAAACGCTCCAGAAACTCAAACTTTTCGCAGTGCTGATGCTCGAAACGAATAACTAGAACGGACTAGGCGAAAAGTACGCATACAGTTGTAATCGGGCGAGTTTCTACTTTCCGATGCAACAGAAATTTTGCGGAATGGTTAATCCGTTCGCGAGATATGGCAGTTTGGAGGTAAGAAACGCTTGAGAAACTTAAAATTTTCGCAGTTCTGATGCTCGAAACGAATAACTAGAACGGCCTAGGGGAAAGGTACGCATACCGTTGTAATCGGGCGAGTTTCTACTTTCAGATGCATCAGAAATTTGGCGGATTGGTCAATCCGTTCGCGAGATATGGCAGTTTGGAAGTAAGAAACGCTAGAGAAACTCAAAATTTTCGCAGTTCTGATGCTCGAAGCGATTAACTAGAACGGCCTAGGGGAAAAGTACGCATACCGTTGTAATCGGGCGAGTTTCTGCTTTCAGATGCAGCAGAAATTTTGCGGATTGGTCAATCCGTTCGCGAGATATGGCAGTTTCCAGGTAAGAAACGCTCCAGAAACTCAAACTTTTCGCAGTGCTGATGCTCGAAACGAATAACTAGAACGGACTAGGCGAAAAGTACGCATACAGTTGTAATCGGGCGAGTTTCTACTTTCAGATGCAACAGAAATTTTGCGGAATGGTTAATCCGTTCGCGAGATATGGCAGTTTGGAGGTAAGAAACGCTTGAGAAACTTAAAATTTTCGCAGTTCTGATGCTCGAAACGAATAACTAGAACGGCCTAGGGGAAAGGTACGCATACCGTTGTAATCGGGCGAGTTTCTACTTTCAGATGCAACAGAAATTTTGCGGATTGGTCAATTCGTTCGCGAGATATGGCAGTTTGTAGGTAAGAAACGCTTGAGAAACTCAACATTTTCGCAGTTCTGATGCTCGAAACGAATAACTAGAACGGCCTAGGGGAAAGGTACGCATACCGTTGTAATCGGGCGAGTTTCTACTTCCAGATGCAACAGAAATTTTGCGGATTGGTCAATCCGTTCGCGAGATATGGCGGTTTGGAGGTAAGAAACGCTTGAGAAACTCAAAATTTTCGCAGTTCTGATGCTCGAAACGAATAACTAGAACGGCCTAGGGGAAAGGTACGCATACCGTTGTAATCGGGCGAGTTTCTACTTCCAGATGCAACAGAAATTTTGCGGATTGGTCAATCCGTTCGCGAGATATGGCGGTTTGGAGGTAAGAAACGCTTGAGAAACTCAAACTTTTCGCAGTTCTGATGCTCGACAAGCATAACTAGAACGGTTTAGGGGAAAAGTACGCATACCGTTGTAATCGGGCGAGTTTCTACTTTCAGATGCAACAGAAATTTTGCGGATTGGTCAATCCGTTCGCGAGATATGGCAGTTTGTAGGTAAGAAACGCTTGAGAAACTCAAAATTTTCGCAGTTCTGATGCTCGAAACGAATAACTAGAACGACCTAGGGGAAAAGTACGCATACCGTTGTAATCGGGCGAGTTTCTACTTTCAGATGCATCAGAAATTTGGCGGATTGGTCAATCCGTTCGCGAGATATGGCAGTTTGGAAGTAAGAAACGCTAGAGAAACTCAAAATTTTCGCAGTTCTGATGCTCGAAACGATTAACTAGAACGGACTAGGGGAAAAGTACGCATATCGTTGTAATCGGGCGAGTTTCTACTTTCAGATGCAACAGAAATTTTGCGGATTGGTCAATCCGTTCGCGAAATATGGCAGTTTGGAAGTAAGAAACGCTTGAGAAACTCAAAATTTTCGCAGTTCTGATGCTCGAAACGAATAACTAGAACGGCCTAGGGGAAAGGTACGCATACCGTTGTAATCGGGCGAGTTTCTACTTCCAGATGCAACAGAAATTTTGCGGATTGGTCAATCCGTTCGCGAGATATGGCGGTTTGGAGGTAAGAAACGCTTGAGAAACTCAAAATTTTCGCAGTTCTGATGCTCGACAAGCATAACGAGAACGGTCCAGGGGAAAAGTACGCATACCGTTGTAATCGGGCGACTTTCTACTTTCAGATGAAACAGAAATTTTGCGGATTGGTCAATCCGTTCGCGAGATATGGCAGTTTGGAGGTAAGAAACGCTTGAGAAACTCAAAATTTTCGCAGTTCTGATGCTCGAAACGAATAACTAGAACGGCCTAGGGTAAAAGTATGCATACCGTTGTAATCGGGCGAGTTTCTACTTTCAGATGCAACAGAAATTTTGCGGATTGGTCAATCCGTTCGCGAGATATGGCAGTTTGGAAGTATGAAACACTTGAGAAACACAAAATTTTCGCAGTTCTGATGCTCGAAACGAATAACTAGAGCGGCCTAGGGGAAAAGTACGCATACCGTTGTAATCGGGCGAGTTTCTACTTTCAGATGCATCAGAAATTTGGCGGATTGGTCAATCCGTTCGCGAGATATGGCAGATTGGAAGTAAGAAACGCTAGAGAAACTCAAAATTTTCGCAGTTCTGATGCTCGAAGCGATTAACTAGAACGGCCTAGGGGAAAAGTACGCATACCGTTGTAATCGGGCGAGTTTCTGCTTTCAGATGCAGCAGAAATTTTGCGGATTGGTCAATCCGTTCGCGAGATATGGCAGTTTCCAGGTAAGAAACGCTCCAGAAACTCAAACTTTTCGCAGTGCTGATGCTCGAAACGAATAACTAGAACGGACTAGGCGAAAAGTACGCATACAGTTGTAATCGGGCGAGTTTCTACTTTCAGATGCAACAGAAATTTTGCGGAATGGTTAATCCGTTCGCGAGATATGGCAGTTTGGAGGTAAGAAACGCTTGAGAAACTTAAAATTTTCGCAGTTCTGATGCTCGAAACGAATAACTAGAACGGCCTAGGGGAAAGGTACGCATACCGTTGTAATCGGGCGAGTTTCTACTTTCAGATGCAACAGAAATTTTGCGGATTGGTCAATCCGTTCGCGAGATATGGTAGTTTGTAGGTAAGAAACGCTTGAGAAACTCAAAATTTTCGCAGTTCTGATGCTCGACAAGCATAACTAGAACGGTCTAGGGGAAAAGTACGCATACCGTTGTAATCGGGCGAGTTTCTACTTTCAGATGCAACAGAAATTTTGCGGATTGGTCAATTCGTTCGCGAGATATGGCAGTTTGTAGGTAAGAAACGCTTGAGAAACTCAACATTTTCGCAGTTCTGATGCTCGAAACGAATAACTAGAACGGCCTAGGGGAAAGGTACGCATACCGTTGTAATCGGGCGAGTTTCTACTTTCAGATGCAACAGAAATTTTGCGGATTGGTCAATCCGTTCGCGAGATATGGTAGTTTGTAGGTAAGAAACGCTTGAGAAACTCAAAATTTTCGCAGTTCTGATGCTCGACAAGCATAACTAGAACGGTCTAGGGGAAAAGTACGCATACCTTTGTAATCGGGCGAGTTTCTACTTTCAGACGCAACAGAAATTTTGCGGATTAGTCAATCCGTTCGCGACATATGGCAGTTTGGAGGTAAGAAACGCTTGAGAATCTCAAAATTTTCGCAGTTCTGATGCTCGAAACGAATAACTAGAACGGCCTAGGGGAAAGGTACGCATACCGTTGTAATCGGGCGAGTTTCTACTTTCAGATGCAACAGAAATTTTACGGATTGGTCAATCCGTTCGCGAGATATGGTAGTTTGTAGGTAAGAAACGCTTGAGAAACTCAAAATTTTCGCAGTTCTGATGCTCGACAAGCATAACTAGAACGGTCTAGGGGAAAAGTACGCATACCGTTGTAATCGGGCGAGTTTCTACTTTCAGATGCAACAGAAATTTTGCCGATTGGTCAATCCGTTCGCGAGATATGGCAGTTTGGAGGTAAGAAACGCTTGAGAAACTCAAAATTTTCGCAGTTCTGATGCTCGAAACGAATAACTAGAACGGACTAGGGGAAAAGTACACATACAGTTGTAATCGGGCGAGTTTCTACTTTCAGATGCAACAGAAATTTTGCGGATTGGTCAATCCGTTCGCGAGATATGGCGGTTTGGAGGTAAGAAACGCTTGAGAAACTCAACATTTTCGCAGTTCTGATGCTCGAAACGAATAACTAGAACGGCCTAGGGGAAAGGTACGCATACCGTTGTAATCGGGCGAGTTTCTACTTTCAGATGCATCAGAAATTTGGCGGATTGGTCAATCCGTTCGCGAGATATGGCAGTTTGGAAGTAAGAAACGCTAGAGAAACTCAAAATTTTCGCAGTTCTGATGCTCGAAACGATTAACTAGAACGGCCTAGGGGAAAAGTACGCATACCGTTGTAATCGGGCGAGTTTCTACTTTCAGATGCAGCAGAAATTTTGCGGATTGGTCAATCCGTTCGCGAGATATGGCAGTTTGGAGGTAAGAAACGCTCCAGAAACTCAAAATTTTCGCAGTTCTGATGCTCGAAACGAATAACTAGAACGGACTAGGGGAAAAGTACGCATACAGTTGTAATCGGGCGAGTTTCTACTTTCAGATGCGACAGAAATTTTGCGGATTGGTCAATCCGTTCGCGAGATATGGCAGTTTGGAAGTAAGAAACGCTTGAGAAACTCAAAATTTTCGCAGTTCTGATGCTCGAAACGAATAACTAGAACGGCCTAGGGGAAAGGTACGCATACCGTTGTAATCGGGCGAGTTTCTACTTCCAGATGCAACAGAAATTTTGCGGATTGGTCAATCCGTTCGCGAGATATGGCGGTTTGGAGGTAAGAAACGCTTGAGAAACTCAAAATTTTCGCAGTTCTGATGCTCGACAAGCATAACGAGAACGGTCTAGGGTAAAAGTACGCATACCGTTGTAATCGGGCGACTTTCTACTTTCAGATGAAACAGAAATGTTGCGGATTGGTCAATCCGTTCGCGAGATATGGCAGTTTGGAGGTAAGATACGCTTGAGAAACTCAAAATTTTCGCAGTTCTGATGCTCGAAACGAATAACTAGAACGGCCTAGGGGAAAGGTACGCATACCGTTGTAATCGGGCGAGTTTCTACTTCCAGATGCAACAGAAATTTTGCGGATTGGTCAATCCGTTCGCGAGATATGGCGGTTTGGAGGTAAGAAACGCTTGAGAAACTCAAAATTTTCGCAGTTCTGATGCTCGACAAGCATAACTAGAACGGTTTAGGGGAAAAGTACGCATACCGTTGTAATCGGGCGAGTTTCTACTTTCAGATGCAACAGAAATTTTAGGGATTGGTCAATCCGTTCGCGAGATATGGCAGTTTGTAGGTAAGAAACGCTTGAGAAACTCAACATTTTCGCAGTTCTGATGCTCGAAACGAATAACTAGAACGGCCTAGGGGAAAAGTACGCATTCCGTTGTAATCGGGCGAGTTTCTACTTTCAGATGCAACAGAAATTTTGCGGATTGGTCAATCCGTTCGCGAGATATGGCAGTTTGGAGGTAAGAATCGCTTGAGAAACTCAAAATTTTCGCAATTCTGATGCTCGAAACGAGTAACTAGATCGGACTAGGGGAAAAGTACGCATATCGTTGTAATCGGGCGAGTTTCTACTTTCAGATGCAACAGAAATTTTGCGGATTGGTCAATCCGTTCGCCAGATATGGCAGTTTGGAGGTAAGAAACGCTTGAGAAACTCAAAATTTTCGCAGTTCTGATGCTCGAAACGAATAACTAGAACGACCTAGGGGAAAAGTACGCATACCGTTGTAATCGGGCGAGTTTCTACTTTCAGATGCATCAGAAATTTGGCGGATTGGTCAATCCGTTCGCGAGATATGGCAGTTTGGAAGTAAGAAACGCTAGAGAAACTCAAAATTTTCGCAGTTCTGATGCTCGAAACGATTAACTAGAACGGCCTAGGGGAAAAGTACGCATACCGTTGTAATCGGGCGAGTTTCTACTTTCAGATGCAGCAGAAATTTTGCGGATTGGTCAATCCGTTCGCGAGATATGGCAGTTTGGAGGTAAGAAACGCTCCAGAAACTCAAAATTTTCGCAGTTCTGATGCTCGAAACGAATAACTAGAACGGACTAGGGGAAAAGTACGCATACAGTTGTAATCGGGCGAGTTTCTACTTTCAGATGCAACAGAAATTTTGCGGATTGGTCAATCCGTTCGCGAGATATGGCAGTTTGGAAGTAAGAAACGCTTGAGAAACTCAAAATTTTCGCAGTTCTGATGCTCGAAACGAATAACTAGAACGGCCTAGGGGAAAGGTACGCATACCGTTGTAATCGGGCGAGTTTCTACTTCCAGATGCAACAGAAATTTTGCGGATTGGTCAATCCGTTCGCGAGATATGGCGGTTTGGAGGTAAGAAACGCTTGAGAAACTCAAAATTTTCGCAGTTCTGATGCTCGACAAGCATAACGAGAACGGTCTAGGGGAAAAGTACGCATACCGTTGTAATCGGGCGACTTTCTACTTTCAGATGAAACAGAAATTTTGCGGATTGGTCAATCCGTTCGCGAGATATGGCAGTTTGGAGGTAAGAAACGCTTGAGAAACTCAAAATTTTCGCAGTTCTGATGCTCGAAACGAATAACTAGAACGGCCTAGGGTAAAAGTATGCATACCGTTGTAATCGGGCGGGTTTCTACTTTCAGATGCAACAGAAATTTTGCGGATTGGTCAATCCGTTCGCGAGATATGGCAGTTTGGAAGTATGAAACACTTGAGAAACACAAAATTTTCGCAGTTCTGATGCTCGAAACGAATAACTAGAGCGGCCTAGGGGAAAAGTACGCATACCGTTGTAATCGGGCGAGTTTCTACTTTCAGATGCATCAGAAATTTGGCGGATTGGTCAATCCGTTCGCGAGATATGGCAGTTTGGAAGTAAGAAACGCTAGAGAAACTCAAAATTTTCGCAGTTCTGATGCTCGAAGCGATTAACTAGAACGGCCTAGGGGAAAAGTACGCATACCGTTGTAATCGGGCGAGTTTCTGCTTTCAGATGCAGCAGAAATTTTGCGGATTGGTCAATCCGTTCGCGAGATATGGCAGTTTCCAGGTAAGAAACGCTCCAGAAACTCAAACTTTTCGCAGTGCTGATGCTCGAAACGAATAACTAGAACGGACTAGGCGAAAAGTACGCAAATACAGTTGTAATCGGGCGAGTTTCTACTTTCAGATGCAACAGAAATTTTGCGGAATGGTTAATCCGTTCGCGAGATATGGCAGTTTGGAGGTAAGAAACGCTTGAGAAACTTAAAATTTTCGCAGTTCTGATGCTCGACAAGCATAACTAGAACGGTCTAGGGGAAAAGTACGCATACCGTTGTAATCGGGCGAGTTTCTACTTTCAGATGCAACAGAAATTTTGCGGATTGGTCAATTCGTTCGCGAGATATGGCAGTTTGTAGGTAAGAAACGCTTGAGAAACTCAACATTTTCGCAGTTCTGATGCTCGAAACGAATAACTAGAACGGCCTATGGGAAAGGTACGCATACCGTTGTAATCGGGCGAGTTTCTACTTTCAGATGCAACAGAAATTTTGCGGATTGGTCAATCCGTTCGCGAGATATGGTAGTTTGTAGGTAAGAAACGCTTGAGAAACTCAAAATTTTCGCAGTTCTGATGCTCGACAAGCATAACTAGAACGGTCTAGGGGAAAAGTACGCATACCGTTGTAATCGGGCGAGTTTCTACTTTCAGATGCAACAGAAATTTTGCCGATTGGTCAATCCGTTCGCGAGATATGGCAGTTTGGAGGTAAGAAACGCTTGAGAAACTCAACATTTTCGCAGTTCTGATGCTCGAAACGAATAACTAGAACGGCCTAGGGGAAAGGTACGCATTCCGTTGTAATCGGGCGAGTTTCTACTTTCAGATGCAACAGAAATTTTGCGGATTGGTCAATCCGTTCGCGAGATATGGTAGTTTGTAGGTAAGAAACGCTTGAGAAACTCAAAATTTTCGCAGTTCTGATGCTCGACAAGCATAACTAGAACGGTCTAGGGGAAAAGTACGCATACCGTTGTAATCGGGCGAGTTTCTACTTTCAGATGCAACAGAAATTTTGCCGATTGGTCAATCCGTTCGCGAGATATGGCAGTTTGGAGGTAAGAAACGCTTGAGAAACTCAAAATTTTCGCAGTTCTGATGCTCGAAACGAATAACTAGAACGGACTAGGGGAAAAGTACACATACAGTTGTAATCGGGCGAGTTTCTACTTTCAGATGCAACAGAAATTTTGCGGATTGGTCAATCCGTTCGCGAGATATGGCAGTTTGGAAGTAAGAAACGCTTGAGAAACTCAAAATTTTCGCAGTTCTGATGCTCGACAAGCATAACGAGAACGGTCTAGGGGAAAAGTACGCATACCGTTGTAATCGGGCGAGTTTCTACTTCCAGATGCAACAGAAATTTTGCGGATTGGTCAATCCGTTCGCGAGATATGGCAGTTTGGAGGTAAGAAACGCTTGAGAAACTCAAAATTTTCGCAGTTCTGATGCTCGACAAGCATAACGAGAACGGTCTAGGGGAAAAGTACGCATACCGTTGTAATCGGGCGACTTTCTACTTTCAGATGAAACAGAAATTTTGCGGATTGGTCAATCCGTTCGCGAGATATGGCAGTTTGGAGGTAAGAAACGCTTGAGAAACTCAAAATTTTCGCAGTTCTGATGCTCGAAACGAATAACAAGAACGGCCTAGGGGAAAAGTATGCATACCGTTGTAATCGGGCGAGTTTCTACTTTCAGATGCAACAGAAATTTTGCGGATTGGTCAATCCGTTCGCGAGATATGGCAGTTTGGAGGTATGAAACACTTGAGAAACACAAAATTTTCGCAGTTCTGATGCTCGAAACGAATAACTAGAGCGGCCTAGGGGAAAAGTACGCATACCGTTGTAATCGGGCGAGTTTCTACTTTCAGATGCATCAGAAATTTGGCGGATTGGTCAATCCGTTCGCGAGATATGGCAGTTTGGAAGTAAGAAACGCTAGAGAAACTCAAAATTTTCGCAGTTCTGATGCTCGAAACGATTAACTAGAACGGCCTAGGGGAAAAGTACGCATACCGTTGTAATCGGGCGAGTTTCTCCTTTCAGATGCAGCAGAAATTTTGCGGATTGGTCAATCCGTTCGCGAGATATGGCAGTTTGGAGGTAAGAATCGCTCCAGAAACTCAAAATTTTCGCAGTTCTGATGCTCGAAACGACTAACTAGAACGGACTAGGGGAAAAGTACGCATACAGTTGTAATCGGGCGAGTTTCTACTTTCAGATGCAACAGAAATTTTGCGGATTGGTCAATCCGTTCGCGAGATATGGCAGTTTGGAAGTGAGAAACGCTTGAGAAACTCAAAATTTTCGCAGTTCTGATGCTCGAAACGAATAACTAGAACGGCCTAGGGGAAAGGTACGCATACCGTTGTAATCGGGCGAGTTTCTACTTTCAGATGCAACAGAAATTTTGCGGATTGGTCAATCCGTTCGCGAGATATGGTACTTTGTAGGTAAGAAACGCTTGAGAAAGTCAAAATTTTCGCAGTTCTGATGCTCGACAAGCATAACTAGAACGGTCTAGGGGAAAAGTACGCATACCTTTGTAATCGGGCGAGTTTCTACTTTCAGACGCAACAGAAATTTTGCGGATTAGTCAATCCGTTCGCGAGATATGGCAGTTTGGAGGTAAGAAACGCTTGAGAATCTCAAAATTTTCGCAGTTCTGATGCTCGAAACGAATAACTAGAACGGCCTAGGGGAAAAGTACGCATACCGTTGTAATCGGGCGAGTTTCTACTTTCAGATGCAACAGAAATTTTGCGGATTGGTCAATTCGTTCGCGAGATATGGCAGTTTGTAGGTAAGAAACGCTTGAGAAACTCAACATTTTCGCAGTTCTGATGCTCGAAACGACTAACTAGAACGGCCTAGGGGAAAGGTACCCATACCGTTGTAATCGGGCGAGTTTCTACTTTCAGATGCAACAGAAATTTTGCGGATTGGTCAATCCGTTCGCGAGATATGGTAGTTTGTAGGTAAGAAACGCTTGAGAAACTCAAAATTTTCGCAGTTCTGATGCTCGACAAGCATAACTAGAACGGTCTAGGGGAAAAGTACGCATACCGTTGTAATCGCGCGAGTTTCTACTTTCAGATGCAACAGAAATTTTGCGGATTGGTCAATCCTTTCGCGAGATATGGCAGTTTGTAGGTAAGAAACGCTTGAGAAACTCGAAATTTTCGCAGTTCTGATGCTCGAAACGAATAACTAGAACGGCCTAGGGGAAAAGTACGCATACCTTTGTAATCGGGCGAGTTTCTACTTTCAGACGCAACAGAAATTTTGCGGATTAGTCAATCCGTTCGCGATATATGGCAGTTTGTAGGTAAGAAACGCTTGAGAAACTCAACATTTTCGCAGTTCTGATGCTCGAAACGAATAACTAGAACGGCCTAGGGGAAAAGTACGCATACCGTTGTAATCGGGCGAGTTTCTACTTTCAGATGCAACAGAAATTTTGCGGATTGGTCTATCCGTTCGCGAGATATTGCAGTTTGGAAGTATGAAACACTTGAGAAACACAAAATTTTCGCAGTTCTGATGCTCGAAACGAATAAATAGAGCGGCCTAGGGGAAAAGTACGCATACCGTTGTAATCGGGCGAGTTTCTACTTTCAGATGCAACAGAAATTTTGCGGATTGGTCAATTCGTTCGCGAGATATGGCAGTTTGTAGGTAAGAAACGCTTGAGAAACTCAACATTTTCGCAGTTTTGATGCTCGAAACGAATAACTAGAACGGCCTAGGGGAAAAGTACGCATTCCGTTGTAATCGGGCGAGTTTCTACTTTCAGATGCAGCAGAAATTTTGCGGATTGGTCAATCCGTTCGCGAGATATGGCAGTTTGGAGGTAAGAATCGCTTGAGAAACTCAAAATTTTCGCAGTTCTGATGCTCGAAACGAATAACTAGAACGGACTAGGGGAAAAGTACGCATACCGTTGTAATCGGGCGAGTTTCTACTTTCAGATGCAACAGAAATATTGCGGATTGGTCAATCCGTTCGCCAGATATGGCAGTTTGGATGTAAGAAACGCTTGAGAAACTCAAAATTTTCGCAGTTCTGATGCTCGAAACGAATAACTAGAACGGCCTCGGGGAAAAGTACGCATACCGTTGTAATCGGGCGAGTTTCTACTTTCAGATGCAACAGAAATTTTGCGGATTAGTCAATCCGTTCGCGAGATATGGCAGTTTGGAGGTAAGAAACGCTTGAGAAACTCAAAATTTTCGCAGTTCTGATGCTCGACAAGCATAACGAGAACGGTCTAGGGGAAAAGTACGCATACCGTTGTAATCGGGCGACTTTCTACTTTCAGATGAAACAGAAATTTTGCGGATTGGTCAATCCGTTCGCGAGATATGGCAGTTTGGATGTAAGAAACGCTTGAGAAACTCAAAACTTTCGCAGTTCTGATGCTCGAAACGAATAACTAGAACGGCCTAGGGGAAAAGTATGCATACCGTTGTAATCGGGCGAGTTTCTACTTTCAGATGCAACAGAAATTTTGCGGATTGGTCAATCCGTTCGCGAGATATGGCAGTTTGGTGGTATGAAACACTTGAGAAACACAAAATTTTCGCAGTTCTGATGCTCGAAACGAATAACTAGAGCGGCCTAGGGGAAAAGTACGCATACCGTCGTAATCGGGCGAGTTTCTACTTTCAGATGCATCAGAAATTTGGCGGATTGGTCAATCCGTTCGCGAGATATGGCAGTTTGGAAGTAAGAAACGCTAGAGAAACTCAAAATTTTCGCAGTTCTGATGCTCGAAACGATTAACTAGAACGGCCTAGGGGAAAAGTACGCATACCGTTGTAATCGGGCGAGTTTCTACTTTCAGATGCAACAGAAATTTTGCGGATTGGTCAATCCGTTCGCGAGATATGGCAGTTTGGAGGTAAGAAACGCTCCAGAAACTCAAAATTTTCGCAGTTCTGATGCTCGAAACGAATAACTAGAACGGACTAGGGGAAAAGTACGCATACAGTTGTAATCGGGCGAGTTTCTACTTTCAGATGCAACAGAAATTTTGCGGATTGGTCAATCCGTTCGCGAGATATGGCAGTTTGGAAGTAAGAAACGCTTGAGAAACTCAACATTTTCGCAGTTCTGATGCTCGAAACGAATAACTAGAACGGCCTAGGGGAAAGTTACGCATACCGTTGTAATCGGGCGACTTTCTACTTTCAGATGCAACAGAAATTTTGCGGATTGGTCAATCCGCTCGCGAGATATGGCAGTTTGGAGGTAAGCAACGCTTGAGAAACCCAAAATTTTCGCAGTTCTCATGCTCGAAACTAATAACTACAACTGCCTAGGGGAAAAGTACGCATACCGTTGTAATCGGGCGAGTTTCTACTTTCAGATGCAACAGAAATTTTGCGGATTGGTCAATCCGTTCGCGAGATATGGCAGTTTGGAAGTATGAAACACTTGAGAAACACAAAATTTTCGCAGTTCTGATGCTCGAAACGAATAACTAGAGCGGCCTAGGGGAAAAGTACGCATACCGTTGTAATCGGGCGAGTTTCTACTTTCAGATGCAACAGAAATTTTGCGGATTGGTCAATCCGTTCGCGAGATATGGCAGTTTGGAAGTAAGAAACGCTTGAGAAACTCAAAATTTTCGCAGTTCTGATGCTCGAAACGAATAACTAGAACCGCCTAGGGGAATAGTACGCATACCGTTGTAATCGCGCGAGTTTCTACTTTCAGATGCATCAGAAATTTTGCGGATTGGTCAATCCGTTCGCGAGATATGGCAGTTTGTAGGTAAGAAATGCTTGAGAAACTGAAAATTTTCGCAGTTCTGATGCTCGACAAGCATAACTAGAACGGTCTAGGGGAAAAGTACGCATACCGTTGTAATCGGGCGAGTTTCTACTTTCAGATGCAACAGAAATTTTGTGGATTGGTCAATCCGTTCGCGAGATATGGCAGTTTGGAGGTAAGCAACGCTTGAGAAACCCAAAATTTTCGCAGTTCTCATGCTCGAAACTAATAACTACAACGGCCTAGGGGAAAAGTACGCATACCGTTGTAATCGGGCGAGTTTCTACTTTCAGATGCAACAGAAATTTTGCGGATTGGTCAATCCGTTCGCGAGATATGGCAGTTTGGAAGTATGAAACACTTGAGAAACACAAAATTTTCGCAGTTCTGATGCTCGAAACGAATAACTAGAGCGGCCTAGGGGAAAAGTACGCATACCGTTGTAATCGGGCGAGTTTCTACTTTCAGATGCAACAGAAATTTTGCGGATTGGTCAATCCGTTCGCGAGATATGGCAGTTTGGAAGTAAGAAACGCTTGAGAAACTCAAAATTTTCGCAGTTCTGATGCTCGAAACGAATAACTAGAACCGCCTAGGGGAATAGTACGCATACCGTTGTAATCGCGCGAGTTTCTACTTTCAGATGCATCAGAAATTTTGCGGATTGGTCAATCCGTTCGCGAGATATGGCAGTTTGTAGGTAAGAAATGCTTGAGAAACTGAAAATTTTCGCAGTTCTGATGCTCGACAAGCATAACTAGAACGGTCTAGGGGAAAAGTACGCATACCGTTGTAATCGGGCGAGTTTCTACTTTCAGATGCAACAGAAATTTTGTGGATTGGTCAATCCGTTCGCGAGATATGGCAGTTTGGAAGTAAGAAACGCTAGAGAAACTCAAAATTTTCGCAGTTCTGATGCTCGAAACGATTAACTAGAACGGCCTAGGGGAAAAGTACGCATACCGTTGTAATCGGGCGAGTTTCTACTTTCAGATGCAACAGAAATTTTGCGGATTAGTCAATCCGTTCGCGAGATATGGCAGTTTGTAGGTAAGAAACGCTTGAGAAACTCAAAATTTTCGCAGTTCTGATGCTCGAAACGAATAACTAGAACGGCCTAGGGGAAAAGTACGCATACCGTTGTAATCGGGCGAGTTTCTACTTTCAGATGCAACAGAAATTTTGCGGATTAGTCAATCCGTTCGCGAGATATGGCAGTTTGGAGGTAAGAAACGCTTGAGAAACTCAAAATTTTCGCAGTTCTGATGCTCGACAAGCATAACTAGAACGGTCTAGGGGAAAAGTACGCATACCGTTGTAATCGGGCGACTTTCTACTTTCAGATGCAACAGAAATTTTGCGGATTGGTCAATCCGCTCGCGAGATATGGCAGTTTGGAGGTAAGCAACGCTTGAGAAACCCAAAATTTTCGCAGTTCTCATGCTCGAAACTAATAACTACAACGGCCTAGGGGAAAAGTACGCATACCGTTGTAATCGGGCGAGTTTCTACTTTCAGATGCAACAGAAATTTTGCGGATTGGTCAATCCGTTCGCGAGATATGGCAGTTTGGAAGTATGAAACACTTGAGAAACACAAAATTTTCGCAGTTCTGATGCTCGAAACGAATAACTAGAGCGGCCTAGGGGAAAAGTACGCATACCGTTGTAATCGGGCGAGTTTCTACTTTCAGATGCAACAGAAATTTTGCGGATTGGTCAATCCGTTCGCGAGATATGGCAGTTTGGAAGTAAGAAACGCTTGAGAAACTCAAAATTTTCGCAGTTCTGATGCTCGAAACGAATAACTAGAACCGCCTAGGGGAATAGTACGCATACCGTTGTAATCGCGCGAGTTTCTACTTTCAGATGCATCAGAAATTTTGCGGATTGGTCAATCCGTTCGCGAGATATGGCAGTTTGTAGGTAAGAAATGCTTGAGAAACTGAAAATTTTCGCAGTTCTGATGCTCGACAAGCATAACTAGAACGGTCTAGGGGAAAAGTACGCATACCGTTGTAATCGGGCGAGTTTCTACTTTCAGATGCAACAGAAATTTTGTGGATTGGTCAATCCGTTCGCGAGATATGGCAGTTTGGAGGTAAGCAACGCTTGAGAAACCCAAAATTTTCGCAGTTCTCATGCTCGAAACTAATAACTACAACGGCCTAGGGGAAAAGTACGCATACCGTTGTAATCGGGCGAGTTTCTACTTTCAGATGCAACAGAAATTTTGCGGATTGGTCAATCCGTTCGCGAGATATGGCAGTTTGGAAGTATGAAACACTTGAGAAACACAAAATTTTCGCAGTTCTGATGCTCGAAACGAATAACTAGAGCGGCCTAGGGGAAAAGTACGCATACCGTTGTAATCGGGCGAGTTTCTACTTTCAGATGCAACAGAAATTTTGCGGATTGGTCAATCCGTTCGCGAGATATGGCAGTTTGGAAGTAAGAAACGCTTGAGAAACTCAAAATTTTCGCAGTTCTGATGCTCGAAACGAATAACTAGAACCGCCTAGGGGAATAGTACGCATACCGTTGTAATCGCGCGAGTTTCTACTTTCAGATGCATCAGAAATTTTGCGGATTGGTCAATCCGTTCGCGAGATATGGCAGTTTGTAGGTAAGAAATGCTTGAGAAACTGAAAATTTTCGCAGTTCTGATGCTCGACAAGCATAACTAGAACGGTCTAGGGGAAAAGTACGCATACCGTTGTAATCGGGCGAGTTTCTACTTTCAGATGCAACAGAAATTTTGTGGATTGGTCAATCCGTTCGCGAGATATGGCAGTTTGGAAGTAAGAAACGCTAGAGAAACTCAAAATTTTCGCAGTTCTGATGCTCGAAACGATTAACTAGAACGGCCTAGGGGAAAAGTACGCATACCGTTGTAATCGGGCGAGTTTCTACTTTCAGATGCAACAGAAATTTTGCGGATTAGTGAATCCGTTCGCGAGATATGGCAGTTTGGAGGTAAGAAACGCTTGAGAAACTCAAAATTTTCGCAGTTCTGATGCTCGACAAGCATAACGAGAACGGTCTAGGGGAAAAGTACGCATACCGTTGTAATCGCGCGACTTTCTACTTTCAGATGAAATAGAAATTTTGCGGATTGGTCAATCCGTTCGCGAGATATGGCAGTTTGGAGATAAGAAACGCTTGAGAAACTCAAAATTTTCGCAGTTCTGATGCTCGAAACGAATAACTAGAACCGCCTAGGGGAATAGTACGCATACCGTTGTAATCGCGCGAGTTTCTACTTTCAGATGCATCAGAAATTTTGCGGATTGGTCAATCCGTTCGCGAGATATGGCAGTTTGTAGGTAAGAAATGCTTGAGAAACTGAAAATTTTCGCAGTTCTGATGCTCGACAAGCATAACTAGAACGGACTAGGGGAAAAGTACGCATACCGTTGTAATCGGGCGAGTTTCTACTTTCAGATGCAACAGAAATTTTGCGGATTAGTCAATCCGTTCGCGAGATATGGCAGTTTGTAGGTAAGAAACGCTTGAGAAACTCAAAATTTTCGCAGTTCTGATGCTCGAAACGAATAACTAGAACGGCCTAGGGGAAAAGTACGCATACCGTTGTAATCGGGCGAGTTTCTACTTTCAGATGCAACAGAAATTTTGCGGATTAGTCAATCCGTTCGCGAGATATGGCAGTTTGGAGGTAAGAAACGCTTGAGAAACTCAAAATTTTCGCAGTTCTGATGCTCGACAAGCATAACTAGAACGGTCTAGGGGAAAAGTACGCATACCGTTGTAATCGGGCGACTTTCTACTTTCAGATGCAACAGAAATTTTGCGGATTGGTCAATCCGTTCGCGAGATATGGCAGTTTGGAAGTATGAAACACATGAGAAACACAAAATTTTCGCAGTTCTGATGCTCGAAACGAATAAATAGAGCGGCCTAGGGGAAAAGTACGCATACCGTTGTAATCGGGCGAGTTTCTACTTTCAGATGCAACAGAAATTTTGCGGATTGGTCAATCCGTTCGCGAGATATTGCAGTTTGGAAGTATGAAACACTTGAGAAACACAAAATTTTCGCAGTTCTGATGCTCGAAACGAATAAATAGAGCGGCCTAGGGGAAAAGTACGCATTCCGTTGTAATCGGGCGAGTTTCTACTTTCAGATGCAACAGAAATTTTGCGGATTGGTCAATCCGTTCGCGAGATATGGCAGTTTGGAGGTAAGAATCGCTTGAGAAACTCAAAATTTTCGCAGTTCTGATGCTCGAAACGAATAACTAGAACGGACTAGGGGAAAAGTACGCATACCGTTGTAATCGGGCGAGTTTCTACTTTCAGATGCAACAGAAATATTGCGGATTGGTCAATCCGTTCGCCAGATATGGCAGTTTGGATGTAAGAAAAGCTTGAGAAACTCAAAATTTTCGCAGTTCTGATGCTCGAAACGAATAACTAGAACGGCCTAGGGGAAAAGTACGCATACCGTTGTAATCGGGCGAGTTTCTACTTTCAGATGCAACAGAAATTTTGCGGATTAGTCAATCCGTTCGCGAGATATGGCAGTTTGGAGGTAAGAAACGCTTGAGAAACTCAAAATTTTCGCAGTTCTGATGCTCGACAAGCATAACGAGAACGGTCTAGGGGAAAAGTACGCATACCGTTGTAATCGGGCGACTTTCTACTTTCAGATGAAACAGAAATTTTGCGGATTGGTCAATCCGTTCGCGAGATATGGCAGTTTGGATGTAAGAAACGCTTGAGAAACTCAAAACTTTCGCAGTTCTGATGCTCGAAACGAATAACTAGAACGGCCTAGGGGAAAAGTATGCATACCGTTGTAATCGGGCGAGTTTCTACTTTCAGATGCAACAGAAATTTTGCGGATTGGTCAATCCGTTCGCGAGATATGGCAGTTTGGAGGTATGAAACACTTGAGAAACACAAAATTTTCGCAGTTCTGATGCTCGAAACGAATAACTAGAGCGGCCTAGGGGAAAAGTACGCATACCGTTGTAATCGGGCGAGTTTCTACTTTCAGATGCATCAGAAATTTGGCGGATTGGTCAATCCGTTCGCGAGATATGGCAGTTTGGAAGTAAGAAACGCTAGAGAAACTCAAAATTTTCGCAGTTCTGATGCTCGAAACGATTAACTAGAACGGCCTAGGGGAAAAGTACGCATACCGTTGTAATCGGGCGAGTTTCTACTTTCAGATGCAACAGAAATTTTGCGGATTGGTCAATCCGTTCGCGAGATATGGCAGTTTGGAGGTAAGAAACGCTCCAGAAACTCAAAATTTTCGCAGTTCTGATGCTCGAAACGAATAACTAGAACGGACTAGGTGAAAAGTACACATACCGTTGTAATCGGGCGAGTTTCTACTTTCAGATGCAACAGAAATTTTGCGGATTGGTCAATCCGTTCGCGAGATATGGTAGTTTGTAGGTAAGAAACGCTTGAGAAACTCAAAATTTTCGCAGTTCTGATGCTCGACAAGCATAACTAGAACGGTCTAGGGGAAAAGTACGCATACCGTTGTAATCGGGCGAGTTTCTACTTTCAGATGCAACAGAAATTTTGCGGATTAGTCAATCCGTTCGCGAGATATGGCAGTTTGTAGGTAAGAAACGCTTGAGAAACTCAAAATTTTCGCAGTTCTGATGCTCGAAACGAATAACTAGAACGGCCTAGGGGAAAAGTACGCATACCGTTGTAATCGGGCGAGTTTCTACTTTCAGATGCAACAGAAATTTTGCGGATTAGTCCATCCGTTCGCGAGATATGGCAGTTTGGAGGTAAGAAACGCTTGAGAAACTCAAAATTTTCGCAGTTCTGATGCTCGACAAGCATAACTAGAACGGTCTAGGGGAAAAGTACGCATACCGTTGTAATCGGGCGACTTTCTACTTTCAGATGCAACAGAAATTTTGCGGATTGGTCAATCCGCTCGCGAGATATGGCAGTTTGGAGGTTAGCAACGCTTGAGAAACCCAAAATTTTCGCAGTTCTCATGCTCGAAACGAATAACTACAACGGCCTAGGGGAAAAGTACGCATACCGTTGTAATCGGGCGAGTTTCTACTTTCAGATGCAACAGAAATTTTGCGGATTGGTCAATCCGTTCGCGAGATATGGCAGTTTGGAAGTATGAAACACTTGAGAAACACAAAATTTTCGCAGTTCTGATGCTCGAAACGAATAACTAGAGCGGCCTAGGGGAAAAGTACGCATACCGTTGTAATCGGGCGAGTTTCTACTTTCAGATGCATCAGAAATTTGGCGGATTGGTCAATCCGTTCGCGAGATATGGCAGTTTGGAAGTATGAAACACATGAGAAACACAAAATTTTCGCAGTTCTGATGCTCGAAACGAATAAATAGAGCGGCCTAGGGGAAAAGTACGCATACCGTTGTAATCGGGCGAGTTTCTACTTTCAGATGCATCAGAAATTTTGCGGATTGGTCAATCCGTTCGTGAGATATGGCAGTTTGTAGGTAAGAAACGCTTGAGAAACTCAAAATTTTCGCAGTTCTGATGCTCGACAAGCATAACTAGAACGATCTAGGGGAAAAGTACGCACACCGTTGTAATCGGTCGAGTTTCTACTTTCAGATGCAACAGAAATTTTGCGGATTGGTCAATCCGTTCGCGAGATATGGCAGTATGTAGGTAAGAAACGCTTGAGAAACTCAACATTTTCGCAGTTCTGATGCTCGAAACGAATAACTAGAACGGCCTAGGGGAAAAGTACGCATACCGTTGTAATCGGGCGAGTTTCTACTTTCAGATGCAACAGAAATTTTGCGGATTGGTCAATCCGTTCGCGAGATATGGCAGTTTGGAAGTATGAAACACATGAGAAACACAAAATTTTCGCAGTTCTGATGCTCGAAACGAATAAATAGAGCGGCCTAGGGGAAAAGTACGCATACCGTTGTAATCGGGCGAGTTTCTACTTTCAGATGCAACAGAAATTTTGCGGATTGGTCAATCCGTTCGCGAGATATTGCAGTTTGGAAGTATGAAACACTTGAGAAACACAAAATTTTCGCAGTTCTGATGCTCGAAACGAATAAATAGAGCGGCCTAGGGGAAAAGTACGCATACCGTTGTAATCGGGCGAGTTTCTACTTTCAGATGCAACAGAAATTTTGCGGATTGGTCAATTCGTTCGCGAGATATGGCAGTTTGTAGGTAAGAAACGCTTGAGAAACTCAACATTTTCGCAGTTTTGATGCTCGAAACGAATAACTAGAACGGCCTAGGGGAAAAGTACGCATTCCGTTGTAATCGGGCGAGTTTCTACTTTCAGATGCAACAGAAATTTTGCGGATTGGTCAATCCGTTCGCGAGATATGGCAGTTTGGAGGTAAGAATCGCTTGAGAAACTCAAAATTTTCGCAGTTCTGATGCTCGAAACGAATAACTAGAACGGACTAGGGGAAAAGTACGCATACCGTTGTAATCGGGCGAGTTTCTACTTTCAGATGCAACAGAAATATTGCGGATTGGTCAATCCGTTCGCCAGATATGGCAGTTTGGATGTAAGAAACGCTTGAGAAACTCAAAATTTTCGCAGTTCTGATGCTCGAAACGAATAACTAGAACGGCCTAGGGGAAAAGTACGCATACCGTTGTAATCGGGCGAGTTTCTACTTTCAGATGCAACAGAAATTTTGCGGATTAGTCAATCCGTTCGCGAGATATGGCAGTTTGGAGGTAAGAAACGCTTGAGAAACTCAAAATTTTCGCAGTTCTGATGCTCGACAAGCATAACGAGAAAGGTCTAGGGGAAAAGTACGCATACCGTTGTAATCGGGCGACTTTCTACTTTCAGATGAAACAGAAATTTTGCGGATTGGTCAATCCGTTCGCGAGATATGGCAGTTTGGATGTAAGAAACGCTTGAGAAACTCAAAACTTTCGCAGTTCTGATGCTCGAAACGAATAACTAGAACGGCCTAGGGGAATAGTATGCATACCGTTGTAATCGGGCGAGTTTCTACTTTCAGATGCAACAGAAATTTTGCGGATTGGTCAATCCGTTCGCGAGATATGGCAGTTTGGAGGTATGAAACACTTGAGAAACACAAAATTTTCGCAGTTCTGATGCTCGAAACGAATAACTAGAGCGGCCTAGGGGAAAAGTACGCATACCGTTGTAATCGGGCGAGTTTCTACTTTCAGATGCATCAGAAATTTGGCGGATTGGTCAATCCGTTCGCGAGATATGGCAGTTTGGAAGTAAGAAACGCTAGAGAAACTCAAAATTTTCGCAGTTCTGATGCTCGAAACGATTAACTAGAACGGCCTAGGGGAAAAGTACGCATACCGTTGTAATCGGGCGAGTTTCTACTTTCAGATGCAACAGAAATTTTGCGGATTGGTCAATCCGTTCGCGAGATATGGCAGTTTGGAGGTAAGAAACGCTCCAGAAACTCAAAATTTTCGCAGTTCTGATGCTCGAAACGAATAACTAGAACGGACTAGGTGAAAAGTACACATACAGTTGTAATCGGGCGAGTTTCTACTTTCAGATGCAACAGAAATTTTGCGGATTGGTCAATCCGTTCGCGAGATATGGCAGTTTGGAAGTAAGAAACGCTTGAGAAACTCAACATTTTCGCAGTTCTGATGCTCGAAACGAATAACTAGAACGGCCTAGGGGAAAGTTACGCATACCGTTGTAATCGGGCGAGTTTCTACTTTCAGATGCAACAGAAATTTTGCGGATTGGTCAATCCGTTCGCGAGATATGGTAGTTTGTAGGTAAGAAACGCTTGAGAAACTCAAAATTTTCGCAGTTCTGATGCTCGACAAGCATAACTAGAACGGTCTAGGGGAAAAGTACGCATACCGTTGTAATCGGGCGAGTTTCTACTTTCAGATGCAACAGAAATTTTGCGGATTGGTCAATCCGTTCGCGAGATATGGCAGTTTGGAAGTAAGAAACGCTAGAGAAACTCAAAATTTTCGCAGTTCTGATGCTCGAAACGATTAACTAGAACGGCCTAGGGGAAAAGTACGCATACCGTTGTAATCGGGCGAGTTTCCACTTTCAGATGCATCAGAAATTTTGCGGATTGGTCAATCCGTTCGCGAGATATGGCAGTTTGTAGGTAAGAAATGCTTGAGAAACTGAAAATTTTCGCAGTTCTGATGCTCGACAAGCATAACGAGAACGGACTAGGGGAAAAGTACGCATACCGTTGTAATCGGGCGAGTTTCTACTTTCAGATGCAACAGAAATTTTGCGGATTAGTCAATCCGTTCGCGAGATATGGCAGTTTGTAGGTAAGAAACGCTTGAGAAACTCAAAATTTTCGCAGTTCTGATGCTCGAAACGAATAACTAGAACGGCCTAGGGGAAAAGTACGCATACCGTTGT
The DNA here is from genome assembly GCF_051014685.1 of Ptiloglossa arizonensis. Classification (NCBI taxonomy): domain Eukaryota; kingdom Metazoa; phylum Arthropoda; class Insecta; order Hymenoptera; family Colletidae; genus Ptiloglossa; species Ptiloglossa arizonensis. The sequence goes on along the minus strand of NW_027478642.1, from coordinate 41,340 downwards.
AATCGGGCGAGTTTCTACTTTCAGATGCAACAGAAATTTTGCGGATTAGTCCATCCGTTCGCGAGATATGGCAGTTTGGAGGTAAGAAACGCTTGAGAAACTCAAAATTTTCGCAGTTCTGATGCTCGACAAGCATAACTAGAACGGTCTAGGGGAAAAGTACGCATACCGTTGTAATCGGGCGACTTTCTACTTTCAGATGCAACAGAAATTTTGCGGATTGGTCAATCCGCTCGCGAGATATGGCAGTTTGGAGGTTAGCAACGCTTGAGAAACCCAAAATTTTCGCAGTTCTCATGCTCGAAACGAATAACTACAACGGCCTAGGGGAAAAGTACGCATACCGTTGTAATCGGGCGAGTTTCTACTTTCAGATGCAACAGAAATTTTGCGGATTGGTCTATCCGTTCGCGAGATATGGCAGTTTGGAAGTATGAAACACTTGAGAAACACAAAATTTTCGCAGTTCTGATGCTCGAAACGAATAACTAGAGCGGCCTAGGGGAAAAGTACGCATACCGTTGTAATCGGGCGAGTTTCTACTTTCAGATGCATCAGAAATTTGGCGGATTGGTCAATCCGTTCGCGAGATATGGCAGTTTGGAAGTATGAAACACATGAGAAACACAAAATTTTCGCAGTTCTGATGCTCGAAACGAATAAATAGAGCGGCCTAGGGGAAAAGTACGCATACCGTTGTAATCGGGCGAGTTTCTACTTTCAGATGCATCAGAAATTTTGCGGATTGGTCAATCCGTTCGTGAGATATGGCAGTTTGTAGGTAAGAAACGCTTGAGAAACTCAAAATTTTCGCAGTTCTGATGCTCGACAAGCATAACTAGAACGATCTAGGGGAAAAGTACGCACACCGTTGTAATCGGTCGAGTTTCTACTTTCAGATGCAACAGAAATTTTGCGGATTGGTCAATCCGTTCGCGAGATATGGCAGTTTGTAGGTAAGAAACGCTTGAGAAACTCAAAATTTTCGCAGTTCTGATGCTCGAAACGATTAACTAGAACGGCCTAGGGGAAAAGTACGCATACCGTTGTAATCGGGCGAGTTTCTACTTTCAGATGCAACAGAAATTTTGCGGATTGGTCAATCCGTTCGCGAGATATGGCAGTTTGGAAGTATGAAACACTTGAGAAACACAAAATTTTCGCAGTTCTGATGCTCGAAACGAATAACTAGAGCGGCCTAGGGGAAAAGTACGCATACCGTTGTAATCGGGCGAGTTTCTACTTTCAGATGCAACAGAAATTTTGCGGATTGGTCAATCCGTTCGCGAGATATGGCAGTTTGGAAGTAAGAAACGCTAGAGAAACTCAAAATTTTCGCAGTTCTGATGCTCGAAACGATTAACTAGAACGGCCTAGGGGAAAAGTACGCATACCGTTGTAATCGGGCGAGTTTCTACTTTCAGATGCAACAGAAATTTTGCGGATTAGTGAATCCGTTCGCGAGATATGGCAGTTTGGAGGTAAGAAACGCTTGAGAAACTCAAAATTTTCGCAGTTCTGATGCTCGACAAGCATAACGAGAACGGTCTAGGGGAAAAGTACGCATACCGTTGTAATCGCGCGACTTTCTACTTTCAGATGAAATAGAAATTTTGCGGATTGGTCAATCCGTTCGCGAGATATGGCAGTTTGGAGGTAAGAAACGCTTGAGAAACTCAAAATTTTCGCAGTTCTGATGCTCGAAACGAATAACTAGAACCGCCTAGGGGAATAGTACGCATACCGTTGTAATCGCGCGAGTTTCTACTTTCAGATGCATCAGAAATTTTGCGGATTGGTCAATCCGTTCGCGAGATATGGCAGTTTGTAGGTAAGAAATGCTTGAGAAACTGAAAATTTTCGCAGTTCTGATGCTCGACAAGCATAACTAGAACGGTCTAGGGGAAAAGTACGCATACCGTTGTAATCGGGCGAGTTTCTACTTTCAGATGCAACAGAAATTTTGTGGATTGGTCAATCCGTTCGCGAGATATGGCAGTTTGGAAGTAAGAAACGCTAGAGAAACTCAAAATTTTCGCAGTTCTGATGCTCGAAACGATTAACTAGAACGGCCTAGGGGAAAAGTACGCATACCGTTGTAATCGGGCGAGTTTCTACTTTCAGATGCAACAGAAATTTTGCGGATTAGTGAATCCGTTCGCGAGATATGGCAGTTTGGAGGTAAGAAACGCTTGAGAAACTCAAAATTTTCGCAGTTCTGATGCTCGACAAGCATAACGAGAACGGTCTAGGGGAAAAGTACGCATACCGTTGTAATCGCGCGACTTTCTACTTTCAGATGAAATAGAAATTTTGCGGATTGGTCAATCCGTTCGCGAGATATGGCAGTTTGGAGGTAAGAAACGCTTGAGAAACTCAAAATTTTCGCAGTTCTGATGCTCGAAACGAATAACTAGAACCGCCTAGGGGAATAGTACGCATACCGTTGTAATCGCGCGAGTTTCTACTTTCAGATGCATCAGAAATTTTGCGGATTGGTCAATCCGTTCGCGAGATATGGCAGTTTGTAGGTAAGAAATGCTTGAGAAACTGAAAATTTTCGCAGTTCTGATGCTCGACAAGCATAACTAGAACGGACTAGGGGAAAAGTACGCATACCGTTGTAATCGGGCGAGTTTCTACTTTCAGATCCAACAGAAATTTTGCGGATTAGTCAATCCGTTCGCGAGATATGGCAGTTTGTAGGTAAGAAACGCTTGAGAAACTCAAAATTTTCGCAGTTCTGATGCTCGAAACGAATAACTAGAACGGCCTAGGGGAAAAGTACGCATACCGTTGTAATCGGGCGAGTTTCTACTTTTAGATGCAACAGAAATTTTGCGGATTAGTCAATCCGTTCGCGAGATATGGCAGTTTGGAGGTAAGAAACGCTTGAGAAACTCAAAATTTTCGCAGTTCTGATGCTCGACAAGCATAACTAGAACGGTCTAGGGGAAAAGTACGCATACCGTTGTAATCGGGCGACTTTCTACTTTCAGATGCAACAGAAATTTTTTCGGATTGGTCAATCCGTTCGCGAGATATGGCAGTTTGGAAGTATGAAACACATGAGAAACACAAAATTTTCGCAGTTCTGATGCTCGAAACGAATAAATAGAGCGGCCTAGTGGAAAAGTACGCATACCGTTGTAATCGGGCGAGTTTCTACTTTCAGATGCAACAGAAATTTTGCGGATTGGTCAATCCGTTCGCGAGATATTGCAGTTTGGAAGTATGAAACACTTGAGAAACACAAAATTTTCGCAGTTCTGATGCTCGAAACGAATAAATAGAGCGGCCTAGGGGAAAAGTACGCATACCGTTGTAATCGGGCGAGTTTCTACTTTCAGATGCAACAGAAATTTTGCGGATTGGTCAATTCGTTCGCGAGATATGGCAGTTTGTAGGTAAGAAACGCTTGAGAAACTCAACATTTTCGCAGTTTTGATGCTCGAAACGAATAACTAGAACGGCCTAGGGGAAAAGTACGCATTCCGTTGTAATCGGGCGAGTTTCTACTTTCAGATGCAACAGAAATTTTGCGGATTGGTCAATCCGTTCGCGAGATATGGCAGTTTGGAGGTAAGAATCGCTTGAGAAACTCAAAATTTTCGCAGTTCTGATGCTCGAAACGAATAACTAGAACGGACTAGGGGAAAAGTACGCATACCGTTGTAATCGGGCGAGTTTCTACTTTCAGATGCAACAGAAATATTGCGGATTGGTCAATCCGTTCGCCAGATATGGCAGTTTGGATGTAAGAAACGCTTGAGAAACTCAAAATTTTCGCAGTTCTGATGCTCGAAACGAATAACTAGAACGGCCTAGGGGAAAAGTACGCATACCGTTGTAATCGGGCGAGTTTCTACTTTCAGATGCAACAGAAATTTTGCGGATTAGTCAATCCGTTCGCGAGATATGGCAGTTTGGAGGTAAGAAACGCTTGAGAAACTCAAAATTTTCGCAGTTCTGATGCTCGACAAGCATAACGAGAACGGTCTAGGGGAAAAGTACGCATACCGTTGTAATCGGGCGACTTTCTACTTTCAGATGAAACAGAAATTTTGCGGATTGGTCAATCCGTTCGCGAGATATGGCAGTTTGGATGTAAGAAACGCTTGAGAAACTCAAAACTTTCGCAGTTCTGATGCTCGAAACGAATAACTAGAACGGCCTAGGGGAATAGTATGCATACCGTTGTAATCGGGCGAGTTTCTACTTTCAGATGCAACAGAAATTTTGCGGATTGGTCAATCCGTTCGCGAGATATGGCAGTTTGGAGGTATGAAACACTTGAGAAACACAAAATTTTCGCAGTTCTGATGCTCGAAACGAATAACTAGAGCGGCCTAGGGGAAAAGTACGCATACCGTTGTAATCGGGCGAGTTTCTACTTTCAGATGCATCAGAAATTTGGCGGATTGGTCAATCCGTTCGCGAGATATGGCAGTTTGGAAGTAAGAAACGCTAGAGAAACTCAAAATTTTCGCAGTTCTGATGCTCGAAACGATTAACTAGAACGGCCTAGGGGAAAAGTACGCATACCGTTGTAATCGGGCGAGTTTCTACTTTCAGATGCAACAGAAATTTTGCGGATTGGTCAATCCGTTCGCGAGATATGGCAGTTTGGAGGTAAGAAACGCTCCAGAAACTCAAAATTTTCGCAGTTCTGATGCTCGAAACGAATAACTAGAACGGACTAGGTGAAAAGTACACATACAGTTGTAATCGGGCGAGTTTCTACTTTCAGATGCAACAGAAATTTTGCGGATTGGTCAATCCGTTCGCGAGATATGGCAGTTTGGAAGTAAGAAACGCTTGAGAAACTCAACATTTTCGCAGTTCTGATGCTCGAAACGAATAACTAGAACGGCCTAGGGGAAAGTTACGCATACCGTTGTAATCGGGCGAGTTTCTACTTTCAGATGCAACAGAAATTTTGCGGATTGGTCAATCCGTTCGCGAGATATGGTAGTTTGTAGGTAAGAAACGCTTGAGAAACTCAAAATTTTCGCAGTTCTGATGCTCGACAAGCATAACTAGAACGGTCTAGGGGAAAAGTACGCATACAGTTGTAATCGGGCGAGTTTCTACTTTCAGATGCAACAGAAATTTTGCGGATTGGTCAATCCGTTCGCCAGATATGGCAGTTTGGAGGTAAGAAACGCTTGAGAAACTCAAAATTTTCGCAGTTCTGATGCTCGAAACGAATAACTAGAACGGCCTAGGGGAAAAGTACGCATACCGTTGTAATCGGGCGAGTTTCTACTTTCAGATGCAACAGAAATTTCGCGGATTAGTCAATCCGTTCGCGAGATATGGCAGTTTGGATGTAAGAAACGCTTGAGAAACTCAAAATTTTCGCAGTTCTGATGCTCGACAAGCATAACGAGAACGGTCTAGGGGAAAAGCACGTATACCGTTGTAATCGGGCGACTTTCTACTTTCAGATGCAACAGAAACTTTGCGGATTGGTCAATCCGTTCGCGAGATATGGCAGTTTTGAGGTAAGAAACGCTTGAGAAGCTCCAAATTTTCGCAGTTCTGACGCTCGAAATGAATAACTAGAACGGTCTAGGGGAAAACTACTCATACCGTTGTAATGGGGCTAGTTTCTACTTTCAGATGCAACAGAAACTTTGCGGATTGGTCAATCCGTTCGCGAGATATGGCAGTTTTGAGGTAAGAAACGCTTGAGAAACTCCAAATTTTCGCAGTTCTGAGGCTCGAAACGAATAACTAGAACGGCCTAGGGGAAAACTACTCATACCGTTGTAATGGGGCTAGTTTCTACTTTCAGATGCAACAGAAACTTTGCGGATTGGTCAATCCGTTCGCGAGATATGGCAGTTTTTGAAGTAAGAAACGCTTGAGAAACTCCAAATTTTCGCAGTTCTGATGCTCGAAACGAATAACTAGAACGGTCTAGGGAAAAACTACTCATACCGTTGTAATGGGGCTAGTTTCTACTTTCAGATGCAATAGAAACTATGCGGATTGGTCAATCCGTTCGCGAGATATGGCAGTTTTGAGGTAAGAAACGCTTGAGAAACTCCAAATTTTCGCAGTTCTGATGCTCGAAACGAATAACTAGAACGGTCTAGGGGAAAACTACTCATACCGTTGTAATGGGGCTAGTTTCTACTTTCAGATGCAGCAGAAACTTTGCGGATTGGTCAATCCGTTCGCGAGATATGGCAGTTTTGAGGTAAGAAACGCTTGAGAAACTCCAAATTTTCGCAGTTCTGATGCTCGAAACGAATAACTAGAACGGCCTAGGGGAAAACTACTCATACCGTTCTAATGGGGCTAGTTTCTACTTTCAGATGTAACAGAAACTTTGCGGGTTGGTCAATCCGTTCGCGAGATATGGCAGTTTTGAGGTAAGAAACGCTTGAGAAACTCCAAATTTTCGCAGTTCTGATGCTCGAAACGAATGACTAGAACGGTCTAGGGGAAAACTACTCATACCGTTGTAATGGGGCTAGTTTCTACTTTCAGATGCAACAGAAACTTTGCGGATTGGTCAGTCCGTTCGCGAGATATGGCAGTTTTGAAGTAAGAAACGCTTGAGAAACTCCAAATTTTCGCAGTTCTGATGCTCGAAACGAATAACTAGAACGGTCTAGGGGAAAACTACTCATACCGTTGCAATGGGGCTAGTTTCTACTTTCAGATGCAACAGAAACTTTTCGGATTGGTCAATCCGTTCGCGAGATATGGCAGTTTTGAGGTAAGAAACACTTGAGAAACTCCAAATTTTCGCAGTTCTGATGCTCGAAACGAATAACTAGAACGGCCTAGGGGAAAACTACTCATACCGTTGTAATGGGGCTAGTTTCTACTTTCAGATGCAACAGAAACTTTGCGGATTGGTCAATCCGTTCGCGAGATATGGCAGTTTTGAGGTAAGAAACGCTTGAGAAACTCCAAATTTTCGCAGTTCTGATGCTCGAAACGAATAACTAGAACGGCCTAGGGGAAAACTACTCATACCGTTCTAATGGGGCTAGTTTCTACTTTCAGATGCAACAGAAACTTTGCGGATTGGTCACTCCGTTCGCGAGATATGGCAGTTTTGAGGTAAGAAACGCTTGAGAAACTCCAAATTTTCGCAGTTCTGATGCTCGAAACGAATGACTAGAACGGTCTAGGGGAAAACTACTCATACCGTTGTAATGGGCCTAGTTTCTACTTTCAGATGCAACAGAAACTTTGCGGATTGGTCAGTCCGTTCGCGAGATATGGCAGTTTTGAAGTAAGAAACGCTTGAGAAACTCCAAATTTTCGCAGTTCTGATGCTCGAAACGAATAACTAGACCGGTCTAGGGGAAAACTACTCATACCGTTGTAATGGGGCGAGTTTCTACTTTCAGATGCAACAGAAACTTTGCGGATTGGTCAATCCGTTCGCGAGATATGGCAGTTTTGAGGTATGAAACGCTTGAGAAACTCCAAATTTTCGCAGTTCTGATGCTGGAAACGAATAACTAGAACGGTCTAGGGGAAAACTACTCATACCGTTGTAATGGGGCTAGTTTCTACTTTCAGATGCAACAGAAACTTTGCGGATTGGTCAATCCGTTCGCGAGATATGGCAGTTTTGAGGTAAGAAACGCTTGAGAAGCTCCAAATTTTCGCAGTTCTGACGCTCGAAATGAATAACTAGAACGGTCTAGGGGAAAACTACTCATACCGTTGTAATGGGGCTAGTTTCTACTTTCAGATGCAACAGAAACTTTGCGGATTGGTCAATCCGTTCGCGAGATATGGCAGTTTTGAAGTAAGAAACGCTTGAGAAACTCCAAATTTTCGCAGTTCTGATGCTCGAAACGAATAACTAGAACGGTCTAGGGGAAAACTACTCATACCGTTGTAATGGGGCTAGTTTCTACTTTCAGATGCAACAGAGACTATGCGGATTGGTCAATCCGTTCGCGAGATATGGCAGTTTTGAGGTAAGAAACGCTTGAGAAACACCAAATTTTCGCAGTTCTGATGCTCGAAACGAATAACTAGACCGGTCTAGGGGAAAACTACTCATACCGTTGTAATGGGGCGAGTTTCTACTTTCAGATGCAACAGAAACTTTGCGGATTGGTCAATCCGTTCGCGAGATATGGCAGTTTTGAGGTATGAAACGCTTGAGAAACTCCAAATTTTCGCAGTTCTGATGCTCGAAACGAATAACTAGAACGGTCTAGGGGAAAACTACTCATACCGTTGTAATGGGGCTAGTTTCTACTTTCAGATGCAACAGAAACTTTGCGGATTGGTCAATCCGTTCGCGAGATATGGCAGTTTTGAGGTAAGAAACGCTTGAGAAACTCCAAATCTTCGCAGTTCTGATGCTCGAAACGAATAACTAGAACGGTCTAGGGGAAAACTACTCATACCGTTGTAATGGGGCGAGTTTCTACTTTCAGATGCAACAGAAACTTTGCGGATTGGTCAATCCGTTCGCGAGATATGGCAGTTTTGAGGTAAGAAACGCTTGAGAAACTCCAAATTTTCGCAGTTCTGAGGCTCGAAACGAATAACTAGAACGGCCTAGGGGAAAACTACTCATACCGTTGTAATGGGGCGAGTTACTACTTTCAGATGCAAGAGAAATTTTGCGGATTGGTCGATCCGTTCGCGAGATATGGCAGTTTTGGGGTAAGAAACGCTTGAGAAACTCCAAATTTTCGCAGTTCTGATGATCGAAACGAATAACTAGAACGGTCTAGGGGAAAACTACTCATACTGTTGTAATGGGGCTAGTTTCTACTTTCAGATGCAACAGAAACTTTGCGGATTGGTCAATCCGTTCGCGAGATATGGCAGTTTTGAGGTATGAAACGCTTGAGAAACTCCAAATTTTCGCAGTTCTGATGCTCGAAACGAATAACTAGAACGGTCTAGGGGAAAACTACTCATACCGTTGTAATGGGGCTAGTTTCTACTTTCAGATGCAACAGAAACTTTGCGGATTGGTCAATCCGTTCGCGAGATATGGCAGTTTTGAGGTAAGAAACGCTTGAGAAACTCCAAATTTTCGCAGTTCTGATGCTCGAAACGAATAACTAGAACGGTCTAGGGGAAAACTACTCATACCGTTGTAATGGGGCGAGTTTCTACTTTCAGATGCAACAGAAACTTTGCGGATTGGTCAATCCGTTCGCGAGATATGGCAGTTTTGAGGTAAGAAACGCTTGAGAAACTCCAAATTTTCGCAGTTCTGAGGCTCGAAACGAATAACTAGAACGGCCTAGGGGAAAACTACTCATACCGTTGTAATGGGGCGAGTTACTACTTTCAGATGCAAGAGAAATTTTGCGGATTGGTCGATCCGTTCGCGAGATATGGCAGTTTTGGGGTAAGAAACGCTTGAGAAACTCCAAATTTTCGCAGTTCTGATGATCGAAACGAATAACTAGAACGGTCTAGGGGAAAACTACTCATACTGTTGTAATGGGGCTAGTTTCTACTTTCAGATGCAACAGAAACTTTGCGGATTGGTCAATCCGTTCGCGAGATATGGCAGTTTTGAGGTAAGAAACGCTTGAGAAACTCCAAATTTTCGCAGTTCTGATGCTCGAAACGAATAACTAGAACGGTCTAGGGGAAAACTACTCATACCGTTGTAATGGGGCTAGTTTCTACTTTCAGATGCAACAGAAACTTTGCGGATTGGTCAATCCGTTCGCGAGATATGGCAGTTTTGAGGTAAGAAACGCTTGAGAAACTCCAAATTTTCGCAGTTCTGATGCTCGAAACGAATAACTAGACCGGTCTAGGGGAAAGCTACTCATACCGTTGTAATGGGGCGAGTTTCTACTTTCAGATGCAACAGAAACTTTGCGGATTGGTCAATCCGTTCGCGAGATATGGCAGTTTTGATGTAAGAAACGCTTGAGAAACTCCAAATTTTCGCAGTTCTGAGGCTCGAAACGAATAACTAGAACGGCCTAGAGGAAAACTACTCATACCGTTGTAATGGGGCGAGTTACTACTTTCAGATGCAAGAGAAATTTTGCGGATTGGTCGATCCGTTCGCGAGATATGGCAGTTTTGGGGTAAGAAACGCTTGAGAAACTCCAAATTTTCGCAGTTCTGATGCTCGAAACGAATAACTAGAACGGCCTAGGGGATAACTACTTATACCGTTGTAATGGGGCGAGTTTCTACTTTCAGATGCAACAGAAACTTTGCGGATTGGTCAATCCGTTCGCGAGATATGGCAGTTTTGAGGTATGAAACGCTTGAGAAACTCCAAATTTTCGCAGTTCTGATGCTCGAAACGAATAACTAGAACGGTCTAGGGGAAAACTACTCATACCGTTGTAATGGGGCTAGTTTCTACTTTCAGATGCAACAGAAACTTTGCGGATTGGTCAATCCGTTCGCGAGATATGGCAGTTTTGAGGTAAGAAACGCTTGAGAAACTCCAAATTTTCGCAGTTCTGATGCTCGAAACGAATAACTAGAACTGTCTAGGGGAAAACTACTCATACCGTTCTCATGGGGCTAGTTTCTACTTTCAGATGCAACAGAAACTTTGCGGATTGGTCAATCCGTTCGCGAGATATGGCAGTTTTGAGGTAAGAAACGCTTGAGAAACTCCAAATTTTCGCAGTTCTGATGCTCGAAACGAATAACTAGAACGGTCTAGGGGAAAACTACTCATACCGTTGTAATGGGGCGAGTTTCTACTTTCAGATGCAACAGAAACTTTGCGGATTGGTCAATCCGTTCGCGAGATATGGCAGTTTTGAGGTAAGAAACGCTTGAGAAACTCCAAATTTTCGCAGTTCTGATGCTCGAAACGAATAACTAAAACGGTCTAGGGGAAAACTACTCATACCGTTGTAATGGGGCTAGTTTCTACTTTCAGATGCAACAGAAACTTTGCGGATTGGTCAATCCGTTCGCGAGATATGGCAGTTTTGAGGTATGAAACGCTTGAGAAACTCCAAATTTTCGCAGTTCTGATGCTCGAAACGAATAACTAGAACGGTCTAGGGGAAAACTACTCATACCGTTGTAATGGGGCTAGTTTCTACTTTCAGATGCAACAGAAACTTTGCGGATTGGTCAATCCGTTCGCGAGATATGGCAGTTTTGAGGTAAGAAACGCTTGAGAAACTCCAAATTTTCGCAGTTCTGATGCTCGAAACGAATAACTAGAACGGCCTAGGGGATAACTACTTATACCGTTGTAATGGGGCGAGTTTCTACTTTCAGATGCAACAGAAACTTTGCGGATTGGTCAATCCGTTCGCGAGATATGGCAGTTTTGAGGTATGAAACGCTTGAGAAACTCCAAATTTTCGCAGTTCTGATGCTCGAAACGAATAACTAGAACGGTCTAGGGGAAAACTACTCATACCGTTGTAATGGGGCTAGTTTCTACTTTCAGATGCAACAGAAACTTTGCGGATTGGTCAATCCGTTCGCGAGATATGGCAGTTTTGAGGTAAGAAACGCTTGAGAAACTCCAAATTTTCGCAGTTCTGATGCTCGAAACGAATAACTAGAACGGTCTAGGGGAAAACTACTCATACCGTTCTCATGGGGCTAGTTTCTACTTTCAGATGCAACAGAAACTTTGCGGATTGGTCAATCCGTTCGCGAGATATGGCAGTTTTGAGGTAAGAAACGCTTGAGAAACTCCAAATTTTCGCAGTTCTGATGCTCGAAACGAATAACTAGAACGGTCTAGGGGAAAACTAATCATACCGATGTAATGGGGCTAGTTTCTACTTTCAGATGCAACAGAAACTTTGCGGATTGGTCAATCCGTTCGCGAGATATGGCAGTTTTGAGGTAAGAAACGCTTGAGAAACTCCAAATTTTCGCAGTTCTGAGGCTCGAAACGAATAACTAGAACGGCCTAGGGGAAAACTACTCATACCGTTGTAATGGGGCGAGTTACTACTTTCAGATGCAAGAGAAATTTTGCGGTTTGGTCGATCCGTTCGCGAGATATGGCAGTTTTGGGGTAAGAAACGCTTGAGAAACTCCAAATTTTCGCAGTTCTGATGCTCGAAACGAATAACTAGAACGGCCTAGGGGATAACTACTTATACCGTTGTAATGGGGCGAGTTTCTACTTTCAGATGCAACAGAAACTTTGCGGATTGGTCAATCCGTTCGCGAGATATGGCAGTTTTGAGGTATGAAACGCTTGAGAAACTCCAAATTTTCGCAGTTCTGATGCTCGAAACGAATAACTAGAACGGTCTAGGGGAAAACTACTCATACCGTTGTAATGGGGCTAGTTTCTACTTTCAGATGCAACAGAAACTTTGCGGATTGGTCAATCCGTTCGCGAGATATGGCAGTTTTGAGGTAAGAAACGCTTGAGAAACTCCAAATTTTCGCAGTTCTGATGCTCGAAACGAATAACTAGAACGGTCTAGAGGAAAACTACTCATACCGTTCTCATGGGGCTAGTTTCTACTTTCAGATGCAACAGAAACTTTGCGGATTGGTCAATCCGCTCGCGAGATATGGCAGTTTTGGGGTAAGAAACGCTTGAGAAACTCCAAATTTTCGCAGTTCTGATGCTCGAAACGAATAACTAGAACGGCCTAGGGGAAAACTACTCATACCGTTGTAATGGGGCTAGTTTCTACTTTCAGATGCAACAGAAACTATGCGGATTGGTCAATACGTTCGCGAGATATGGCAGTTTTGAGGTAAGAAACGCTTGAGAAACTCCAAATTTTCGCAGTTCTGATGCTCGAAACGAATAACTAGAACGGTCTAGGGGAAAACTACTCATACCGTTCTCATGGGGCTAGTTTCTACTTTCAGATGCAACAGAAACTTTGCGGATTGGTCAATCCGTTCGCGAGATATGGCAGTTTTGAGGTAAGAAACGCTTGAGAAACTCCAAATTTTCGCAGTTCTGATGCTCGAAACGAATAACTAGAACGGTCTAGGGGAAAACTAATCATACCGATGTAATGGGGCTAGTTTCTACTTTCAGATGCAACAGAAACTTTGCGGATTGGTCAATCCGTTCGCGAGATATGGCAGTTTTGAGGTAAGAAACGCTTGAGAAACTCCAAATTTTCGCAGTTCTGAGGCTCGAAACGAATAACTAGAACGGCCTAGGGGAAAACTACTCATACCGTTGTAATGGGGCGAGTTACTACTTTCAGATGCAAGAGAAATTTTGCGGTTTGGTCGATCCGTTCGCGAGATATGGCAGTTTTGGGGTAAGAAACGCTTGAGAAACTCCAAATTTTCGCAGTTCTGATGCTCGAAACGAATAACTAGAACGGCCTAGGGGATAACTACTTATACCGTTGTAATGGGGCGAGTTTCTACTTTCAGATGCAACAGAAACTTTGCGGATTGGTCAATCCGTTCGCGAGATATGGCAGTTTTGAGGTATGAAACGCTTGAGAAACTCCAAATTTTCGCAGTTCTGATGCTCGAAACGAATAACTAGAACGGTCTAGGGGAAAACTACTCATACCGTTGTAATGGGGCTAGTTTCTACTTTCAGATGCAACAGAAACTTTGCGGATTGGTCAATCCGTTCGCGAGATATGGCAGTTTTGAGGTAAGAAACGCTTGAGAAACTCCAAATTTTCGCAGTTCTGATGCTCGAAACGAATAACTAGAACGGTCTAGGGGAAAACTACTCATACCGTTCTCATGGGGCTAGTTTCTACTTTCAGATGCAACAGAAACTTTGCGGATTGGTCAATCCGCTCGCGAGATATGGCAGTTTTGAGGTAAGAAACGCTTGAGAAACTCCAAATTTTCGCAGTTCTGATGCTCGAAACGAATAACTAGAACGGTCTAGGGGAAAACTACTCATACCGTTGTAATGGGGCTAGTTTCTACTTTCAGATGCAACAGAAACTATGCGGATTGGTCAATACGTTCGCGAGATATGGCAGTTTTGAGGTAAGAAACGCTTGAGAAACTCCAAATTTTCGCAGTTCTGATGCTCGAAACGAATAACTAGAACGGTCTAGGGGAAAACTACTCATACCGTTGTAATGGGGCTAGTTTCTACTTTCAGATGCAACAGAAACTTTGCGGATTGGTCAATCCGTTCGCGAGATATGGCAGTTTTGAAGTAAGAAACGCTTGAGAAACTCCAAATTTTCGCAGTTCTGATGCTCGAAACGAATAACTAGAACGGTCTAGGGGAAAACTACTCATACCATTGTAATGGGGCTAGTTTCTACTTTCAGATGCAACAGAAACTATGCGGATTGGTCAATACGTTCGCGAGATATGGCAGTTTTGAGGTAAGAAACGCTTGAGAAACTCCAAATTTTCGCAGTTCTGATGCTCGAAACGAATAACTAGAACGGCCTAGGGGATAACTACTTATACCGTTGTAATGGGGCGAGTTTCTACTTTCAGATGCAACAGAAACTTTGCGGATTGGTCAATCCGTTCGCGAGATATGGCAGTTTTGAGGTATGAAACGCTTGAGAAACTCCAAATTTTCGCAGTTCTGATGCTCGAAACGAATAACTAGAACGGTCTAGGGGAAAACTACTCATACCGTTGTAATGGGGCTAGTTTCTACTTTCAGATGCAACAGAAACTTTGCGGATTGGTCAATCCGTTCGCGAGATATGGCAGTTTTGAGGTAAGAAACGCTTGAGAAACTCCAAATTTTCGCAGTTCTGATGCTCGAAACGAATAACTAGAACGGTCTAGGGGAAAACTACTCATACCGTTCTCATGGGGCTAGTTTCTACTTTCAGATGCAACAGAAACTTTGCGGATTGGTCAATCCGTTCGCGAGATATGGCAGTTTTGAGGTAAGAAACGCTTGAGAAACTCCAAATTTTCGCAGTTCTGATGCTCGAAACGAATAACTAGAACGGTCTAGGGGAAAACTACTCATACCGATGTAATGGGGCTAGTTTCTACTTTCAGATGCAACAGAAACTTTGCGGATTGGTCAATCCGTTCGCGAGATATGGCAGTTTTGAGGTAAGAAACGCTTGAGAAACTCCAAATTTTCGCAGTTCTGATGCTCGAAACGAATAACTAGAACGGCCTAGGGGATAACTACTTATACCGTTGTAATGGGGCGAGTTTCTACTTTCAGATGCAACAGAAACTTTGCGGATTGGTCAATCCGTTCGCGAGATATGGCAGTTTTGAGGTATGAAACGCTTGAGAAACTCCAAATTTTCGCAGTTCTGATGCTCGAAACGAATAACTAGAACGGTCTAGGGGAAAACTACTCATACCGTTGTAATGGGGCTAGTTTCTACTTTCAGATGCAACAGAAACTTTGCGGATTGGTCAATCCGTTCGCGAGATATGGCAGTTTTGAGGTAAGAAACGCTTGAGAAACTCCAAATTTTCGCAGTTCTGATGCTCGAAACGAATAACTAGAACGGTCTAGGGGAAAACTACTCATACCGTTCTCATGGGGCTAGTTTCTACTTTCAGATGCAACAGAAACTTTGCGGATTGGTCAATCCGTTCGCGAGATATGGCAGTTTTGAGGTAAGAAACGCTTGAGAAACTCCAAATTTTCGCAGTTCTGATGCTCGAAACGAATAACTAGAACGGTCTAGGGGAAAACTAATCATACCGATGTAATGGGGCTAGTTTCTACTTTCAGATGCAACAGAAACTATGCGGATTGGTCAATACGTTCGCGAGATATGGCAGTTTTGAGGTAAGAAACGCTTGAGAAACTCCAAATTTTCGCAGTTCTGATGCTCGAAACGAATAACTAGACCGGTCTAGGGGAAAACTACTCATACCGATGTAATGGGGCGAGTTTCTACTTTCAGATGCAACAGAAACTTTGCGGATTGGTCAATCCGTTCGCGAGACATGGCAGTTTTGAGGTAAGAAACGCTTGAGAAACTCCAAATTTTCGCAGTTCTGATGCTCGAAACGAATAACTAGAACGGTCTAGGGGAAAACTACTCATACCGTTGTAATGGGGCTAGTTTCTACTTTCAGATGCAACAGAAACTTTGCGGATTGGTCAATCCGTTCGCGAGATATGGCAGTTTTGAGGTAAGAAACGCTTGAGAAACTCCAAATTTTCGCAGTTCTGATGATCGAAACGAATAACTAGAACGGTCTAGGGGAAAACTACTCATACTGTTGTAATGGGGCTAGTTTCTACTTTCAGATGCAACAGAAACTTTGCGGATTGGTCAATCCGTTCGCGAGATATGGCAGTTTTGAGGTAAGAAACGCTTGAGAAACTCCAAATTTTCGCAGTTCTGATGCTCGAAACGAATAACTAGAACGGTCTAGGGGAAAACTACTCATACCGTTGTAATGGGGCTAGTTTCTACTTTCAGATGCAACAGAAACTTTGCGGATTGGTCAATCCGTTCGCGAGATATGGCAGTTTTGAGGTAAGAAACGCTTGAGAAACTCCAAATTTTCGCAGTTCTGATGCTCGAAACGAATAACTAGACCGGTCTAGGGGAAAACTACTCATACCGTTCTAATGGGGCTAGTTTCTACTTTCAGATGCAACAGAAACTTTGCGGATTGGTCAATCCGTTCGCGAGATATGGCAGTTTTGAGGTAAGAAACGCTTGAGAAACTCCAAATTTTCGCAGTTTTGATGCTCGAAACGAATAACTAGAACGGTCTAGGGGAAAACTACTCATACCGATGTAATGGGGCTGGTTTCTACTTTCAGATGCAACAGAAACTTTGCGGATTGGTCAATCCGTTCGCGAGATATGGCAGTTTTGAGGTAAGAAACGCTTGAGAAACTCCAAATTTTCGCAGTTCTGATGCTCGAAACGAATAACTAAAACGGTCTAGGGGAAAACTACTCATACCGTTGTAATGGGGCGAGTTTCTACTTTCAGATGCAACAGAAACTTTGCGGATTGGTCAATCCGTTCGCGAGATATGGCAGTTTTGAGGTAAGAAACGCTTGAGAAACTCCAAATTTTCGCAGTTCTGAGGCTCGAAACGAATAACTAGAACGGCCTAGGGGAAAACTACTCATACCGTTGTAATGGGGCGAGTTACTACTTTCAGATGCAAGAGAAATTTTGCGGATTGGTCGATCCGTTCGCGAGATATGGCAGTTTTGGGGTAAGAAACGCTTGAGAAACTCCAAATTTTCGCAGTTCTGATGCTCGAAACGAATAACTAGAACGGCCTAGGGGATAACTACTTATACCGTTGTAATGGGGCGAGTTTCTACTTTCAGATGCAACAGAAACTTTGCGGATTGGTCAATCCGTTCGCGAGATATGGCAGTTTTGAGGTATGAAACGCTTGAGAAACTCCAAATTTTCGCAGTTCTGATGCTCGAAACGAATAACTAGAACGGTCTAGGGGAAAACTACTCATACCGTTGTAATGGGGCTAGTTTCTACTTTCAGATGCAACAGAAACTTTGCGGATTGGTCAATCCGTTCGCGAGATATGGCAGTTTTGAGGTAAGAAACGCTTGAGAAACTCCAAATTTTCGCAGTTCTGATGCTCGAAACGAATAACTAGAACGGTCTAGGGGAAAACTACTCATACCGTTCTCATGGGGCTAGTTTCTACTTTCAGATGCAACAGAAACTTTGCGGATTGGTCAATCCGTTCGCGAGATATGGCAGTTTTGAGGTAAGAAACGCTTGAGAAACTCCAAATTTTCGCAGTTCTGATGCTCGAAACGAATAACTAGAACGGTCTAGGGGAAAACTAATCATACCGATGTAATGGGGCTAGTTTCTACTTTCAGATGCAACAGAAACTATGCGGATTGGTCAATACGTTCGCGAGATATGGCAGTTTTGAGGTAAGAAACGCTTGAGAAACTCCAAATTTTCGCAGTTCTGATGCTCGAAACGAATAACTAGACCGGTCTAGGGGAAAACTACTCATACCGATGTAATGGGGCGAGTTTCTACTTTCAGATGCAACAGAAACTTTGCGGATTGGTCAATCCGTTCGCGAGACATGGCAGTTTTGAGGTAAGAAACGCTTGAGAAACTCCAAATTTTCGCAGTTCTGATGCTCGAAACGAATAACTAGAACGGTCTAGGGGAAAACTACTCATACCGTTGTAATGGGGCTAGTTTCTACTTTCAGATGCAACAGAAACTTTGCGGATTGGTCAATCCGTTCGCGAGATATGGCAGTTTTGAGGTAAGAAACGCTTGAGAAACTCCAAATTTTCGCAGTTCTGATGATCGAAACGAATAACTAGAACGGTCTAGGGGAAAACTACTCATACTGTTGTAATGGGGCTAGTTTCTACTTTCAGATGCAACAGAAACTTTGCGGATTGGTCAATCCGTTCGCGAGATATGGCAGTTTTGAGGTAAGAAACGCTTGAGAAACTCCAAATTTTCGCAGTTCTGATGCTCGAAACGAATAACTAGAACGGTCTAGGGGAAAACTACTCATACCGTTGTAATGGGGCTAGTTTCTACTTTCAGATGCAACAGAAACTTTGCGGATTGGTCAATCCGTTCGCGAGATATGGCAGTTTTGAGGTAAGAAACGCTTGAGAAACTCCAAATTTTCGCAGTTCTGATGCTCGAAACGAATAACTAGACCGGTCTAGGGGAAAACTACTCATACCGTTCTAATGGGGCTAGTTTCTACTTTCAGATGCAACAGAAACTTTGCGGATTGGTCAATCCGTTCGCGAGATATGGCAGTTTTGAGGTAAGAAACGCTTGAGAAACTCCAAATTTTCGCAGTTTTGATGCTCGAAACGAATAACTAGAACGGTCTAGGGGAAAACTACTCATACCGATGTAATGGGGCTGGTTTCTACTTTCAGATGCAACAGAAACTTTGCGGATTGGTCAATCCGTTCGCGAGATATGGCAGTTTTGAGGTAAGAAACGCTTGAGAAACTCCAAATTTTCGCAGTTCTGATGCTCGAAACGAATAACTAAAACGGTCTAGGGGAAAACTACTCATACCGTTGTAATGGGGCGAGTTTCTACTTTCAGATGCAACAGAAACTTTGCGGATTGGTCAATCCGTTCGCGAGATATGGCAGTTTTGAGGTAAGAAACGCTTGAGAAACTCCAAATTTTCGCAGTTCTGAGGCTCGAAACGAATAACTAGAACGGCCTAGGGGAAAACTACTCATACCGTTGTAATGGGGCGAGTTACTACTTTCAGATGCAAGAGAAATTTTGCGGATTGGTCGATCCGTTCGCGAGATATGGCAGTTTTGGGGTAAGAAACGCTTGAGAAACTCCAAATTTTCGCAGTTCTGATGCTCGAAACGAATAACTAGAACGGCCTAGGGGATAACTACTTATACCGTTGTAATGGGGCGAGTTTCTACTTTCAGATGCAACAGAAACTTTGCGGATTGGTCAATCCGTTCGCGAGATATGGCAGTTTTGAGGTATGAAACGCTTGAGAAACTCCAAATTTTCGCAGTTCTGATGCTCGAAACGAATAACTAGAACGGTCTAGGGGAAAACTACTCATACCGTTGTAATGGGGCTAGTTTCTACTTTCAGATGCAACAGAAACTTTGCGGATTGGTCAATCCGTTCGCGAGATATGGCAGTTTTGAGGTAAGAAACGCTTGAGAAACTCCAAATTTTCGCAGTTCTGATGCTCGAAACGAATAACTAGAACGGTCTAGGGGAAAACTACTCATACCGTTCTCATGGGGCTAGTTTCTACTTTCAGATGCAACAGAAACTTTGCGGATTGGTCAATCCGTTCGCGAGATATGGCAGTTTTGAGGTAAGAAACGCTTGAGAAACTCCAAATTTTCGCAGTTCTGATGCTCGAAACGAATAACTAGAACGGTCTAGGGGAAAACTACTCATACCGATGTAATGGGGCTAGTTTCTACTTTCAGATGCAACAGAAACTTTGCGGATTGGTCAATCCGTTCGCGAGATATGGCAGTTTTGAGGTAAGAAACGCTTGAGAAACTCCAAATTTTCGCAGTTCTGATGCTCGAAACGAATAACTAGAACGGCCTAGGGGATAACTACTTATACCGTTGTAATGGGGCGAGTTTCTACTTTCAGATGCAACAGAAACTTTGCGGATTGGTCAATCCGTTCGCGAGATATGGCAGTTTTGAGGTATGAAACGCTTGAGAAACTCCAAATTTTCGCAGTTCTGATGCTCGAAACGAATAACTAGAACGGTCTAGGGGAAAACTACTCATACCGTTGTAATGGGGCTAGTTTCTACTTTCAGATGCAACAGAAACTTTGCGGATTGGTCAATCCGTTCGCGAGATATGGCAGTTTTGAGGTAAGAAACGCTTGAGAAACTCCAAATTTTCGCAGTTCTGATGCTCGAAACGAATAACTAGAACGGTCTAGGGGAAAACTACTCATACCGTTCTCATGGGGCTAGTTTCTACTTTCAGATGCAACAGAAACTTTGCGGATTGGTCAATCCGTTCGCGAGATATGGCAGTTTTGAGGTAAGAAACGCTTGAGAAACTCCAAATTTTCGCAGTTCTGATGCTCGAAACGAATAACTAGACCGGTCTAGGGGAAAACTACTCATACCGTTCTAATGGGGCTAGTTTCTACTTTCAGATGCAACAGAAACTTTGCGGATTGGTCAATCCGTTCGCGAGATATGGCAGTTTTGAGGTAAGAAACGCTTGAGAAACTCCAAATTTTCGCAGTTTTGATGCTCGAAACGAATAACTAGAACGGTCTAGGGGAAAACTACTCATACCGATGTAATGGGGCTGGTTTCTACTTTCAGATGCAACAGAAACTTTGCGGATTGGTCAATCCGTTCGCGAGATATGGCAGTTTTGAGGTAAGAAACGCTTGAGAAACTCCAAATTTTCGCAGTTCTGATGCTCGAAACGAATAACTAAAACGGTCTAGGGGAAAACTACTCATACCGTTGTAATGGGGCGAGTTTCTACTTTCAGATGCAACAGAAACTTTGCGGATTGGTCAATCCGTTCGCGAGATATGGCAGTTTTGAGGTAAGAAACGCTTGAGAAACTCCAAATTTTCGCAGTTCTGAGGCTCGAAACGAATAACTAGAACGGCCTAGGGGAAAACTACTCATACCGTTGTAATGGGGCGAGTTACTACTTTCAGATGCAAGAGAAATTTTGCGGATTGGTCGATCCGTTCGCGAGATATGGCAGTTTTGGGGTAAGAAACGCTTGAGAAACTCCAAATTTTCGCAGTTCTGATGCTCGAAACGAATAACTAGAACGGCCTAGGGGATAACTACTTATACCGTTGTAATGGGGCGAGTTTCTACTTTCAGATGCAACAGAAACTTTGCGGATTGGTCAATCCGTTCGCGAGATATGGCAGTTTTGAGGTATGAAACGCTTGAGAAACTCCAAATTTTCGCAGTTCTGATGCTCGAAACGAATAACTAGAACGGTCTAGGGGAAAACTACTCATACCGTTGTAATGGGGCTAGTTTCTACTTTCAGATGCAACAGAAACTTTGCGGATTGGTCAATCCGTTCGCGAGATATGGCAGTTTTGAGGTAAGAAACGCTTGAGAAACTCCAAATTTTCGCAGTTCTGATGCTCGAAACGAATAACTAGAACGGTCTAGGGGAAAACTACTCATACCGTTCTCATGGGGCTAGTTTCTACTTTCAGATGCAACAGAAACTTTGCGGATTGGTCAATCCGTTCGCGAGATATGGCAGTTTTGAGGTAAGAAACGCTTGAGAAACTCCAAATTTTCGCAGTTCTGATGCTCGAAACGAATAACTAGAACGGTCTAGGGGAAAACTAATCATACCGATGTAATGGGGCTAGTTTCTACTTTCAGATGCAACAGAAACTATGCGGATTGGTCAATACGTTCGCGAGATATGGCAGTTTTGAGGTAAGAAACGCTTGAGAAACTCCAAATTTTCGCAGTTCTGATGCTCGAAACGAATAACTAGACCGGTCTAGGGGAAAACTACTCATACCGATGTAATGGGGCGAGTTTCTACTTTCAGATGCAACAGAAACTTTGCGGATTGGTCAATCCGTTCGCGAGACATGGCAGTTTTGAGGTAAGAAACGCTTGAGAAACTCCAAATTTTCGCAGTTCTGATGCTCGAAACGAATAACTAGAACGGTCTAGGGGAAAACTACTCATACCGTTGTAATGGGGCTAGTTTCTACTTTCAGATGCAACAGAAACTTTGCGGATTGGTCAATCCGTTCGCGAGATATGGCAGTTTTGAGGTAAGAAACGCTTGAGAAACTCCAAATTTTCGCAGTTCTGATGATCGAAACGAATAACTAGAACGGTCTAGGGGAAAACTACTCATACTGTTGTAATGGGGCTAGTTTCTACTTTCAGATGCAACAGAAACTTTGCAGATTGGTCAATCCGTTCGCGAGATATGGCAGTTTTGAGGTAAGAAACGCTTGAGAAACTCCAAATTTTCGCAGTTCTGATGCTTGAAACGAATAACTAGAACGGTCTAGGGGAAAACTACTCATACCGTTGTAATGGGGCTAGTTTCTACTTTCAGATGCAACAGAAACTTTGCGGATTGGTCAATCCGTTCGCGAGATATGGCAGTTTTGAGGTAAGAAACGCTTGAGAAACTCCAAATTTTCGCAGTTCTGATGCTCGAAACGAATAACTAGACCGGTCTAGGGGAAAACTACTCATACCGTTCTAATGGGGCTAGTTTCTACTTTCAGATGCAACAGAAACTTTGCGGATTGGTCAATCCGTTCGCGAGATATGGCAGTTTTGAGGTAAGAAACGCTTGAGAAACTCCAAATTTTCGCAGTTTTGATGCTCGAAACGAATAACTAGAACGGTCTAGGGGAAAACTACTCATACCGATGTAATGGGGCTGGTTTCTACTTTCAGATGCAACAGAAACTTTGCGGATTGGTCAATCCGTTCGCGAGATATGGCAGTTTTGAGGTAAGAAACGCTTGAGAAACTCCAAATTTTCGCAGTTCTGATGCTCGAAACGAATAACTAAAACGGTCTAGGGGAAAACTACTCATACCGTTGTAATGGGGCTAGTTTCTACTTTCAGATGCAACAGAAACATTGCGGATTTGTCAATCCGTTCGCGAGATATGGCAGTTTTGAGGTAAGAAACGCTTGAGAAACTCCAAATTTTCGCAGTTCTGATGATCGAAACGAATAACTAGAACGGTCTAGGGGAAAACTACTCATACTGTTGTAATGGGGCTAGTTTCTACTTTCAGATGCAACAGAAACTTTGCGGATTGGTCAATCCGTTCGCGAGATATGGCAGTTTTGAGGTAAGAAACGCTTGAGAAACTCCAAATTTTCGCAGTTCTGATGCTCGAAACGAATAACTAGAACGGTCTAGGGGAAAACTACTCATACCGTTGTAATGGGGCTAGTTTCTACTTTCAGATGCAACAGAAACTTTGCGGATTGGTCAATCCGTTCGCGAGATATGGCAGTTTTGAGGTAAGAAACGCTTGAGAAACTCCAAATTTTCGCAGTTCTGATGCTCGAAACGAATAACTAGACCGGTCTAGGGGAAAACTACTCATACCGTTGTAATGGGGCGAGTTTCTACTTTCAGATGCAACAGAAACTTTGCGGATTGGTCAATCCGTTCGCGAGATATGGCAGTTTTGAGGTAAGAAACGCTTGAGAAACTCCAAATTTTCGCAGTTCTGAGGCTCGAAACGAATAACTAGAACGGCCTAGGGGAAAACTACTCATACCGTTGTAATGGGGCGAGTTACTACTTTCAGATGCAAGAGAAATTTTGCGGATTGGTCGATCCGTTCGCGAGATATGGCAGTTTTGGGGTAAGAAACGCTTGAGAAACTCCAAATTTTCGCAGTTCTGATGCTCGAAACGAATAACTAGAACGGCCTAGGGGATAACTACTTATACCGTTGTAATGGGGCGAGTTTCTACTTTCAGATGCAACAGAAACTTTGCGGATTGGTCAATCCGTTCGCGAGATATGGCAGTTTTGAGGTATGAAACGCTTGAGAAACTCCAAATTTTCGCAGTTCTGATGCTCGAAACGAATAACTAGAACAGTCTAGGGGAAAACTACTCATACCGTTGTAATGGGGCTAGTTTCTACTTTCAGATGCAACAGAAACTTTGCGGATTGGTCAATCCGTTCGCGAGATATGGCAGTTTTGAGGTAAGAAACGCTTGAGAAACTCCAAATTTTCGCAGTTCTGATGCTCGAAACGAATAACTAGAACGGTCTAGGGGAAAACTACTCATACCGTTCTCATGGGGCTAGTTTCTACTTTCAGATGCAACAGAAACTTTGCGGATTGGTCAATCCGTTCGCGAGATATGGCAGTTTTGAGGTAAGAAACGCTTGAGAAACTCCAAATTTTCGCAGTTTTGATGCTCGAAACGAATAACTAGAACGGTCTAGGGGAAAACTACTCATACCGATGTAATGGGGCTGGTTTCTACTTTCAGATGCAACAGAAACTTTGCGGATTGGTCAATCCGTTCGCGAGATATGGCAGTTTTGAGGTAAGAAACGCTTGAGAAACTCCAAATTTTCGAAGTTCTGATGCTCGAAACGAATAACTAAAACGGTCTAGGGGAAAACTACTCATACCGTTGTAATGGGGCTAGTTTCTACTTTCAGATGCAACAGAAACTTTGCGGATTTGTCAATCCGTTCGCGAGATATGGCAGTTTTGAGGTAAGAAACGCTTGAGAAACTCCAAATTTTCGCAGTTCTGATGATCGAAACGAATAACTAGAACGGTCTAGGGGAAAACTACTCATACTGTTGTAATGGGGCTAGTTTCTACTTTCAGATGCAACAGAAACTTTGCGGATTGGTCAATCCGTTCGCGAGATATGGCAGTTTTGAGGTAAGAAACGCTTGAGAAACTCCAAATTTTCGCAGTTCTGATGCTCGAAACGAATAACTAGAACGGTCTAGGGGAAAACTACTCATACCGTTGTAATGGGGCTAGTTTCTACTTTCAGATGCAACAGAAACTTTGCGGATTGGTCAATCCGTTCGCGAGATATGGCAGTTTTGAGGTAAGAAACGCTTGAGAAACTCCAAATTTTCGCAGTTCTGATGCTCGAAACGAATAACTAAAACGGTCTAGGGGAAAACTACTCATACCGTTGTAATGGGGCTAGTTTCTACTTTCAGATGCAACAGAAACTTTGCGGATTGGTCAATCCGTTCGCGAGATATGGCAGTTTTGAGGTAAGAAACGCTTGAGAAACTCCAAATTTTCGCAGTTCTGATGATCGAAACGAATAACTAGAACGGTCTAGGGGAAAACTACTCATACTGTTGTAATGGGGCTAGTTTCTACTTTCAGATGCAACAGAAACTTTGCGGATTGGTCAATCCGTTCGCGAGATATGGCAGTTTTGAGGTAAGAAACGCTTGAGAAACTCCAAATTTTCGCAGTTCTGATGCTCGAAACGAATAACTAGAACGGTCTAGGGGAAAACTACTCATACCGTTGTAATGGGGCTAGTTTCTACTTTCAGATGCAACAGAAACTTTGCGGATTGGTCAATCCGTTCGCGAGATATGGCAGTTTTGAGGTAAGAAACGCTTCAGAAACTCCAAATTTTCGCAGTTCTGATGCTCGAAACGAATAACTAAAACGGTCTAGGGGAAAACTACTCATACCGTTGTAATGGGGCTAGTTTCTACTTTCAGATGCAACAGAAACTTTGCGGATTGGTCAATCCGTTCGCGAGATATGGCAGTTTTGAGGTAAGAAACGCTTGAGAAACTCCAAATTTTCGCAGTTCTGATGATCGAAACGAATAACTAGAACGGTCTAGGGGAAAACTACTCATACCGTTGTAATGGGGCTAGTTTCTACTTTCAGATGCAACAGAAACTTTGCGGATTGGTCAATCCGTTCGCGAGATATGGCAGTTTTGAGGTAAGAAACGCTTGAGAAACTCCAAATTTTCGCAGTTCTGAGGCTCGAAACGAATAACTAGAACGGTCTAGGGGAAAACTACTCATACCGTTGTAATGGGGCTAGTTTCTACTTTCAGATGCAACAGAAACTTTGCGGATTGGTCAATCCGTTCGCGAGATATGGCAGTTTTGAGGTAAGAAACGCTTGAGAAACTCCAAATTTTCGCAGATCTGATGCTCGAAACGAATAACTAGAACGGTCTAGGGGAAAACTACTCATACCGTTGTAATGGGGCTAGTTTCTACTTTCAGATGCAACAGAAACTTTGCGGATTGGTCAATCCGTTCGCGAGATATGGCAGTTTTGAGGTAAGAAACGCTTGAGAAACTCCAAATTTTCGCAGTTCTGATGATCGAAACGAATAACTAGAACGGTCTAGGGGAAAACTACTCATACCGTTGTAATGGGGCTAGTTTCTACTTTCAGATGCAACAGAAACTTTGCGGATTGGTCAATCCGTTCGCGAGATATGGCAGTTTTGAGGTAAGAAACGCTTGAGAAACTCCAAATTTTCGCAGTTCTGAGGCTCGAAACGAATAACTAGAACGGCCTAGGGGAAAACTACTCATACCGTTGTAATGGGGCGAGTTACTACTTTCAGATGCAAGAGAAATTTTGCGGATTGGTCGATCCGTTCGCGAGATATGGCAGTTTTGGGGTAAGAAACGCTTGAGAAACTCCAAATTTTCGCAGTTCTGATGCTCGAAACGAATAACTAGAACGGCCTAGGGGATAACTACTTATACCGTTGTAATGGGGCGAGTTTCTACTTTCAGATGCAACAGAAACTTTGCGGATTGGTCAATCCGTTCGCGAGATATGGCAGTTTTGAGGTATGAAACGCTTGAGAAACTCCAAATTTTCGCAGTTCTGATGCTCGAAACGAATAACTAGAACGGTCTAGGGGAAAACTACTCATACCGTTGTAATGGGGCTAGTTTCTACTTTCAGATGCAACAGAAACTTTGCGGATTGGTCAATCCGTTCGCGAGATATGGCAGTTTTGAGGTAAGAAACGCTTGAGAAACTC
The DNA here is from genome assembly GCF_051014685.1 of Ptiloglossa arizonensis. NCBI lineage: Eukaryota > Metazoa > Arthropoda > Insecta > Hymenoptera > Colletidae > Ptiloglossa > Ptiloglossa arizonensis. The sequence goes on along the minus strand of NW_027478642.1, from coordinate 14,460 downwards.
CAGATTTTCGCAGTTCTGATGCTCGAAACGAATAACTAGAACGGTCTAGGGGAAAACTACTCATACCGTTCTCATGGGGCTAGTTTCTACTTTCAGATGCAACAGAAACTTTGCGGATTGGTCAATCCGTTCGCGAGATATGGCAGTTTTGAGGTAAGAAACGCTTGAGAAACTCCAAATTTTCGCAGTTTTGATGCTCGAAACGAATAACTAGAACGGTCTAGGGGAAAACTACTCATACCGATGTAATGGGGCTGGTTTCTACTTTCAGATGCAACAGAAACTTTGCGGATTGGTCAATCCGTTCGCGAGATATGGCAGTTTTGAGGTAAGAAACGCTTGAGAAACTCCAAATTTTCGAAGTTCTGATGCTCGAAACGAATAACTAAAACGGTCTAGGGGAAAACTACTCATACCGTTGTAATGGGGCTAGTTTCTACTTTCAGATGCAACAGAAACTTTGCGGATTTGTCAATCCGTTCGCGAGATATGGCAGTTTTGAGGTAAGAAACGCTTGAGAAACTCCAAATTTTCGCAGTTCTGATGATCGAAACGAATAACTAGAACGGTCTAGGGGAAAACTACTCATACTGTTGTAATGGGGCTAGTTTCTACTTTCAGATGCAACAGAAACTTTGCGGATTGGTCAATCCGTTCGCGAGATATGGCAGTTTTGAGGTAAGAAACGCTTGAGAAACTCCAAATTTTCGCAGTTCTGATGCTCGAAACGAATAACTAGAACGGTCTAGGGGAAAACTACTCATACCGTTGTAATGGGGCTAGTTTCTACTTTCAGATGCAACAGAAACTTTGCGGATTGGTCAATCCGTTCGCGAGATATGGCAGTTTTGAGGTAAGAAACGCTTGAGAAACTCCAAATTTTCGCAGTTCTGATGCTCGAAACGAATAACTAAAACGGTCTAGGGGAAAACTACTCATACCGTTGTAATGGGGCTAGTTTCTACTTTCAGATGCAACAGAAACTTTGCGGATTGGTCAATCCGTTCGCGAGATATGGCAGTTTTGAGGTAAGAAACGCTTGAGAAACTCCAAATTTTCGCAGTTCTGATGATCGAAACGAATAACTAGAACGGTCTAGGGGAAAACTACTCATACTGTTGTAATGGGGCTAGTTTCTACTTTCAGATGCAACAGAAACTTTGCGGATTGGTCAATCCGTTCGCGAGATATGGCAGTTTTGAGGTAAGAAACGCTTGAGAAACTCCAAATTTTCGCAGTTCTGATGCTCGAAACGAATAACTAGAACGGTCTAGGGGAAAACTACTCATACCGTTGTAATGGGGCTAGTTTCTACTTTCAGATGCAACAGAAACTTTGCGGATTGGTCAATCCGTTCGCGAGATATGGCAGTTTTGAGGTAAGAAACGCTTGAGAAACTCCAAATTTTCGCAGTTCTGATGCTCGAAACGAATAACTAAAACGGTCTAGGGGAAAACTACTCATACCGTTGTAATGGGGCTAGTTTCTACTTTCAGATGCAACAGAAACTTTGCGGATTGGTCAATCCGTTCGCGAGATATGGCAGTTTTGAGGTAAGAAACGCTTGAGAAACTCCAAATTTTCGCAGTTCTGATGATCGAAACGAATAACTAGAACGGTCTAGGGGAAAACTACTCATACCGTTGTAATGGGGCTAGTTTCTACTTTCAGATGCAACAGAAACTTTGCGGATTGGTCAATCCGTTCGCGAGATATGGCAGTTTTGAGGTAAGAAACGCTTGAGAAACTCCAAATTTTCGCAGTTCTGAGGCTCGAAACGAATAACTAGAACGGTCTAGGGGAAAACTACTCATACCGTTGTAATGGGGCTAGTTTCTACTTTCAGATGCAACAGAAACTTTGCGGATTGGTCAATCCGTTCGCGAGATATGGCAGTTTTGAGGTAAGAAACGCTTGAGAAACTCCAAATTTTCGCAGATCTGATGCTCGAAACGAATAACTAGAACGGTCTAGGGGAAAACTACTCATACCGTTCTCATGGGGCTAGTTTCTACTTTCAGATGCAACAGAAACTTTGCGGATTGGTCAATCCGTTCGCGAGATATGGCAGTTTTGAGGTAAGAAACGCTTGAGAAACTCCAAATTTTCGCAGTTTTGATGCTCGAAACGAATAACTAGAACGGTCTAGGGGAAAACTACTCATACCGATGTAATGGGGCTGGTTTCTACTTTCAGATGCAACAGAAACTTTGCGGATTGGTCAATCCGTTCGCGAGATATGGCAGTTTTGAGGTAAGAAACGCTTGAGAAACTCCAAATTTTCGCAGTTCTGATGCTCGAAACGATTAACTAAAACGGTCTAGGGGAAAACTACTCATACCGTTGTAATGGGGCTAGTTTCTACTTTCAGATGCAACAGAAACTTTGCGGATTGGTCAATCCGTTCGCGAGATATGGCAGTTTTGAGGTAAGAAACGCTTGAGAAACTCCAAATTTCGCAGTTCTGATGCTCGAAACGAATAACTAAAACGGTCTAGGGGAAAACTACTCATACCGTTGTAATGGGGCTAGTTTCTACTTTCAGATGCAACAGAAACTTTGCGGATTGGTCAATCCGTTCGCGAGATATGGCAGTTTTGAGGTAAGAAACGCTTGAGAAACTCCAAATTTTCGCAGTTCTGATGATCGAAACGAATAACTAGAACGGTCTAGGGGAAAACTACTCATACCGTTGTAATGGGGCTAGTTTCTACTTTCAGATGCAACAGAAACTTTGCGGATTGGTCAATCCGTTCGCGAGATATGGCAGTTTTGAGGTAAGAAACGCTTGAGAAACTCCAAATTTTCGCAGTTCTGAGGCTCGAAACGAATAACTAGAACGGCCTAGGGGATAACTACTTATACCGTTGTAATGGGGCGAGTTTCTACTTTCAGATGCAACAGAAACTTTGCGGATTGGTCAATCCGTTCGCGAGATATGGCAGTTTTGAGGTATGAAACGCTTGAGAAACTCCAAATTTTCGCAGTTCTGATGCTCGAAACGAATAACTAGAACGGTCTAGGGGAAAACTACTCATACCGTTCTCATGGGGCTAGTGTCTACTTTCAGATGCAACAGAAACTTTGCGGATTGGTCAATCCGTTCGCGAGATATGGCAGTTTTGAGGTAAGAAACGCTTGAGAAACTCCAAATTTTCGCAGTTCTGATGCTCGAAACGAATAACTAAAACGGTCTAGGGGAAAACTACTCATACCGTTGTAATGGGGCTAGTTTCTACTTTCAGATGCAACAGAAACTTTGCGGATTGGTCAATCCGTTCGCGAGATATGGCAGTTTTGAGGTAAGAAACGCTTGAGAAACTCCAAATTTTCGCAGTTCTGATGATCGAAACGAATAACTAGAACGGTCTAGGGGAAAACTACTCATACCGTTGTAATGGGGCTAGTTTCTACTTTCAGATGCAACAGAAACTTTGCGGATTGGTCAATCCGTTCGCGAGATATGGCAGTTTTGAGGTAAGAAACGCTTGAGAAACTCCAAATTTTCGCAGTTCTGAGGCTCGAAACGAATAACTAGAACGGCCTAGGGGATAACTACTTATACCGTTGTAATGGGGCGAGTTTCTACTTTCAGATGCAACAGAAACTTTGCGGATTGGTCAATCCGTTCGCGAGATATGGCAGTTTTGAGGTATGAAACGCTTGAGAAACTCCAAATTTTCGCAGTTCTGATGCTCGAAACGAATAACTAGAACGGTCTAGGGGAAAACTACTCATACCGTTCTCATGGGGCTAGTGTCTACTTTCAGATGCAACAGAAACTTTGCGGATTGGTCAATCCGTTCGCGAGATATGGCAGTTTTGAGGTAAGAAACGCTTGAGAAACTCCAAATTTTCGCAGTTCTGATGCTCGAAACGAATAACTAGAACGGTCTAGGGGAAAACTACTCATACCGATGTAATGGGGCTGGTTTCTACTTTCAGATGCAACAGAAACTTTGCGGATTGGTCAATCCGTTCGCGAGATATGGCAGTTTTGAGGTAAGAAACGCTTGAGAAACTCCAAATTTTCGCAGTTCTGATGCTCGAAACGAATAACTAAAACGGTCTAGGGGAAAACTACTCATACCGTTGTAATGGGGCTAGTTTCTACTTTCAGATGCAACAGAAACTTTGCGGATTGGTCAATCCGTTCGCGAGATATGGCAGTTTTGAGGTAAGAAACGCTTGAGAAACTCCAAATTTTCGCAGTTCTGATGCTCGAAACGAATTACTAGAACGGCCTAGGGGAAAACTACTCATACCGTTGTAATGGGGCTAGTTTCTACTTTCAGATGCAACAGAAACTTTGCGGATTGGTCAATCCGTTCGCGAGATATGGCAGTTTTGAAGTAAGAAACGCTTGAGAAACTCCAAATTTTCGCAGTTCTGATGCTCGAAACGAATAACTAGAACGGTCTAGGGGAAAACTACTCATACCGTTGTAATGGAGCTAGTTTCTACTTTCAGATGCAACAGAAACTTTGCGGATTGGTCAATCCGTTCGCGAGATATGGCAGTTTTGAGGTAAGAAACGCTTGAGAAACTCCAAATTTTCGCAGTTCTGATGATCGAAACGAATAACTAGAACGGTCTAGGGGAAAACTACTCATACCGTTGTAATGGGGCTAGTTTCTACTTTCAGATGCAACAGAAACTTTGCGGATTGGTCAATCCGTTCGCGAGATATGGCAGTCTTGAGGTAAGAAACGCTTGAGAAACTCCAAATTTTCGCAGTTCTGAGGCTCGAAACGAATAACTAGAACGGCCTAGGGGAAAACTACTCATGCCGTTGTAATGGGGCGAGTTACTACTTTCAGATGCAAGAGAAATTTTGCGGATTGGTCGATCCGTTCGCGAGATATGGCAGTTTTGGGGTAAGAAACGCTTGAGAAACACCAAATTTTCGCAGTTCTGATGCTCGAAACGAATAACTAGAACGGTCTAGGGGAAAACTACTCATACCGTTGTAATGGGGCTAGTTTCTACTTTCAGATGCAACAGAAACTTTGCGGATTGGTCAATCCGTTCGCGAGATATGGCAGTTTTGAGGTAAGAAACGCTTGAGAAACTCCAAATTTTCGCAGTTCTGATGCTCGAAACGAATAACTAGAACGGTCTAGGGGAAAACTACTCATACCGTTCTCATGGGGCTAGTTTCTACTTTCAGATGCAACAGAAACTTTGCGGATTGGTCAATCCGTTCGCGAGATATGGCAGTTTTGAGGTAAGAAACGCTTGAGAAACTCCAAATTTTCGCAGTTCTGATGCTCGAAACGAATAACTAGAACGGTCTAGGGGAAAACTACTCATACCGATGTAATGGGGCTAGTTTCTACTTTCAGATGCAACAGAAACTTTGCGGATTTGTCAATCCGTTCGCGAGATATGGCAGTTTTGAGGTAAGAAACGCTTGAGAAACTCCAAATTTTCGCAGTTCTGATGCTCGAAACGAATAACTAGAACGGTCTAGGGGAAAACTACTCATACCGTTGTAATGGGGCTAGTTTCTACTTTCAGATGCAACAGAAACTTTGCGGATTGGTCAATCCGTTCGCGAGATATGGCAGTTTTGAGGTAAGAAACGCTTGAGAAACTCCAAATTTTCGCAGTTCTGATGATCGAAACGAATAACTAGAACGGTCTAGGGGAAAACTACTCATACCGTTGTAATGGGGCTAGTTTCTACTTTCAGATGCAACAGAAACTTTGCGGATTGGTCAATCCGTTCGCGAGATATGGCAGTTTTGAGGTAAGAAACGCTTGAGAAACTCCAAATTTTCGCAGTTCTGATGCTCGAAACGAATAACTAGAACGGTCTAGGGGAAAACTACTCATACCGTTGTAATGGGGCTAGTTTCTACTTTCAGATGCAACAGAAACTTTGCGGATTGGTCAATCCGTTCGCGAGATATGGCAGTTTTGAGGTAAGAAACGCTTGAGAAACTCCAAATTTTCGCAGTTCTGATGTTCGAAACGAATAACTAGACCGGTCTAGGGGAAAACTACTCATACCGTTGTAATGGGGCGAGTTTCTACTTTCAGATGCAACAGAAACTTTGCGGATTGGTCAATCCGTTCGCGAGATATGGCAGTTTTGAGGTAAGAAACGCTTGAGAAACTCCAAATTTTCGCAGTTCTGAGGCTCGAAACGAATAACTAGAACGGCCTAGGGGAAAACTACTCATACCGTTGTAATGGGGCGAGTTACTACTTTCAGATGCAAGAGAAATTTTGCGGATTGGTCGATCCGTTCGCGAGATATGGCAGTTTTGGGGTAAGAAACGCTTGAGAAACTCCAAATTTTCGCAGTTCTGATGCTCAAAACGAATAACTAGAACGGTCTAGGGGAAAACTACTCATACCGATGTAATGGGGCTAGTTTCTACTTTCAGATGCAACAGAAACTTTGCGGATTGGTCAATCCGTTCGCGAGATATGGCAGTTTTGAGGTAAGAAACGCTTGAGAAACTCCAAATTTTCGCAGTTCTGATGCTCGAAACGAATAACTAGAACGGTCTAGGGGAAAACTACTCATACCGTTGTAATGGGGCTAGTTTCTACTTTCAGATGCAACAGAAACTTTGCGGATTGGTCAATCCGTTCGCGAGATATGGCAGTTTTGAGGTAAGAAACGCTTGAGAAACTCCAAATTTTCGCAGTTCTGATGCTCAAAACGAATAACTAGAACGGTCTAGGGGAAAACTACTCATACCGATGTAATGGGGCTAGTTTCTACTTTCAGATGCAACAGAAACTTTGCGGATTGGTCAATCCGTTCGCGAGATATGGCAGTTTTGAGGTAAGAAACGCTTGAGAAACTCCAAATTTTCGCAGTTCTGATGCTCGAAACGAATAACTAGAACGGTCTAGGGGAAAACTACTCATACCGTTGTAATGGGGCTAGTTTCTACTTTCAGATGCAACAGAAACTTTGCGGATTGGTCAATCCGTTCGCGAGATATGGCAGTTTTGAGGTAAGAAACGCTTGAGAAACTCCAAATTTTCGCAGTTCTGATGATCGAAACGAATAACTAGAACGGTCTAGGGGAAAACTACTCATACCGTTGTAATGGGGCGAGTTTCTACTTTCAGATGCAACAGAAACTTTGCGGATTGGTCAATCCGTTCGCGAGATATGGCAGTTTTGAAGTAAGAAACGCTTGAGAAACTCCAAATTTTCGCAGTTCTGATGCTCGAAACGAATAACTAGAACGGTCTAGGGGAAAACTACTCATACCATTGTAATGGGGCTAGTTTCTACTTTCAGATGCAACAGAAACTTTGCGGATTGGTCAATCCGTTCGCGAGATATGGCAGTTTTGAGGTAAGAAACGCTTGAGAAACTCCAAATTTTCGCAGTTCTGATGCTCGAAACGAATAACTAAAACGGTCTAGGGGAAAACTACTCATACCGTTGTAATGGGGCTAGTTTCTACTTTCAGATGCAACAGAAACTTTGCGGATTGGTCAATGCGTTCGCGAGATATGGCAGTTTTGAGGTAAGAAACGCTTGAGAAACTCCAAATTTTCGCAGTTCTGATGATCGAAACGAATAACTAGAACGGTCTAGGGGAAAACTACTCATACCGTTGTAATGGGGCTAGTTTCTACTTTCAGATGCAACAGAAACTTTGCGGATTGGTCAATCCGTTCGCGAGATATGGCAGTTTTGAGGTAAGAAACGCTTGAGAAACTCCAAATTTTCGCAGTTCTGATGCTCGAAACGAATAACTAGAACGGTCTAGGGGAAAACTACTCATACCGTTCTCATGGGGCTAGTTTCTACTTTCAGATGCAACAGAAACTTTGCGGATTGGTTAATCCGTTCGCGAGATATGGCAGTTTTGAGGTAAGAAACGCTTCAGAAACTCCAAATTTTCGCAGTTCTGATGCTCGAAACGAATAACTAGAACGGTCTAGGGGAAAACTACTCATACCGATGTAATGGGGCTGGTTTCTACTTTCAGATGCAACAGAAACTTTGCGGATTGGTCAATCCGTTCGCGAGATATGGCAGTTTTGAGGTAAGAAACGCTTGAGAAACTCCAAATTTTCGCAGTTCTGATGCTCGAAACGAATAACTAAAACGGTCTAGGGGAAAACTACTCATACCGTTGTAATGGGGCTAGTTTCTACTTTCAGATGCAACAGAAACTTTGCGGATTGGTCAATCCGTTCGCGAGATATGGCAGTTTTGAGGTAAGAAACGCTTGAGAAACTCCAAATTTTCGCAGTTCTGATGATCGAAACGAATAACTAGAACGGTCTAGGGGAAAACTACTCATACCGTTGTAATGGGGCTAGTTTCTACTTTCAGATGCAACAGAAACTTTGCGGATTGGTCAATCCGTTCGCGAGATATGGCAGTTTTGAGGTAAGAAACACTTGAGAAACTCCAAATTTTCGCAGTTCTGATGCTCGAAACGAATAACTAGAACGGTCTAGGGGAAAACTACTCATACCGTTGTAATGGGGCTAGTTTCTACTTTCAGATGCAACAGAAACTTTGCGGATTGGTCAATCCGTTCGCGAGATATGGCAGTTTTGAAGTAAGAAACGCTTGAGAAACTCCAAATTTTCGCAGTTCTGATGCTCGAAACGAATAACTAGACCGGTCTAGGGGAAAACTACTCATACCGTTGTAATGGGGCGAGTTTCTACTTTCAGATGCAACAGAAACTTTGCGGATTGGTAAATCCGTTCGCGAGATATGGCAGTTTTGAGGTAAGAAACGCTTGAGAAACTCCAAATTTTCGCAGTTCTGATGCTCGAAACGAATAACTAGAACGGTCTAGGGGAAAACTACTCATACCGTTGTAATGGGGCTAGTTTCTACTTTCAGATGCAACAGAAACTTTGCGGATTGTTCAATCCGTTCGCGAGATATGGCAGTTTTGAGGTAAGAAACGCTTGAGAAACTCCAAATTTTCGCAGTTCTGATGATCGAAACGAATAACTAGAACGGTCTAGGGGAAAACTACTCATACCGTTGTAATGGGGCTAGTTTCTACTTTCAGATGCAACAGAAACTTTGCGGATTGGTCAATCCGTTCGCGAGATATGGCAGTTTTGAGGTAAGAAACGCTTGAGAAACTCCAAATTTTCGCAGTTCTGATGCTCGAAACGAATAACTAGAACGGTCTAGGGGAAAACTACTCATACCGTTGTAATGGGGCTAGTTTCTACTTTCAGATGCAACAGAAACTTTGCGGATTGGTCAATCCGTTCGCGAGATATGGCAGTTTTGAGGTAAGAAACGCTTGAGAAACTCCAAATTTTCGCAGTTCTGATGTTCGAAACGAATAACTAGACCGGTCTAGGGGAAAACTACTCATACCGTTGTAATGGGGCGAGTTTCTACTTTCAGATGCAACAGAAACTTTGCGGATTGGTCAATCCGTTCGCGAGATATGGCAGTTTTGAGGTAAGAAACGCTTGAGAAACTCCAAATTTTCGCAGTTCTGAGGCTCGAAACGAATAACTAGAACGGCCTAGGGGAAAACTACTCATACCGTTGTAATGGGGCGAGTTACTACTTTCAGATGCAACAGAAACTATGCGGATTGGTCAATCCGTCCGCGAGATATGGCAGTTTTGAGGTAAGAAACGCTTGAGAAACTCAAATTTTCGCAGTTCTGATGTTCGAAACGAATAACTAGACCGGTCTAGGGGAAAACTACTCATACCGTTGTAATGGGGCGAGTTTCTACTTTCAGATGCAACAGAAACTTTGCGGATTGGTCAATCCGTTCGCGAGATATGGCAGTTTTGAAGTAAGAAACGCTGAGAAACTCCAAATTTTCGCAGTTCTGAGGCTCGAAACGAATAACTAGAACGGCCTAGGGGAAAACTACTCATACCGTTGTAATGGGGCGAGTTACTACTTTCAGATGCAACAGAAACTTTGCGGATTGTCAATCCGTTCGCGAGATATGGCAGTTTTGAGGTAAGAAACGCTTGAGAAACTCCAAATTTTCGCAGTTCTGATGCTCGAAACGAATAACTAGAACGGTCTAGGGGAAAACTACTCATACCGATGTAATGGGGCTAGTTTCTACTTTCAGATGCAACAGAAACTTTGCGGATTGGTCAATCCGTTCGCGAGATATGGCAGTTTTGAGGTAAGAAACGCTTGAGAAACTCCAAATTTTCGCAGTTCTGATGATCGAAACGAATAACTAGAACGGTCTAGGGGAAAACTACTCATACCGTTGTAATGGGGCGAGTTTCTACTTTCAGATGCAACAGAAACTTTGCGGATTGGTCAATCGTTCGCGAGATATGGCAGTTTTGAGGTAAGAAACGCTTGAGAAACTCCAAATTTTCGCAGTTCTGATGCTCGAAACGAATAACTGGAACGGTCTAGGGGAAAACTACTCATACCGATGTAATGGGGCTAGTTTCTACTTTCAGATGCAACAGAATCTTTGCGGATTGGTCAATCCGTTCGCGAGATATGGCAGTTTTGAGGTAAGAAACGCTTGAGAAACTCCAAATTTTCGCAGTTCTGATGCTCGAAACGAATAACTAAAACGGTCTAGGGGAAAACTACTCATACCGTTGTAATGGGGCTAGTTTCTACTTTCAGATGCAACAGAAACTTTGCGGATTGGTCAATCCGTTCGCGAGATATGGCAGTTTTGAGGTAAGAAACGCTTGAGAAACTCCAAATTTTCGCAGTTCTGATGATCGAAACGAATAACTAGAACGGTCTAGGGGAAAACTACTCATTACCGTTGTAATGGGGCTAGTTTCTACTTTCAGATGCAACAGAAACTTTGCGGATTGGTCAATCCGTTCGCGAGATATGGCAGTTTTGAGGTAAGAAACGCTTGAGAAACTCCAAATTTTCGCAGTTCTGATGCTAGAAACGAATAACTAGAACGGTCTAGGGGAAACTACTCATACCGTTGTAATGGGGCTAGTTTCTACTTTCAGATGCAACAGAAACTTTGCGGATTGGTCAATCCGTTCGCGAGATATGGCAGTTTTGAGGTAAGAAACGCTTGAGAAACTCCAAATTTTCGCAGTTCTGATGCTCGAAACGAATAACTAGAACGGTCTAGGGGAAAACTACTCATACCGTTGTAATGGGGCTAGTTTCTACTTTCAGATGCAACAGAAACTTTGCGGATTGGTCAATCCGTTCGCGAGATATGGCAGTTTTGAGGTAAGAAACGCTTGAGAAACTCCAAATTTTCGCAGTTCTGATGTTCGAAACGAATAACTAGACCGGTCTAGGGGAAAACTACTCATACCGTTGTAATGGGGCGAGTTTCTACTTTCAGATGCAACAGAAACTTTGCGGATTGGTCAATCCGTTCGCGAGATATGGCAGTTTTGAGGTAAGAAACGCTTGAGAAACTCCAAATTTTCGCAGTTCTGAGGCTCGAAACGAATAACTAGAACGGCCTAGGGGAAAACTACTCATACCGTTGTAATGGGGCGAGTTACTACTTTCAGATGCAACAGAAACTATGCGGATTGGTCAATCCGTTCGCGAGATATGGCAGTTTTGAGGTAAGAAACGCTTGAGAAACTCCAAATTTTCGCAGTTCTGATGTTCGAAACGAATAACTAGACCGGTCTAGGGGAAAACTACTCATACCGTTGTAATGGGGCGAGTTTCTAACTTTCAGATGCAACAGAAACTTTGCGGATTGGTCAATCCGTTCGCGAGATATGGCAGTTTTGAGGTAAGAAACGCTTGAGAAACTCCAAATTTTCGCAGTTCTGATGATCGAAACGAATAACTAGAACGGTCTAGGGGAAAACTACTCATACCGTTGTAATGGGGCGAGTTTCTACTTTCAGATGCAACAGAAACTTTGCGGATTGGTCAATCCGTTCGCGAGATATGGCAGTTTTGAGGTAAGAAACGCTTGAGAAACTCCAAATTTTCGCAGTTCTGATGCTCGAAACGAATAACTAGAACGGTCTAGGGGAAAACTACTCATACCGATGTAATGGGGCTAGTTTCTACTTTCAGATGCAACAGAAACTTTGCGGATTGGTCAATCCGTTCGCGAGATATGGCAGTTTTGAGGTAAGAAACGCTTGAGAAACTCCAAATTTTCGCAGTTCTGATGCTCGAAACGAATAACTAAAACGGTCTAGGGGAAAACTACTCATACCGTTGTAATGGGGCTAGTTTCTACTTTCAGATGCAACAGAAACTTTGCGGATTGGTCAATCCGTTCGCGAGATATGGCAGTTTTGAGGTAAGAAACGCTTGAGAAACTCCAAATTTTCGCAGTTCTGATGATCGAAACGAATAACTAGAACGGTCTAGGGAAAACTACTCATACCGTTGTAATGGGGCTAGTTTCTACTTTCAGATGCAACAGAAACTTTGCGGATTGGTCAATCCGTTCGCGAGATATGGCAGTTTTGAGGTAAGAAACGCTTGAGAAACTCCAAATTTTCGCAGTTCTGATGCTAGAAACGAATAACTAGAACGGTCTAGGGGAAAACTACTCATACCGTTGTAATGGGGCTAGTTTCTACTTTCAGATGCAACAGAAACTTTGCGGATTGGTCAATCCGTTCGCGAGATATGGCAGTTTTGAGGTAAGAAACGCTTGAGAAACTCCAAATTTTCGCAGTTCTGATGCTCGAAACGAATAACTAGAACGGTCTAGGGGAAAACTACTCATACCGTTGTAATGGGGCTGGTTTCTACTTTCAGATGCAACAGAAACTTTGCGGATTGGTCAATCCGTTCGCGAGATATGGCAGTTTTGAGGTAAGAAACGCTTGAGAAACTCCAAATTTTCGCAGTTCTGATGTTCGAAACGAATAACTAGAACGGTCTAGGGGAAAACTACTCATACCGTTGTAATGGGGCTAGTTTCTACTTTCAGATGCAACAGAAACTTTGCGGATTGGTCAATCCGTTCGCGAGATATGGCAGTTTTGAGGTAAGAAACGCTTGAGAAACTCCAAATTTTCGCAGTTCTGATGCTCGAAACGAATAACTAGAACGGACTAGGGGAAAACTACTCATACCGTTGTAATGGGGCTAGTTTCTACTTTCAGATGCAGCAGAAACTTTGCGGATTGGTCAATCCGTTCGCGAGATATGGCAGTTTTGAGGTAAGAAACGCTTGAGAAACTCCAAATTTTCGCAGTTCTGATGCTCGAAACGAATAACTAGAACGGACTAGGGGAAAACTACTCATACCGTTGTAATGGGGCTAGTTTCTACTTTCAGATGCAACAGAAACTTTGCGGATTGGTCAATCCGTTCGCGAGATATGGCAGTTTTGAGGTAAGAAACGCTTGAGAAACTCCAAATTTTCGCAGTTCTGATGTTCGAAACGAATAACTAGACCGGTCTAGGGAAAACTACTCATACCGTTGTAATGGGGCGAGTTTCTACTTTCAGATGCAACAGAAACTTTGCGGATTGGTCAATCCGTTCGCGAGATATGGCAGTTTTGAGGTAAGAAACGCTTGAGAAACTCCAAATTTTCGCAGTTCTGAGGCTCGAAACGAATAACTACAACGGCCTAGGGGAAAACTACTCATACCGTTGTAATGGGGCGAGTTACTACTTTCAGATGCAACAGAAACTATGCGGATTGGTCAATCCGTTCGCGAGATATGGCAGTTTTGAGGTAAGAAACGCTTGAGAAACTCCAAATTTTCGCAGTTCTGATGTTCGAAACGAATAACTAGACCGGTCTAGGGGAAAACTACTCATACCGTTGTAATGGGGCGAGTTTCTACTTTCAGATGCAACAGAAACTTTGCGGATTGGTCAATCCGTTCGCGAGATATGGCAGTTTTGAGGTAAGAAACGCTTGAGAAACTCCAAATTTTCGCAGTTCTGATGCTCGAAACGAATAACTAGAACGGTCTAGGGAAAACTACTCATACCGATGTAATGGGGCTAGTTTCTACTTTCAGATGCAACAGAAACTTTGCGGATTGGTCAATCCGTTCGCGAGATATGGCAGTTTTGAGGTAAGAAACGCTTGAGAAACTCCAAATTTTCGCAGTTCTGATGCTCGAAACGAATAACTAGAACGGTCTAGGGAAAACTACTCATACCGTTGCAATGGGGCTAGTTTCTACTTTCAGATGCAACAGAAACTTTTCGGATTGGTCAATCCGTTCGCGAGATATGGCAGTTTTGAGGTAAGAAACACTTGAGAAACTCCAAATTTTCGCAGTTCTGATGCTCGAAACGAATAACTAGAACGGCCTAGGGGAAAACTACACATACCGTTGTAATGGGGCTAGTTTCTACTTTCAGATGCAACAGAAACTTTGCGGATTGGTCAATCCGTTCGCGAGATATGGCAGTTTTGAGGTAAGAAACGCTTGAGAAACTCCAAATTATCGCAGTTGTGATGCTCGAAACGAATAACTAGAACGGCCTAGGGGAAAACTACTCATACTGTTGTAATGGGGCGAGTTTCTACTTTCAGATGCGACAGAAACTTTGCGGAT